>NC_060122.1:457037872-457365015 GCF_021461395.2 Schistocerca americana
AGTCAGCAGGGATTCAGGAAAAATCGTTCTAGTGAAACACAACTAGCTCTCTATTCTCACGAAGTAATGACTGGTATCGACTTGGGTTGTCAAACTGATTCGGTATTTTTAGATTTCCAGAAGGCTTTAGACACCGTTCCTTATAAGCGTCTTCTAACCAAATCGCGTGCCTTTGGAGTATCGTCTCAGTTGTGCAACTGGATTCGTGAGTTCCTGTCAGGTAGGACATAGTGTGTAGTAACAGACGGAACGTCATCAAGTAAAACCGAAGTAAGATCTGGCGTTCCCCAAGGAAGTGTTATAGGCCCTCGGCTGTTCCAGATCTACGTAAACGAGATAGGTGACAATATTAGCAGCCCTCAAATATTGTCCCCAGATGATCTTGCAAAGTCACCAGATGATCAAAACCATTTGCAAAATGGTTTAGACAAGTTATCTGCATGGTGCAAAAAGTGGCAGTTGACTCTAAATAATGAAAAGTGTGAAGTTATTCACATGAGTATTAAACGAAATCCGCTTAATTTCGGTTACACGATAAAACGCACAAATATGAAACCTGTAAATTAAACTAAATACTTATGGATTACAGTCACCAATAGCTTCAATTGGAACGATCACATACATAATGTTGTGGGCAAAGCAAACCAAAGACTGCGGTTTATTGGCAGAAAACTTGGAAAATGCGACAGATCGAGTAAAGAGACTGTGTACACCACGCTCGTCCGCCCGCTTCTCTTGCTGTGCGGTGTGTGGTCCGCATCAGATGGGCTGACGGACATCGAAAAAGTTCAGGGAAGGGCAGCTCGAAATAGGGGAGAGAGTGCAGCGGGCATGACGCGTGAATAGGGCGGCAGTCATTAAAACAAAAGGTTTTTCGTTGCGGAAGAATCTATTCGTGAAACTGCAATCACCAACTTTGTCCTGTGAATGCCAAAATATTCTGTTGGTTCCCACCATAGGAGAAACGAAATCATGATAAAATAAGAGAAATCAGAGCTCGCACAGAAATATTTAAGTGCTCGTTTTTCCCGAGCGCTGTTAGAGAGTGGAACCATAGAGAAGTAGATTGAAGGTGGTTCGATGAACCCTCTGTCATGCACTTAACTGTGAATTGCAGAGTAATCATGTTGATGGAGATACAGATACTAACGATTCACTCTGACTCGACTTCACATCCGAAGAGAACTCTGCTTCGGAAACGAAGGCAAGCTTACTGTCTACTAAACCTTACTCCCTCCATTCCTATCGTGCTATGGAACTACTCTCCCTCCACCAATTCACGCCACATGTCTCAGCCCTGGGCACGCACCAGTAGGTCTTCACGCTCTCCTCTGGTTATTTGAAGAAGACTAAACACTTTTTATTCAGGAAGCCAAATTTCAGCTCATTAGGCGCTGTGCCGCAGATAGGATTACCCTGAAGTTGAACAACCGAGTGGCCGAGCGGTTCTAGGCGCTACAGTCTGGAACCGCACGACCGCTACGGTCGCAGGTTCGAGTCCTGCCTCGGGCATGGATGTGTGTGATGTCCTTGGGTTAGTTAGGTTTAAGTAGTTCTAAGTTCTAGGGGACTGATGGCCTCAGATGTTGGGTCCCATAGGGCTCAGGCCCATTTGAACAACCGAGGACTCATACACTGCACACTCCAGTATCAAGAGTACTAGCAACTACTCTTCGTGAACCAACTGCAGCTGGAACCGTGGTACGCATATCATTAGATGGCTAGTGGAGAATACATGCAGGTGAGGATTTAGGCGTAAGAATTTTGAAAGATTTTCTGAATCTAACAACGTCTCAGTTCTTGCGAATGACATCGATGAGCATATTTGCAATGCGTATTATTCCGTAACAGAGGAATTTATTAGGTTATGTGGTTCGTATATCAATGCGTGAATGGATGTACGCATTACGATCACAACGTATGCGGTGCATCGCTCGCGAGCTCTAGGGAAGGATGACAAACGGCGAGCACGCGGCCATGCGGGACCGAACTTCACACCGACAGCATAACCAGTTTTCATTTATATTGCTAGCGGCGCCGTAAAGCTGAATTACGACGCATAAACGCCGGATATTTATCGGTAGCCTAAATAAACTAGCGCCGAACCTGCAGTGCACGGGAGTGTAGCGAATCGCTCTGTACACAGAAATTCACCCACAGTACACATCATTGTAGGCGGCCTGAGATTCCGGGCCTGCAGAGCCGTCTAAATCATTAACTTCGTCGCTTTACTGCCGAGGCCACTGAAGTGTTATAAAACAGTCACGCTACTTAAGGCCACATAACTGGCTGCATATACTGGATTACCTAAATCGTTAGAGTAAAAGTATATGTAGTTATGTTAGTAGATACGAAACTGAGAACTTCCTGGTAAGGAACCAGTCGTCTGAAATTTATATTTAGTTATTTCTTAATACATCTAACTGATGTATAAAAGCAACAATTTAATAGTAATCGTTAAAAACAGTCTTGGTTGCAATTTTAATTTTTTATTTTTCAACTACGCGTTTCGCCTTATTTAGGCGTCTTCAGGTTATCTTAATTTGGTATTTCTTAGAAGGATCCAACAATTTAAGTTAACATCGGTCGTTGAAATTGAAATCCACCATCTGGAAGGGTACATACTTTTACCAACGATTGACACAACTGCTCGTTTCCGGCACCTGCGACATCAATGGTCATCGAGAATGTCCATGGCATTAAGCCTGTCTTACTCGGAATAATATTTAGTGGAAGCGTACTCAAGGTGTCACGTGACAGTTCCCATTAAACAGACGCCGCTGACTGCTAGATTGCTTTCCTGAAGGGTGATTTGCATTTTTTTTTTTTTTTTTTTTTTTGCCTAACAGCTTTGGTGCTACTTTCCTCGCACGATTCGCTGAACGCTGCGCAGGCCAATCAGGGGTCATGTCGGCGTCTGTCGTCACTAGTTGCGAGCCAGACTTAAGCCTAGTTTACACGACGACACTAGGTTGCAGGCAACTGCGCTACCGGCCACTGCGCATGCGAGCCGCTCGTTTGCACAACTCGTCGGTGAAACTAAACACTTTCGGCGTGTTCCAACTTTGGTGACACTAGTTGCATGAGTTTTGAGGTTGTGTGTGTTCGTAGAGTATAGACAAACTGAAATATGCAGTGAGGAACGGAGAATAATGTTCGCTTTTTGGATATCTATGCTTTGCATAGGTGTTGTGGGATTTCAGTGCTGCTGATTACAAAAATAAGCAATATATTGCTGCCTCTGAGACCTTCACGTGCGATCAGAACACACAAACTTTGATAATATCTGAGGTACAATGCAAAATTCATTGAATTAGAAGCACATATACAACTGAATTAAGAAAAATACAAGCAAATGTAGTTCTAGCTTTGGAAATGCTCTCGTCTACAAGACTAAAATTCCATCATTGGAGTTCGCCGACATTTTTTTCTTTTTTTTTTAAGGAACAGTGTTGACAGGAGGGAGGGCTACACAAATGAAAAAGCTACATTCTTTATTCGATATTCATCTATTTAAAACGTCGCAGCAGTGCTCTCCATTCACATATGTTTGAATTTTGAAATATTGCCACTGTACAGATCTATCTTCAAGAGAGTAGTTTGCAAACCATTCTCTTCTTAACGCGGCCTGTTCGAATAATTACTGCTGTTAATGTTAATAATTATTGGTGTTAATGGTAATAATTATTGGTGTTAACGAAAAAGTGTCATCACCAACTAAATCCGCATCTTATAGCATACCAAGCGTTCTCGATTGTAATGCACGCAATGTGATACGTAATTTCGGTCCTGGCGAAGTGCTTCATGCTTTACAGTATCTTTATTCCTTATCGCAAAATTAACTCTATTTAGAAGAAACGTGGATAGTTCTGGTGACATTCTAAGATAATTAAAAGAATTTCTTGGGTCTTAGATTACAAATTATTTCAGCAAGAATGCTGAGCAACCAAGATGATGTGTCTTCTTCATTCAGTCTCGAAACGAAACACGTTTCTTATTATTTTCTTATGCACAGATTCCACCCAACAAGCTTCAACTCCATCAGTACTTGTGCGATGTGCAGCAGCCAAAACTTTCATTTCAGACACGTCTCAGGAACCCATAAAGCGACGAAACTGAAGCGTATACTGGTTTCGCCGTGTCGACAGTCAAATGTGAAACCGTTTGCGTGCAACTCATTCCACGCAACGAGTGGCGCAACCCAATGTCGTCGTGTAAACTAGGTTCTACGCAAGCGAGCCGCGTCCGCGAGGCGTTCGGACTGGAATATAACTAATCTGAAAGTGCCCGTTAGTTAACGCAGATGTGTCCACAGTGGAGGAAGGGAGGCATTGTTGTCTTAGTTGATTTATAGAGGAAATTTGGTGCTTACATACTGAGACAATTCCTAGTTATTACAAACACCTGCACTTCATTTTGCCGCTGTAAAACTTGCAGCAAACCTTACCCGTGCGACTGCTTCGAAGTGCGAGTGAGCCGCCGCTGCTCCCTGCTAGGTAACAGTCAAGCGCACCACCTAGCAAACTTACGACAAATCTCTTCCGTGTGGGAAGGGCCTTAGCGCGTTGTACCAACGACTGGGATTGTCGAGTGTCGATGATAGTGCACTGCTACACTACGCGCAACTTCAAACAATGAGAAGAGTAAGAGTCGGTGACGAGCGTCCGAGAATGACTGTAGACTGCAGAGCAAAGTTGAAAGTCTGCGGAGGAAGTTTTAGTCGAAGAATTATTTTAGCGTACTCCGGAGGTATTACTGCGGAATTATTTCCAAGGAACTACGAGTTCATTAGCAGTTACACCACGGAGTGATACATTCCTGTAGACACATCAGGCTTTGTAGTACGTGGCAAATTACTTCCTTTATAGGCGACAGTGTTTGAACGGCAAGTTGAATAAACATAGTTACCTGAATAAATTTGCGTATTGATTAACTATTGTTAATTTAGTTTCCTATAATAGTAGGAAGCAGAAACTGTAGTAAGCACGAAGGTTAAATGATAGCCATTGGTGTTTTAATGAAACAAACGACTAGAGACAGGACATTCACAGTCACAGGACGTGTACATTAGTACGTACTGAAGAAGAACCACGTTGGCCCTTGCTTCAAGGTCAACATCGAAATCGTGGCGTAATACCTGCAGTTTTCGATGTCGCTATAAACGGAAGGTAATACGTCATTGTGACTTGAGCAAGCGTGCAGAATACCTAACAGACGTATATGTCAACATTACCATCAAATGAGTAAGTTTCAAAGAGGGCGCATTATTGGTATGAGAGAACGTGATGCATGCATCTGGGAAATTGCTGCTCGTCTCGCTCGTGTGGGACGAAGTGTTTCGGCAGTGCAACGGGTGTATGCAAAATGGTTCAGGGAAAGCCGTAGAACACAACGAGATGGGGCAGGTAGCACCACCCAAACCATACACCGAGAAGATCAACACCTCATATGAATGGCACTACAGGACAGATCTGCGTCCTCCTGGTTCAAATGGTTCAAATGGCTCTGAGCACTATGGGACTTAACATCTATGGTCATCACTCCCCTAGAACTTAGAACTACTTAAACCTAACTAACCTAAGGTCATCACACAACACCCAGTCATCACGAGGCAGAGAAAATCCTTGACCCCGCCGGGCGTCCTCCTGGTCTCTGCCGCGACAGTGGGGCAGTGTAACAAATCGTACACTACCAAGGGTGACAGTCCGTCGCGGTTTATTATGGCCTGGGTTACGTGCCCGTCGCCCACATGTCTGCCTACCTTAGACGAATGTGCAGAAACACGCTGGACGGCAATGGCGTATGGAACGACGTCATTGAGTACAGGAATGGATTCGAATATTGTTCTCGGACGAATCTGGGTTCTGTTTGTTTGAAAATTATGACCGCATGACAGGGGCAGCATTCGAACAAGACACACAGCACCAACTCATAACTTTATGATGTGGTGTGCTACTGGGTACAACCACAAATAACAGTTGGTGCGTTTCCAGGGCACTGTGACCGGCGTGAATGACATCCTGCGACCCGTAGCCATACCCTTTCTGCACAACACACTAGACTCCATTTTTCAGCAAGACAATGCACGACTACATGTTGCTGCACGAACGCGTGCCTTCATGGTGTCACAGGATGTCAGCCTTTTGCCCTGGCCCACCATATCAACAGACTTGTCGCCAATCGAAAGTGTGTTGGATATGGTGAAACGACGGGTGCGATACTGTCACCGAATGCCCATCACCACAGACGAACGTTGGAATAAGGTGAATGTGCATGGATGACTGTATCACAGAATGCCATTTGCGCCTTATACGCGTCGATGCCATTACGCATGGAACAAGTTATCAGCGCCCATGGTGGACCCTGTGCCTACTGGGCAACAAGACACATGCTAAACCGAGGTGACTGAAATGCTAATCATGTCTACAGAACATATTAATTAACACGTCCTGTGAATATGGACGTTCTATCTCTAGTCGTTCAAGGTGTTCTTTCTTCTCAACATTAGTGTCTATATGTAGGGTGGCCCACTTAAGCGTTTCAGCGCAAATATCTCTGGAAGAAACTATAGGTATTGACTTTCTCTGATATCAATGCAAGGCAGGAGCTTATGAAAGTCAATACCATGGGAAATACTGTAACGTAAGCAAATATTATTGCCAACATAAACTTATGTTTTTTAAATGAACACCTTGTATTTCTTATGGGATTAATAACACGAAAAATCACAAAAAGAATGGCGTTGGTTGCATCACAGTACGTCAATTACATCCAGAGAAATTTCTAAAATGTTTGTCCAAATGTGTGTGAATTCCTGAGGGACCAAACTGCTGAGGTTAGTTGTCCCTAGACTTCCACACTACTTAAACTAACTTATGCTAAGAACTGCACACACACACACACACACACACACACACACACACACACACAACCTCGACTCGAACATCGGGCGGGAGGGGCCGCGCGCAATGAGTGAAATCACAAAAAGAATGGCGTTGGTTGCATCACAGTACGTCAATTACATCCAGAGAAATTTCTAAAATGTTTGTCCAAATGTGTGTGAATTCCTGAGGGACCAAACTGCTGAGGTTAGTTGTCCCTAGACTTCCACACTACTTAAACTAACTTATGCTAAGAACTGCACACACACACACACACACACACACACACACACACACACACACACACACACACACAACCTCGACTCGAACATCGGGCGGGAGGGGCCGCGCGCAATGAGTGAAATCACAAAAAGAATGGCGTTGGTTGCATCACAGTACGTCAATTACATCCAGAGAAATTTCTAAAATGTTTGTCCAAATGTGTGTGAATTCCTGAGGGACCAAACTGCTGAGGTTAGTTGTCCCTAGACTTCCACACTACTTAAACTAACTTATGCTAAGAACTGCACACACACACACACACACACACACACACACAACCTCGACTCGAACATCGGGCGGGAGGGGCCGCGCGCAATGAGTGAAATCACAAAAAGAATGGCGTTGGTTGCATCACAGTACGTCAATTACATCCAGAGAAATTTCTAAAATGTTTGTCCAAATGTGTGTGAATTCCTGAGGGACCAAACTGCTGAGGTTAGTTGTCCCTAGACTTCCACACTACTTAAACTAACTTATGCTAAGAACTGCACACACACACACACACACACACACACACACACACACACACAACCTCGACTCGAACATCGGGCGGGAGGGGCCGCGCGCAATGAGTGAAATTGCGCCCCAAACCGCGTAGCCACTCGGCGCGGCTCGAGAAATTTCAAAGTGAACTTGATCCTTGAAATAGTCGAAACGTGCCGCTACTCCACATGGCTAGCTGTTATTAAGTGGGCTGGAAACAATACAGATGTCCAGTCACACACAATGAGGAACAGGGAAAAGGTTTACTCGTTCGTGCGTTACTGGTCATTACTATAGTACTAGAACAGACATAACGGTAATATCGTCGGCCTGCGTAAAAACAGTTAATGACTGACCAAGGATCTAACAGAGGGGTAAATGGTAGTTGTACGTAATTTTGTGATTGGATGTACAGACACTCAGGTTCAGAAAATAAAACGCCTTGAACGACTAGAGATAGGACGTTCATAATCACAGGAGATGTATGCTTATGTTCTGAAAAAACTCATGTTCAGAAAAAAACAGGACGCCTTGAACGACAGGTATAGGATGCGTAGGAGATGTATGTTAATATGATGTGCGGAAATAATCAGCGTTTCACTCATCTTGGTTTAGCAAGTGTCCTGTAGCCAAGTAGGCACGGGGGCCGCCATGGGCCCTGTTCCATACGTGATGACATATAAGGCGCGAATGGGTTCCTGTGGTTATAGCCACACGTGCGGCATTCACAGTGTTCCAAGGTTCACCGTGGTGGCTGGCACTAGGAGACAGCGCCGCACCCGTTGTTTCACCATATCCCACACAGCTTTGACTGACGACAAGTCTGCTGATTTGGTGGGCCAAGGCTGACATCCTGTGACACCATAAAGGCACGTATACTTCCAGTAACATGTCGTCGTGCATTGTCTTGGAAAATTGTCTTCTAGGGTGTCATGCAGAAACCGTATCGCTACGGGTCGCATGGTGTCATTCACGCAGGTCATGCTAGTCACAATACCCCGGAAAGACACCAACTGTGATTTGTGGTTGTCCTCACTAGTACCCCATACTATAAGGCGATGAGCTGGCGCTGTATGTCTCGTGCGAATGCAGTCACTGCGATAACGCTCCCCCTGTCTGTGGTGATGCAAAATGCGGTCATCGTTTTCAAACAAACAGAACATGGATTCGTCCGAAAACACTATTTTAATCCATACCTTTCCTCAGAGACGTCATTCCATACGCCATTGCCGTCTAGTATGTTTCTGCACATTCGTCAAAGGTAGGCGGACATGTGGACGATGTGCACGTAACCGATGCCGTAATAAACCGCGACGGACTGTCACCCTTGGTAGTGTACGATGTGTTACACTGTCCCACTGTCGCTCCAGAGCCGAGGAGGACGCAGATCTGTCCTGCTGTGCCATTCATATGAGGTGTCGATCTTCTCAGTGTATGGTCTGGGTGGTGCGACCTGACCCATCTCGTCGTGTTCTACGGCTTCGCTGAACCATTTTGCAGAGAACCGTTGCACTGCCGAAACGCTTCGTCCCACACGAGCGACACGAGCAGCAATTTCCCAGATGGATGCATCACGTTCGCTCATACCAATAATGCGCCCTCTTTGAAATTCACCCATTTGATGGTACGTTTCACGTATACATCTGTTAGGTATCCTGCACGTTATTCAAGTCACACTGTTGCGTTTAGCTTATAACGACAACGAGAGCAGCAGACACATTTTACCTGTAGGTTATGGTACGGCACGACATCGATGTTGACCTTCAATCAGCGGGCCGACATGGTTCAAATGGTAATAATTTCTTCAGAACACATTAATGTACACGTCCTGTGAATATGAACGTCCTATCTCTAGTCGTTCAAGCCGTTCTGTTTTTTTTTCTCTGAACATGGGTGTACAGTACACATAGTTTGAAAGTGTCGGAATGAACGTTACACGTGCATTAGAGTGCTGCCGGCATTTTCCTCCTCCATTTGAAATATCCCCCTTGCCTGTTGCACAACGTAGCAGGCAGTGAGTACCCTACCAACCAATTCCACTTCATTTTCAACTGAACGTTTGAGCTTTCATGCAACAACTACTTTATGTAAGCCTATAGGTATATATTGATTAGAGATCCGGCGAGCGTGCCAACCATGGTACAGAATCGTACCTTTCAGTACAACGATGAAGGTATCGGCATTGTAGGTACTCGTGGTCATGAGTATAGAAGAGACGTAGTATATCATCACGTAGAAATCACGATGAATTACAGAAACCAAGAGATGTAGCCTTCAAAGCTATGACAGAACATCTTGAAAAGTTCAAACGGAGTGGCAGGAAATAAGGCCATGTTACATAATTTGATATAAATATTACATTTTATAAGTCGGTAGAGTGACTTTGGTGGTGATCTCAGGAAAGCATGGTAGTATGTTCACACATCATAAAAGAGGTACCAGGATCGCCAGGGATCCGCCCCCGGTAGCTGAGTGGTCAGTGCGACAGAATGTCAATCCTAGTCCGCAGCTCGTGGTTGTGCGGTAGCGTTCTCGCTTCCCACAGCCGGGTTCCCGGGTTCGATTCCCGGCGGGGTCAGGGATTTTCTCTGCCTCGTGATGACTGGGTGTTGTGTGATGTCCTTAGGTTAGTTAGGTTTAAGTAGTTCTAAGTTCTAGGGGACTGATGACCATAGATGTTGAGTCCTATAGTGCTCAGAGCCATTTGAACCATTTGTCAATCCTATGGGCCCGGGTTCGATTCCCGGCTGCGTCGGATATTTACTCAGCTCAGGGACTGGGTGTTGTGTTGTCCTAATCATCATCATTTCATCCCCATCGATGCGCAAGTCGCCGAAGTGGCGTCAGATCGAAAGACTTGCACTCAGCGAACGGTCTACCCGACGGGAGGCCCTAGTCACACGACATTTACATTTTAGGATGGCCGGGAAGTCCCTTGATGCGCTAACTAAATATGTGTAACAGTGTAAGGTTTTAAGGTATTTAAGTTTTGAACCACCCATTCTGATCGCTGATATGGCAACAAAGTTCCTCGTGTAAACCGCAATGTGTAACTTCCATGTGACTACTCGGGAAGGAAAACAAACCCTGTGCGTTAAACTGTTCACTGTTCGTCTTCGGTGAAGATACCAGTAATCTTTTGAGGAGCGCTTTTTGTCTGAGCTCCGGCCGTGGATAATCCAGTGACAGAACTAAATTTTTGTCTGAGTGTTGTTTGGGGCTATGAGATAACACGTAGGGGGTGTGGGGTGGAGAGCAGCCGGAGGGAGCTGAGGGCGCGGGGAGCGTAGAGGGGATGAGGAGACAGATTTGCTGGTGATGTTGCTGTGACGGGGAAATTAATTCATCTACATCTACATCTACATTTATACTCCGCAAGCCACCCAACGATGTGTGGCGGAGGGCACTTTACGTGCCACTGTCATTACCTCCCTTTCCTGTTCCAGTCGGGGGAACCAATATATACGATACCTCATCCAGAAACGCACCCTCTCGAAACCTGGACAGCAGGCTTCACCGCGATACAGAGCGCCTCTCTTGCAGAGTCTGCCGCTCGAGTTTGCTAAACATCTCCATAACGCTTACCAAATAACCCTGTGACGAAACGCGCCGCTCTTCTTTGGATCTTCTCTATCTCCTCTGTCAACCCGCCCTGGTACGGATCCCACACTGATGAGCAATACTCAAGTATAGGTCGAACGAGTGTTTTGTAAGCCACCTCCTTTGTTGATGGACTACATTTTCTAAGGACTCTCCCAATGAATCTCAACCTGGTACCCGCCTTACCAACAATTAATTTTATATGATCATTCCACTTCAAATCGTTCCGCACGCATACTCCCAGATATTTTACAGAAGTAACTGCTACCAGTGTTTGTTCCGCTATCATATAATCATACAATAAAGGATCCTTCTTTCTATGTATTCGCAGTACATTACATTTGTCTATGTTAAGGGTCAGTTGCTACTCTCCGCACCAAGTGCCTATCCGCTGCAGGTCTTCCTGCATTTCGCTGCAGTTTTCTAATGCTGCAACGTCTCTCTATACTACAGCATCATCCGCGAATATCCGCATGGAACTTCCGACACTAAATCTAGGTCATTTATATATATTGTGAAAAGCAATGGTCCCATAACACTCCCCTGTGGCACGCCAGAGGTTACTTTAACGTCTGTATATGTCTCTCCATTGAGAACAACATGCTGTGTTCATCGGCAAGGAAAATGAATTAATTTGTCTTTCCCACAAGCGGTCAGGAAGTTTCAGCATACTTGCATGTACATTTTTATTACAGTTACCATTACAGACGAGAGAAGCGGTACCGTTCCAAACTAACTCAATACAAAAAAATGTTTGTAAGTGAAAAAAAAGGAAAATAGTGAACGAACATCTTTAGCAGTAAGATCATAATGGATAATAGCATACAAGAACCTCGTCCGTTACGTTAAAGACAGCATACAGCTGTGGAAAAAGGATGCTAAAAAATTGAAACAAACGTTCAAGTGGCCGAAGTATAAGCGCAACTCGTTTGTGTGAATATGTTTGTGTGTATGTGCGTGAGTGCGTGTGTAGACTGTGTATGGGAGGTCGGAGATTGGCAGTTTACAGTTATGTTTAACTCGTTGATTAAAGTGTGGTACTCGAGAGGTCCAAATTTTTAATTAATTCATTCTCATGAAGAGTCTCACCATACACCACACATTTATTCCTGTAGGTCGCAATCTTTTATTAATTTGAGTAACCAGTCTGCATCTTCTTAAAGGAGTGCAGCAGTAGCCTCTCGTATAGGTTTCGGAAACGAAGTGCTACAGCTTCAGTGGTTGCACACAGTGTTTGTCAGAAAGTTGTAATTGTTGTTCCGGCAGTAATGTCTACACTGTATTTTTCGAAACGAGCATTTCACTGACAGCTTTACCAATGCTTATTAACGAATCTTCTCTCGCACTATTCAATATAACTTCGTCAAATCACACGCTGCAAATAGTTCTTTCTCGAGAACATTGGTCAATCTCTGCCAGTTGACTGGATCAGCATCTAGTAAATACCTTCTAATTAGTACGACGCTTTTCACAGTGATTCCTCTGCAGATTCGTTCGGCTTCTCGGGGAATGTACTCTGCAGCATAAAACAGTAAATGAACGTCTGTAAGATCGTGTAAAGGGAGTGCTGCGTCTTCACAAACGAATCATGAACTGTAAACGCTTAAACGTCGCAACCGATTCCCCCACGAACTTCAATTTGGCATTCAGGTTTCTTGTTCTGAGGTATGTGTTTATAAATATATCGGTGCACAAAAATATGGAAACATAAAAAACATGACACATTACCACGCCTAATACAGTGTAGGAAAACCACTGGTATGCTAGACAGTCTCCAGTCGTCTCAGAATGGATAAATACAAGTCTTGTATGGTCTTCAAGGGAATGTTATACCATTCGTCCTCAAAACTGATGCCAAATTCAGTTAACGATGATGGAGGTGGATAGCAATCACGTACTATCACGCTCAAGTGTACCCGAACGTACTGAATTGCATTTCGCCTGATTTGCATGCAGCACCACATAACGTAAGTGTCTTTCAGGTCCTCTAATTCCGTTTCGGTACAGTCGTTTGACTACACGAAATGGTTACCACATGGGACCACTAGAAAATACTGCTCTGTATTTCAATAACCCCAGGTGAAAATTAGTACCACAGTGCTAACAATATCAGGGAACACCTGAGACAGACCTTAACACTTGCAAACTCAGATTTATTACCGTTTATTACTGTTTCTAGTATCTGACACAAATAATGCCAGCGACTATTAACACACCAATTATTCCGTAATTCTTACTCAAAAGTACGTTCGTTTATGAATAAGAGATTGTCAAGAATATCTGGGTCCCCAAATCTCTACGATTAACCGAAGTATTTTAGCTCTCTAAAAGGTTTTCCAACCATCAATTAACCATCGTTCACTAAGAGAGTGCTTCTGCATAAACTGAATAATGAACTAATCAGCTACAAAAACCACGTTTATCAGCGTCAATCACTCCATCAGAACTTCACCATCAAGACCGTATCACCAGTAATTTTACTATCTTCGTAATGACACGTTGATCTATGTACGGTTCAAAAACCACCTATTGTACTCGTGTACTTGTTATCTAACGCCCAGTGGCATTAAAAGTTGTTAATGAGCTCAACGTTAAATAACATGTCGAACTGTTTCGTTTTGGATATGTACTGAAACACATTACTAACAAAGCAAAATATTCATGCCTGATCAAGAAACGAGAACCACAGGACTGATCGTCAATGCCGTCTAACTTTAAAGAGACGTGAAAAATAAATTTACTGGATACGATAGTGATAGTGGTTGAGGTTTGTTGCAACGAAAAGGAAGCATTATTTTGTATTCATTATAGACTTCCGTATTTCTGTAGTGATGCTGTAGAAAGGGTGTTCATCTAGTGGGTTCTGACCCAGATCGGAAGCCCAGTGGATTCCATTTATCTGGTTCGTTCCATAAAGGGGGATAAATCAAGATGATTGAATTACAGTTTTATAAAGTAATAATTCTGGATTTTACATTTGTAGTTTTTAGAGATTCGTGTCTTAATAATATCCTTTAAGTCCTTGAGTCTCAGAAACTAATTTATGAAAGTTATGGATCGGAAAGAATTTTTTTAAGAAACTGTTTTTAGATAAGATTTTGCTGCAACAAGTCTATGCTAGTAAATGGCAACTGTGGTAATTCAAATTTTAGTAGCTTTATACTGTTAGTTTCTCTTATATTAACTTACAGGCATTATGTTGTACTAGTTATGCTATTTGTAGAGGAAGTGTTCAAAATTTGGGTTACCATTTACTTTTTCAAGATATAGCTTACGTTCTGTTGCAAATAAATTAAAAAATATTGCTGTAAACAACATTTTGAAATATCCTGCTTCAGATCATTATGATGAAGTAAATGTAACACACACTCACTGTTTTTCCTATTTTACATTCAAAAAATATAGGTACGTTGACATCTTTGAAGTTCGGTCTATTTTGAAATATTATTGAGAAAAACGAAGGAAAAGCCATTTATTTAAAGAATACAATATTAGAACATTTTATAAAGTACACTTTGTGATCCAAAGTATCTGGAAACCTGGCTCAAAATGACTTACAAGTTCGTGCAGCCCTAGGCCTTGATGATAGCTTCCACTCTGGCAGGCATACGTTCAATCAGGTGCTCGAAGGTCTCTTGGGGAATGGCAGCGCATTCTTCACGGAGTGCTGCACTGAGGAGAGGTATCGAAGTCGGTTGGAGAGGCCTGGCACGAAGTCGGCGTTCCAAAACATCCCAAAGGTGCTCTATAGGATTCTGGGTAGGACTTTGTGCAGGCCAGTCCATTACAGGGATGTTATTATCATGTAACCACTCCGACACAGGCCGTGCATTATGAATAGGTGCTCGATCGTGTTGAAAGATGCAATCGCCATTACCGAATTGCTGTTCAACCGTGGGAAACAAGAAGGTGCTAAAAACATCAGTATAGGCCTGTGCTGTGATAGTGCCACGCGTAATAACAAGGGGTGCAAGCCCCCTCCATGAAAAACACGACCACACCATAACACCACAACCACCTCCGAATTTTACTGTTGGCACTACACACGCTGGCAGATGACTTTCACCGGGCATTCTCCATACCCACACCCTTCCATCGGATCGCCACATTGTTTACCCTGATTCATCACTCCACACAATGTTTTTCCACCGTTCAATCGTCCTATGTTTATGCTCCTTACGCCAAGCGAGGCGTCGTTTGGCATTTATCGGCGATGTGTGTGGCTCATGAGCAACCGCTCGACCATGGATGCAAGTTTTCTCACTTCCCGCCTAACTGTCATAGTACTTGCAGTGGCTCCTGATGCAGTTTTAAATTCCTGTGTGATGATCTGGATGGATGTCTGCGTATTACACATTCTGACCCTCTTCAACTGTCGGTGGTGTCTGTCAGTCAACAGACGAGGTCCTCCTGTACGTTTTTGTGCTGTACGTGTCCCTTCACGTTTCCAGTTCGCTGTCACATCTGAAACAGTAGACCTAGGAATATTTAGGAGTGGAAAATCTCGCGTACAGACGTATGACACAAGTGACACCAAATCACCTGACCACGTTCGAAGTCCGTGAGTTCCGCGTGGCGTCCCATTCTGCTCTCTCACGATGTCTAATGACTACTGAGGTCGCTGATTTGGAGCACCTGGCAGTATGTGGCAGCATAATGCACCTAATATGAAAAACGTCTGTTTTTCGGCGAGGACGGATACTTTTTATCACATAGTGTAGCTGAAAAGTAATGAAATATTTCTGTTTTTATATCGCAGTGGTTCACCAAAAAATGTGGACATAATGTAAAACATTTTAATCTATTGCTAAAAGACACAAATATAAATATTTTTATCTGCTCTCGCACATTCGTTGTTTGCCCACTTATTACACATTGTGCACATAATCCGTAGTTCTCCTTACATGCGCCGGCCGCGGTGGTCTCGCGGTTCTAGGCGCGCAGTCCGGAACCGTGCGACTGCTACGGTCACAGGTTCGAATCCTTCCTTGGGCATGGATGTGTGTGATGTCCTTAGGTTAGTTAGGTTGAAGTAGTTCTAAGTTCTAGGGGACTGATAACCACAGCAATTGAGTCCCATAGTGCTCAGAGCCATCTCCTTACACGCCATCAGAAGTTTCCTTCAGAAAAATTCTGCATCTTCAGTGTTTGGCTTTTTTCTCCAGCAGGGAAGTCCTCATCAATGAGTGGCTTAGCCGGTTCATCTTTGTGTTACTCATCTGATTTATGTTCCTGCTGTTTTCATTCATTTCCATTTCTGTTTCCTGTATTTCTTTTATTTTCCTCAACCTTCACCTTCTTGGATGAGATTTCAGCGTTTTTTTTTTTCAAACTTCAGTTTCTTTTTGCTGGTGTTTCCTTTGGGAGAGCTGGTAGAAATTTTTCAGCAATTCTAGCACATTTTTGTAATATTATTTTGTAAGGGGTGCCAGTTATCCGCATAGATGCTACGGCTTTACGTCCTTGCTTGTTGCTTTTCAATTTGTCTGTCGTAGAAAGAGGAACTCTTTCATAAGCATTAACAGCCGATGAAGTAGATCTGTATCGCTGAGGCTCCTGCATTAAAGGGATTTACACGTGTGATATTCCCGGCGTAGGCCTATCCGAAATGGATGCGAGGTCTTGAGAAGTTTGTTCTTCGTCGCTTTGCTGTGGTATTACTACAAGCTATAGCTTTTCACTGCTTCATTCGTGGACTCCACGTAGTCTGCTCCAGTAAAAATATTTTTGTTGAGAGAATATATCCCGATGTCACTGAAACCACTGAGTGCGATTTCTCCTGTTTGTACTTTCAGATATTGTTTTCCCAACAATTCCATCATTTCGTAACTGGTTAGCGGTCTGTTTCGATGGCGAAGCCATTGCCTTATCTCTCCACCGTAGTAAGCTTTTAAAGGTCGCATGAAAGTTTTGTCTAGGGGCTGCAGTTTGAGTGTCGAGCGTGGGGGAAGTGACACAATAATCATGTGATTACTTTTTGCACTATTAACGAGAAAGACAATACGCCAAGAGTGAATGCCCATTCAGGACTAGTAAAACTGAAATGTCCTTTGAGAGCTTCACTTTTTCTGCAAAATGCTTGAACTATGTACAGATGATGTTGATCTTTTCTCAGCCTAACGGATGTGAAACACCAATTGTCCCTGGAGCAGCCCCTCTCATTAGTTTGTTGGTTTCGCCACGTGTCGTAGACACTCAGCACGGCACTCCTCACACACACGTCAAGTCGTGCAGTTTCCTAAACGCTCGTGCCAAGCCTCCTAGCCATCACAATCTCCCCTCGGTCAAACTCAGATAGATCGCGCTCCTTCCCCATCCTACACAAGGACGACATGCTTTGAACCGTGCCTGTGTCTTACTAGCAATTATTCCTCGCCAGATGAAGCTGCTATCGCCTCGACGGGTCTATATAGGTAGTAGATCAGTGGTCATAATTTTTCTGGCTGATGAATGTATTTGTTGTGACTTTGCAAGACAGCCAAGTCACAATTAGAGGAAGCCGAAAGGCACGCGCTTAAGCTCACGCAGGTTGGCGCGAGGTCTGGAACAGTTAAGGGAATTAATAGTAGCAAATAAAGTACGTAGTTGATGTAATACTTAACTTTAATCCACAATTGGTGAACATCGCTCTTGATGATACAAAAGTATATATTAACTGGTAATGGCGCCTTGCTAGGTCGTAGCAAATGACGTAGCTGAAGGGTATGCTAACTATCGTCTCGGCAAATGAGAGCGTATTTGTCAGTGAACCATTGCTATGAACGTCGGCTGTACAACTGGGGCGAGTGCTAGGAAGTCTCTCTAGACCTGCCGTGTGGTGGCGCTCGGTCTGCAATCACTGACAGTGGCGACACGCGGGTCCGACGTATACTAATTGACGGCGGCCGATTTAAAGGCTACCACCTAGCAAGTGTGGTGTCTGGCGGTGACACCACAGTATTTGTACCAGGTTTGGTTGAAATCGGCCCAGTTGTTTAGGGGGAAATGTGGAACGTAAAGACACACAAACATTCACACGTCCATTTTTATAATGTGTATAGATCTACACAAACAGCCCAAATCGTAGATTTGTGACGCTACCCAAGCCCATTCTACAGCTCTGGATTCGAACCATGGTCACAATGTTGCTGTACAATCTTGCAAGGCTAACTGGCTCGATCCCTTTAATCCAGAACATTTGTATTTCGATTAATGTGTGCGGTGTCTGTTCTAGAAAGAACTATATTAATCAGGCGACCATATTTTATGCAAATACTAGCTTTTTCCCCTGAGCTTGTCCGTGTACGCGAATGTCACGTATGTTCCACATTTATATGTCTGATTCTTTACTGTTTTACACTGTACGACGCCAGAGACGATGAACCATACGGCATGATGATCGCTCTCGACACACGTTAACAAAATTTTTGGCTCACTGAAGTGCTTATTCTCCTGAGTGATTAACGCAACTAACCGCACAAATAAGAGACAAATTGCACTACATATTCTTAAAGTATTCTACGCCAACTAAGCACATGAAAGAAATACCAGCAGGACACTGCAGAAAATTTTTTCATACTACATCCTCCTCATCGTAACCCGCTTCTTAGGTGTATCTTACTCACACGGTACTTTTATACAGTAATGTGTCATGTATATACCATATGTGGTTGAAAATATTCCAGGCGTCTCTGAGTTATCAATTTTCGCCCTTACCTTCAGCCACAGGGGTGCGAGGGGAGTCTTACTGCCACAGGCATTTTTTTTTCTGGTTGCAAGTAATACACGTGGCAAGTTTGCTAGAAATTACTTCATGCGCTACAAATATGGGCCGGTATGACACTGTCTCTGCACCTCCAACCCTCACCACACACACACACACACACACACACACACACACACACACACACACACACACACACCTATGGAGAAACGTCATCAGGATTTTCATCAATGAGTTTAGCGACCTCAAAAGCTATGTATTCGATAGTAATATCGGTCATTATCTCCACCGCCAGCCCTAGAAGTGGTTAGTATGTGTTTATTACCCACGCAGTATTTTTTAAAAAATAGTTCAAATAATGAGTCACGTTGGTTGAATTGCTCATGGCTCCCGGAGTTACGCTTCTATGAGAGGCGTTCAATAAGTAAAGCAATACATTTTTATTCTGAAAGCAGATTGGTTTTATTCAGAATTGCAACACACCAAATCGTTTCCCGGGAGTTTGGCTACGAAACCATATTTTTTCGACATAATCTCCTTGCTATGTGACGGTCTTACGCGACCCTCTTGTGAGGGCCTGTGTGCCCGCGTGGTACGACTCTACCGGTCGAAGTCGGAGCCAACGTCTTGCTACATCAGCGACCTCTGCACCATTCTCGTACTGCTACCTGTGGAGTGCATCCCTCATTAGGTGAAACAGATGGAAATTGGAATATGCGAGGTCCAGGCTGTAGGGTGGATGAAGAAGAACACTCCAATGAAGTTTTGTTAGCTCCTGTTGGGCAAGCAGATTTATGTGGGGCCTTGTTTTGTCATGGAGAAGGAGTAGTTCCTTTGCATTTTCAAGGCGACGAACGCGCTGAAGTCCAACATTGCAGGAGTTACAGCTGTGTGCGGCCGGCCAGTAAGCGGTAGATGACAGCTCTCTGCTTCGAACGCACCACCGTTAGAAATGCCATTTTGAAGGCGACGAATAGCGCTGCCACCTATCGAAACTGCATGAAGCTGTAAGGTCTGAAGCGGGAATACTCCACGACGTTCCACAACGAATTCTGTATTATTTCAATCGAAATTGGCAGAGAAAAAATTAAGTTGCATTAGTTCTTGAACTCCCCATGTGCCTTACTCCATTCTCCCCTTCACTCCTTATGAAAGCATTACTCACATAATGGTCCAATGGCTCTGAGCACTACGGGACTTACTATCAGAGGTCATCAGTCCCCTAGACTTAGAACTACTTAAACCTAACTAACCTAAGGACATCACACATATTCACGCCCGAGGCAGGATTCGAACCTGCGACCGTAGCAGCCGCGCGGTTCCGGACTGCGCGCCTAGAACCGCTAGACCACCGCGGCCGGCGTTTTCATAATATACAGAGATTTCATCTAGCCTTTCAGTCGCAGTCGGTGCCGTGAGAAATAATTGATCTTAGATGGAGACCGGCATTGGGGTACCACCAAACATCCTTGAAACTGGAATAAATGGTGCGGAAAGCTGAAATTTCTCGTAACTTGCTGCCAAGAGGATGACTACGGCAGCAGCGAGAGGTATGAAGTCAGCCGCACGGGACTCCGTGGTGTGGTGGCGAGTGACGGCACCGCTGTGGAACGCAGCACGGACTGCGGGGAGTGCCTTGTTTACGTGGGCCGCGCTTATCGCGACAGCCGTGATCCGCCGCTAATCGTAGGACGAACGGGCGAGCCGAGTCTCGGGTCCGTCACGCACAGACACCGACCTGCGCAGTAAACGAGGCAGCAGCCGAAGCACGTCTTCGATGAAGCAATCAGTGACGCTTGCCTGGTAGCGCAATAGCACAACCGGTCCCCTACGAATAACTACGTTTCGAGACGTCTAATACTCTTTCAACGTTTCTCCGGCCTCACCGGAAAGCGATAAACGTTATTAGCGTTCCATAACGCATCTTTCAACCATAAGGTGCGTTTACACTGCCATTTGTATCGGCACATGTATGAGATACATGTATATGCGACTTTGCGACATGTATCGCGACTTGTATGAGTTGACAAGTATCAACCTCATACATGTATGATTATTCGTTTACACTGGTTGATATGTATCACTGTGCGATAGCTTCCGACGACGATTTGGAAGTTTTCACATTTTTATGTGCTGATACACTTGCTCTTTTGGAAGATGATAGGAAGAAAAGGGCGGAGGAGGCGTAGATGGTGGCACAGAGAGTTTCTCGCGAATTAACGCTAGAGGATGGCGCATATTTTAGAAATTATGTTAGGATGAGTATGGAGGATTTCCGCGGTTTGTTATCACTTGTGGCTCCTCTTGTGTCCAAAACCAACACAAACTTTCGGGAAGCGATTCCACCAGAGGATCAGTTGGCAGTAACACTCCGTTTTTTAGCCACTGGGGATTCCTCGTAAAACGAAGATTTCATGACAAAACATTTGCATTGTCGCGCGATTGCTAATGCCAACGTCTCACACACGATTGTCGGCATCCGTTGTCAACATTATCACGCGAGGCCGCCGGAATAACAGCAAAACATTGATATACGTGCCAGATGCATGAAAAAATTATATAATGTATTGCATACTCTGATATATATAAAACTTTTACCTTCACTTCTTGGGATAAAACTTGCACAATGGCCTCGCAAACACGAAGAATAATGTTGCATATGGCACTTTTTGATATTCTATGCAGATACATTAACGTCGAAACGACAGTCGTCACCTTCAAAACTCAAACAGCCGCCAAAGAGCCTGGTACTACGCATGCGCTAATCGTCGAAATAAGCGGCAGTCGACAAGACGACAGGAAATGATAGTACTGCGCACGCGCGAGTTCTTCAAATGTCTCTCATACATGTCGCGTATACGGCCAAAAAGCGATACACAAAATGTATACGCGACATGTATGAGCTCGAGGGTCAGCATACAAGTTCCGTGAATTTTTGTATGAGCTGATGTATCGCGACATGTCAAACTGACATGTCGCTCATACATGTCGCGATACATGTATCCCAGTGTAAACGTACCTTTTACAGCGGCGTGTGTGATGTTACTGAAACGTTATACCTCCATGTGACCTACAATTTTGCGCCTGTGTCCTCATCAGGGTGCTGCTGCGGTCGCCAGAGCCAGTATTCGGGCGGAGTTGGTCTGTAATTATATTAAGAAAAATGTGTCACGTACATTGGAGCATTCCGTTACCAAGTTTAGCATGACTGGTGTATCGGCACCAAGTGAATCGTGCACATGAAGTGGTAGTTAGTGGCACGGCTGTCGTGTCTTAAAAGGAATGACTGTAAATGATCATTTTCGCTTACGCTCATCACCAAAATTTAGAATGATCCTTCAGTAGATGCTGCTGTGTGTCTAATCACAGCAAATTTCAGTATAATTAGTTTATCGGTATCTCTCGCAAAGTCTGCAAACTCCCTAGTATGCAATGTTCGTGGCCATCAGACACGGTTCTGGCATATGTATTGTAGACTCAGCTTGAAAGGTATTTGCTCTCACTCGATTGTACGTACATTCGTGGACATTAAAATGTTTGCCTGCTATTTACTCAAAGCTGAATATACTGCCCTCTGTCGTAAAGAGGTTGAACTGAAATTAGTATTGCGAACAGCGTGTCTCAGTGTACAGATGTACATAAAGAAAAAACTGAGTTCATTGTGCAGGAAATTAAATCAAAACTGTTACTCAAAAACCAACAACAAAATTAAACCGTGAACTGCCCAAAAAAAACTGAAACGCAGAAATTATGTGACAACACAGGAAACACACACTGTTCGCTGGTTCATTAAAAATCTGGATTACAAAGAAAGTGCTTAGAATTTGCGCAATGGAAACGTGGGATGAGAAACGAAAAACCCAACAAAATATGAAAAGGACCTCACCTGAAAAATTACAGCATAATCAGCAGCACAGCATGAAGAAATCGTGGCTGCTAAATTATGGTACTGTAAAACTAAACTACTGGGAGAAATATAAATACTAACCCGTTCATTTAATGATAATGCTGTATTTTAAACTCTTATTTCAGAAGAACATAAAACTCATAGAAAACCAAAAACTTAATTTTCTGTACAATAGTCTTGCAAGGTAATACTTTTACGATTATGCATATTGAAATGAATGACACTGCAACAACCTAAACTGAGATGAAGAGGTGGACTGCTCTGTTGAAAGAAACGCTAACATTACCAGTAAGCGCCAGCAAAAATTATTAATATCCATAATGCAAGTCAATTCTCTCTGTTTCATGGATGCTGCGTTTGTAAGTCCATCCATCAGATTAATAATTCCTAACGATTTTCTTCAGCAAAACCCTCCTCCGAAATGCAAAAGTTCTGCCAGATTACTCCATGTCGAACACTCGACTACTTTCCGTTCTACAACTGAGTCGAAGATACACAAGTTCAGAGACACTACTGTTACTGCCGTAAGTCGACTATTCCACAGATGTCACACGCGACTGCTTCGCTCTCATAACATGAAATTTCCACTCATTCTGAAACTACCCGCAAATAAATGTGCAGCCCACCTATATATGTCCACCTTTCAACCTCACCAGATAAAATATTTGCCACCACTTGAAAGAGAAGACTGGTTGATGGTGTGGAACTGGTACCAGAATGTCACGTGAGCTTCTAACACTGACTGAAGCCGTGGCAGCGCAGTTGTTTGTGTGAGCCAGTCACTTGTATGGAAACAACGCAGTAACATGGGTTGTTGTAGAGCCGTGACAGAACGTCGTACCGGGTGATCAAAAAGTCAGTATAAATTCGAAAACTTAATAAACCACGGAATAATGTAGATAGAGGGGTAAAAATTGACACACACGCTTAGAATGACATGGGGTTTCATTAGAACAAAAAAAAGAAAAAAAAGTTCACAATGTCCGACAGATGGCGCTGGACAGCAAAACGTCAGTGACTGCGCATGGAAATGGTGTATAAAAGGAGCTGTAATTTCACAGAATCGCTCTTCCCAGATATCCGCGATCGAACTGACACCTCTTCCCCTCCCCTCGCTCCTGGTTTCCAGTACTTGGACAACATTACACACACGGAACTCAATGCCCCTATCACTACACAGGATCTCATTGATACACTCCGCACAAAACGCAACACCGCTCCTGGTCACGATCGTGCCACCTACCGTCACCTTCGTGAAGCTCCTGTCTCTTTCCTCTCCACCCTGGCCAGGCTCTACAATGTAGTCCTGTCCACCGGTTACTACCCCGACCTGTGGAAAACCTCCCGTATCCTCATGTTCCTTAAACCTGGCAAACCGCCGTCCGCCGTCTCCTCCTACCGTCCCATCAGCCTTACCTCGGTCTTCAGCAAGGTCCTGGAATCTATCCTCACCCGCCGCATCCACCAGCATCTCCGCCAGCACCGCCTCCTTCCCGTCACCCAGTGTGGCTTTCGGCCATCCTTCTCTTCCGACGATCTTCTCCTTCACCTCACTCATCTCCTTTCCGAACAGCTTAATTCCCGTCGCTCCGCAATCTTCCTCTCCCTTGACCTCGAACGCGCTTATGACCGCGTCTGGCATTCCGGTCTCCTCTTCAAGTTCCAAACCTTTGCCCTTCCCATTAACTACGTCCGTCTGATCGGTTCCTTTCTCTCCCGCCGTCCTTCCTATGTCACCATCCATAACACAGATTCCTACACCTTTTTCCCCTCCGCCGGTGTGCCCCAAGGCTCCGTCCTCTCCCCCCTTCTGTACCTTTTGTACACGGCGGACATGCCGCCGCCGTCGCCCCCCGTCCACCTCCTCCAGTTTGCCGATGACACCGCCTTCCTCGCCCTTACCCCCACCCTGCAACGCTCCCAACGCCTTCTCCAATCCCATCTTGACCGATTCACCGCTTGGTGTAACCAGTGGTTGCTCAAGGTCAATCCTTCGAAAACCCAGGCGATCATTGTAGGCACAACCACCCCTTCCTTCCGCCTCCTTGATTTCTATCTCACCGTCTATGGCCGTCCCATCGCCCTCACTCCCACCCTTAAGTACCTTGGCGTCACCCTCGACCGTCGCTCTCCTGGACTCCCCATCTCCATACAATCCAAGCCAAGGCACGTTCCCGACTCCGTCTCCTCAAGCTCCTTTCCGGCCGTACGTGGGGTCTGGACCCTTACACAATCCTCCACACCTATAAATCCCTCATCCGCCCTATCCTTTGTTATGCCCATCCAGCCTGGATCTCCGCCCCCCCTACCTTTTATAAATCCCTCCAAATCCTTGAACGCCATGCTCTCCGCCTCGCCTATCGCATCCGTCTCCCCTCCCCCACACGGATCCTGTATGATCTCATCCCCTTCCCCCACCTCCTCCTTTTCCTTGAAAGGATACGGATCCTGTACACCTCCCGTAAACTCGATCCTCCTCACCCGCTCGTCTCCCCAATCCTCTCCCATCCCCGCCCGCTGCCGCACCTGTATTCCCACGTCCCGCCCGGTCTCCATCTCTCCACCCTCCTTACTCTCTCTCAAGGTGGCTTCCGCCAGCTCCCCCTCCCTGATGATGTCCTCCTCCCCTCCATCTACCCCTCCTATCAACTTTGACCCTGCCCCACCACCCACTTCCGGTGTCCTTTCCTGTAGGCACCCTCCCTCCCTCCCTTCTCTTCCCTTCCCTCCCCTTCTCTTTCCTTTTCCCCCGTCCCCTCCCTCCACCACTCTTCCCCCCCGGGCTTCCCCTCCCCCTTTCTCCCTCCCCCCTTTCTCCCCTGCCCGTGGCATCTCCGCTCTCTCCTCTCCCTCTCCCACTCCCCTTCCTCCTCCTCCTCCTCTCTTGGCAGGTCCACGGACTCGCACACGCATGGTGAACATTCGCGCGCCGGAGATCATCGCCGTCAGTGTCTAGTGTGTGTGCTTCGTTTTGTGTTTCGTGCAGTTACAACTCCACTGTTCACATGTGCCGTCGCAGCTCTCCGTGTTTTGTGCGCAGTGTCAACGAGTGTTAGTGTTTTTTCGTCCAACGTGAACGGCTTCTTGTTTTTTTGTTTTTTTGTAACTACTTTCTTTGCCCGCCATTTTTTGTATTTTCTGTGTCACCTATCTCATATTATTGTACCCCATACGGCTGAAGAGCGGCGTATTAAGCTGCTGCCAGCCCGCCTTGTATGAGGTGCTGAAAATTACAATAAAGTAAAAAAAAAAAAAAAAAAAAACACAGAATCGCATCATCCCCAGCCTGGCTGATAAACACCTGCTGGAACGTACGATGTTTGCGCAGGATGGCGCTCCACCCTATATTGCTCGACGGGTGAAAGATCTCTTGCGCACGTCGTTTGGTGATGATCGTGTGCTCAGCCGCCACTTTAGTCATGCTTGGCCTCCCAGGTCCCCAGACCTCAGTCCGCGCGATTATTGGCTTTGGGGCTACCTGAAGTCGCAAGTGTATCGTGATCGACCGACATCTCTAGGAATGCTGAAAGACGACATCCGACGCCAATGCCTCACCATAACTCCGGAAATTCTTTACAGTGCTGTTCACAACATTATTCCTCGACTACAGCTATTGTTGAGGAATGATGGTGAACATATTGAGCATTTCGTGTAAAGAACATCGTCTTTGCTTTGCCTTACTTTGTTATGCTAATTATTGCTATTCTGATCAGATGAAGCGCCATCTGTCGGACATTTTTTGAACTTTTGTATTTTTTTTTGTTCTAATAAAACCCCATGTCATTCCAAGCATGTGTGTCAATTTGTACCTCTCTATCTACATTATTCCGTGACTTATTCAGTTTTCAAATTTATACTGACTTTTTGATCACCCGGTACGTGTATGCCCATGACGGATGCTTTGACATGGACGTTACAACGTATATACAAGGAATAGTGTACCATTCGCTGCTAAGTATTCTGGTCGATAAAAGATCTTAACCAATATATAACGGGAGCCTGAACTGTAAGAAACAGTTTTACACCCGGTAATAGCTGCGTGCAGCCACCGAGCGGTAGAGGAGACGGAGTTCAACAGCTGAAGTCTACCCACAAGCAGAACTTTTATTCTACAGTCAGCGAGACTGCAAACAACTGTATTAATAGGTTACGTGAGTACGACCGTAATTCGACAAGTCAGTATTCTCTTACTCAGAGTACCGAATGAGAAAGGCAGCTCGCTAAGCGCAGTTCAGAGGCGTGCTGCCAGATTTTTTACCGGTAGGTTCGATCAGCACACAAATATTACGGAGATTGCTATGTGAAATGTAATGGGAATCCCTATTGCGAAGACGACGCTCTTCGCGAGGCATTGTTGCGGAAATTTAGAGAATCGGTATTTGAAGCTGAATGCAGAACTATTCTGCTATTGCCAACGCACATTTCACTTAAGAATTACGAAGATGAGATGAGATAATTACGGCTCTTAGGGAGACTTATAGATAGTCGTTTTTACCTCGCTCTTTTTGCGAGTATAATGGGAAAGGAAATGACAAGTAGTAGTACAACGTATGCTCTGCTATGCACCGTATAGTGGCTTTTTATTTGTATAAGAGCTGAAATTGAAGTTGGTAGTGATGCAGGATGTTGGATGCTGGTGTCTGGAGCAAAGTCCACGTCGTACCTGATACCAAAGGTGTTCCATTGGGTTCAGTCGGAACTGTAGGCAGGTCAGTCCATATCATGAACGTTACTGTCCACAAACAATTGCGACACAGAAGCTGCTTTATGGCAGGGTGTGTTATCATGCTGATACAAACAACCATCCTCTCCGAACTATTCCCTACGCACAGCCACTATGCTAGCTGCATTACTGGTAGCACTTTGGAAACCACGAGTGTTCCCTTCCTCTGATTTCATGAGATTTTCTGCAGCAGTGCTCGATGATCCGTGTCCCTGATTATATGAGCGCGCACTACTGTAAAATCTGTTCATATCCTTCGACCTGTAGCGTACTCTTAAGCGCAATAAGGGGATCACATGTAACCACGAAAAACATCCCCATACCGTTACATAATCTTCGCACTTTCACTGTTTCCACTGTCTGCAGTCGCCAAACCCAAAACGTTCCATCGGATTACAACAGGATGTACCGTGATTCATAGCTTCAACTCACTTGTTTCCAGCCATCTACTGTCCTGCGGCGTCGCTCTATACACAACTTTAAGCGTTGCTTAAAAGTGACTCCAGTAACGTGTGGCTTATGAGAAGCTATTCGACTGTTGGTGCCCAGTTGCTGTGCTCCTTACCCATAGTCATTGTGCCAGCTGGATTTCTGATAGAACTGTGGATATCACGAGTGATTCCTTCCGCTGATTTCATGCGAGTTTTGCCAATCACTGTCTGCAGTGCTCGATGGTGCCTGCCCGTAATTGTATGGGGTCTGTCTGTTCTTGGCTGTGCTGTGGTTGATTCTCGGTGAGTCCACCTCACATTCACATCACCAGCAGTCGATTTGGACAGCTTGAGAACTACTGAAGTGTCTGTTTTGGATTTGTTACTCTTGTGACATCCAATGACAAGTAACCGTTCGAAATCACTGACATCTCCTCAGCGGCCCATTGTGCTGTTATTGCTTCTCTACTGACTACATAACTGCCCCCGTTTACACTGGCGGGTCTGCATCTTATGGCATACAATTGTCAATTTCGTGTTACATAGGGATGTTAGAGTACTGATCAGGTAATGTACCTTGACCCATATGTAAAGTTGTAATTGTTTGCTCAAAAAATAAAAGAAGAAAATGTGGATGAAATGCTTCTGTTCTGTGATCAACAATTTAAGTTACATGCCTTATCCTCATAATCGACCATATTCTCCAATGGTCCAATAATAATTGCGAATTCACCTCCTTGTATCGTTGTTTCCTTTGTCGGATGTTACATTCGCCAATGAAATACTAAATAGTAAGTAGTTTATAAAGAGTGGCTGAGGCTAACTATTTTTTGTCATGTTGAAAACATTGACCATCTTTTTGTATGTTTGTAAGCGTTAATTCAGTGCACCGTTTAATGACGACAAAGATTAAGAACACTACGGAACAAAAGCAGCTAGACAACTATGTTAACAATACGCTTCGAGCAACCATGCTATGAAGACAAATGATCCCTTCGAGTGGTATTTACGGAGAAAAATTCTTTTAGCACATTTTGAATGGACAGTGAACCGTATTTTGTGTGAACATTGAAGCTGGAATCCAACTCCAATACCAACGATAGGAATACCTTCAGTAGCGAAAATGAATAATTTAAATACGCAATATTCGCAGACTTTTTTTGGTATTATCAGAACACGTACGACTTGTTTGTTCCCCGCCCCGGGGAACGTCTCACACCAGACGAATGTAACACCAATGTTTTCGTGGCAGACTAATTACGGTGCATGCGTACGTGTAGACAGTGTTTGCACAGCCATCGCCGACATAGTAACACTGTGGGTAAATAATAAAATTATGAATTCGAACGGAAAATGCGGACGGTCAGTAGAACCATGCGTACAGCGCTCAGGAGCATTTGTATTCAAAGAGGTAGGTGTATGGTACTTCAACACAATGAGTAGACGGTTGAAGGTCAGTAAGACCACGAGTGCTAGACTCACGGAAGAGTCTTGCCGGCTGAATACAAAAAGCGCTTCTTTAACTTCGAGAGAGCACGTGACCTGTTTTGTGAGCACCCTAATGCAGCATTAAGTGCGCCTGTTTACATACCAGGTGGCTAATTTTGCCGTAAGTCCAAAGACAACGTGCGAGTGTATTTTATAACCAACGACAAAGCAATTTTTTTGTATTTTTACTAAAGTAGCTATTAGTTACTGCTTCGTATTCGTGAACCACTTCGTCTGAGTGTTAGCTAGGGACGTATGTATAGCATTCGGGAAATTGCAGTTCTTGTAACGGTAGACATAGCAGAACGAATTCTCGTGCCGTGACCGGCAACATTTAAGCTACATTTCGCCTTTTCGCTTTTGTCACTGACACGGAAGGTTGAGCGTTCTCTCCGTTGTCGTATGAAGAGAATTCAAGACTTTGAATATACAAAGCATACTGACACATTTGTAGAGACGTAGCTTTCATTATTCCCGTGCGTAACGTCAATAGAAATATAACTGATAACACAGTACAGTAGATACCCTTGCGCTCTTCTGGTGCAACGAGACTACATTAGACAGCAACTAAGCGTCTTAGAATTTAACGAATTTCTGAAGACAGTTTTGATAACATAACGGATCGTTAATGCGGAACTTCTGGTAGACATAATTCGTTTGTGATGAAATTTGTGTACATCCAAGTCAGAAGGAACTGTTTGTGATGTGCAAAGAAACAACTACTTTATTAATTTTAATAGTTACAGAACGATGATACGTCCTGAATATCGTCTATCATTCCCAATATCAAACTTCATAGCAGAGCAATGAGAAAAGTTTTCCATCTGGTATACAAAATGCATGAGACAGTAGAAATACTCTTAGACTTCATGAAGAATGTAACTGTTTCTATTCCAAAGAAGGCAGGTTCCAGTAGGTGTGACTATTACCGGACTATCGTTTTAAGAAGTCACGGTTCAAAATACTAACGCGAACTATATACAAAAGAATGGAAGAAATGGCAGAAGCAAACCTCAGGGAAAGTCTGTTTAAATGCAGGACACAGATACTATAGCTTATCTTACAAAATAGACTGAACAACGGCAAAACTAATATCTCGCAATTGTAGATTCAGAGAAAACTTTTGACAGTGTTGATATGAGTGCACCGTTTTAAATTCTAAAAGAAACAGGCGTAAAATAAGGGAACGAAAAATTATCTACACCTTAGGCTGTAGTTAAAAGCGTCGAAAGGCACGAAACGAAAGCAGTGGTCTTGCCTTTCCCGATGTTATTAAATCTCTACTTTGAGCAAGCAGTGAAGGAGAAATCTGGAAATGGAATTAAAGGTCAAGGAGAAAAAAAAAAAAAAAAGACATTGTTTGCCAATGACATTTTAATTCTGTCAGAGATGGTAGAGACTCTGAAGAGCTGTTTAATAGAATTGACAATGTGTTGGAAAGAGCTGGAAGATTAGCATCAACAAAAACAAAACATGAGTAATGGAATGTAGCCGCATTAATCCAGGTGATGGTGCCAGATCTAGATTAGAAAATGAGATTCTAAAAGTAATCGATATTTAGGCTGCAAAATAACTGGCGACGGTCAAAGTATAGACGATATAAAATACAAACTAGCAGTAGCAAGAAAGCGTTCCTTGAAAATAGAAATCTGTTAACATCGAAAATAAATTTAAGTAATGGGAAGTCTTTTCAAAAGATTTTCATTTGGACTGTAGCCTTGTGCGGAAATGAAACGTGGACGATAAGCAGTGCAGACAAGAAGAGAAGCTTCAGAAATGAGGTGCTACACAATAAAGTTAAAAATTATATGGATCGGTGGATTACCTAATGAGGTATTTATTTATTTATGGTATGATGAAAACAAATTCACTTACGTTTGTGGACAGATGTTCACGATCACAAACTCGTATAATCTCACATCTCCATATTTAGTTCCTTGGTCCACTCGATAGTTTCATCCGATGGGTGGGTAACGTTCATTACCATTCTTTTATTCACTCTAAAAGGACAGTGAACAACGATATGTTGGACAGCCTGTAAGGAGGCACCAAAGTCACAATTTGGAGAACCAGCCCACCTCCACTTGTGCATTATATTATATGCCTTGTACAGTTAGAGTCCAGTTCATAGTCCTCCATTGATGCCTGGCGAGATCGCATTGGGATAAATCTTATCTAAAAGAAGAGGTGGATGGGTGGGACGCAGTTGGTTAGTTTTATGTTTTATGGATCACTTACACGATAAATCATAGTGAAGCGGCACGAGTCACTTTACATTCAAATAAATTAATTTGTAAATATGGCTACATAATAACCGTTTGCATATTATACAGTATGCGTTAGTAATTCCTACCTACCTTTATACTGTACAATAACAGAAATTTTTCTACGGAATAGGAGGAGTTATCAAGGGGAAACTTTTCTGGTTTGTGTTCAAAATTTGGATTTCTGTCTGTCAGACATTTTACATCATTGGGTAAGTAATCAAAAATTTTGGTTGCAGTGTTGTGCTCCCCCTTGTTTATGCTGACTACAACCTTAATGTGGAGTAATGAATGTCATATTTTCCTTTTGTTATTCCAATTACGTACATCATTGTTCACTCTGAACTGCAGTGGAAAATTTACAATCTTCATGGTGGAATAAATACACTGTCAAACAGTGGTCAGCATTCCCAACTCCTTAATTGGATGTCTATAACACAGTCGTGTTTGCGCATCACATATTATCCTTACAGCACGTTTCTGAACCATGAAAAATTTCTTTCTTGAAGATGAGTCACCCCAGAACATTATTCCATATGATATTATTGAGCGAAAATATGGAAATGCGTCAACTTACTGATTTATGTCTACTGAACTTTTGCAATGATTATAAGTGCAAACATGGCTGAACTGAGTTGTTTTAGGAATTTCAAAATGTGCATTTTCCCATTTAAATTTTCCTCAGTATCTTTCCCTAAAATTTTTGAAGTTTCGACACGGTTTTCCTCACCACGTGTTACACTGATTATTGGTGTAGTACCTCTAGATATACAGAACTGAACATGTGTCTTTTCGAGTTTGGGGGTAAGTCCATTCACAGAAGACCACTCAATGATACTTTTAAGATCATTGTTTACTACGACTTCTGTTGGTGTATGTGTTCTTGGATTGTTCACAATACTAGGGTCATCCACAAGAAGAACTCATTCTTCTTGTTGTGTAGTATTCGGAAGATAGTTTACATACAGGATGATTCAGCTCCCCCCATCCATAGGTTTCATGCTACCCACAACGCCTTTAAATATCACGTGCATGCGAAAAGCTTACTTGCTACCCACAAGCTGTTAGTCCTACAGAAAAAATGAACAGGACGTTTTTGTAGGAAATTTAACGTAGTTAAATTTTGTACTGGAATTAGTTTTCGCTAGAGGCCTCAGTTTTCGAATTATTCGAGAAAAACCTACAAAATTGACCTTCAAACGCGTATTTCTTTATTAACTCTTCAACTGTGGCTTCCAGCGAAAACGTATCCCAGTATGAAATTTAACTGCCTTAAATCTCATACAAAAAGCTCCTATTAATTCCTCTGTAGAACTAACAGTATGCATTTGCGAGCGAGAGAATATGAAAATCTCGTGTGCGTTTTTTAAGGCTTTATGAGTTCATAAAGTCGGTAAGGGCAGCCGAATCGCCCTATGTAAGAGGAACGATTGTGGATCTAAGATGCAGCCTTGTAAAACCCCATTGTGATTTCTCCGAAGTCAGATGAATGTCATCTGATTACATTGGTTGGATTAATAAGTACAATTTTCTGCATTCTTTTGATGAGATATGACAATGTCCATTCGTTGGCTATACCATCAGTTGCATTAAACTTCAATTTACCAATAAGAATATCGTGATGCTCAAATGCCCTAAATAGATCGCACAAAATACCAACCTGTGCTATTTTGTTATTTAATGCTTGTAGAGACTGGTGAATGAATGTGTAAACAGAATTCTCAGTTGAGGAATTTAACTGCAATCCAAACTGTCATTTACTGAGGATATTATTGCTCAGATATGATACTATACTAGAATACATAAACTACTCAAAAATTTTGAAAAATATCAGTAGTGAAATAGGTTAGTAGTTATTGACATCTCTCCTACCGCCTTTCTTATAGAAAGGTTTAACAATGGTACATTTCAGTCTTTCTGGAAAAATGCCTTGAGTTAGAGACACAGTACACATTTCAGATGATACAAGGCTTGTTATATGGGAACAAACCTTTAGCACTCTGCTGGAAACACTAAAATCCATATGAGTTTTCATTCTTAAGAGTATATATAAATCTCTTAATTTCAGAAGGAGAAATCACAGGTTTGAATTTTGTGAGAACAGGATTCTCAGCTTACTGCTGTGATTCTTATCTTGGACTGTTTATCCCTATATTTTCCAGTACTTTTAGAAAATGATTATGAAACATATCCGCTATCTGTGACTGATAATTTATAGGCATTCCATTAAATTCAATAGTGATCTTATTCCACTCTGTGACCTGTTGTCCCCTATTTCTCAGATCACTACATTCTATATACCCTTATTCTATTGTCAGAACTGCTGATTTCTGACGTGATAAGGTAGTTGTTTCGACACAGTCCTCCTAGTGCTTCCGGGAGGAATGCAAACGGTTTCGTTATACTCTTCTCGGGATGCTTATGAGCCATAACTTGTACGTTGTGGTCATCAGCTTCTAAGGTAACAGGATGGGACGACACACAATGAATAGTGTGATACAGACTACATCGCAGTATAGGATACTACCACCTGATGTGTAGACAAACTTATGCAACTTAATGAGCACACATTGGAACGATATTACTTGACTGAACTAAAGAAACTACAACCAAATAATGATGGAATATAGTAAGATTATGATGAAATGTAATTTCTATTCGAAAATAGGTCTATCAACTTGAATTTATAAAGTCACGGACATCTGACTGTAATACTGATTCAGATTTATTTAAAGATCCAGGACTCATATTAGTATAAAAATGAAACCTGTATTTAAAAATTTATTGAGATTATTTATAAATAAAATATTATCATGAAATGGTATTTCACATGTTTTGGCAATGATAACGGCAACACTTCGGCATATTTATTATTCTAAAATGTTTGAAACAAATTATGAACCTAAAAAATGTAACTTGTTTTGGAAAACCAATAAACTTAATTCTAAACTTCAAAATTACTGTTTCAAACAATGACTGGTTTCATATTTCGACTGATAAAACGTATATAAGGACAAGTGGCAACAGCGTTGGCATCGCTAGTATTGAAACTTCCTGGCAGATTAAAACTGTGTGCCGGACCGAGACTCGAACTCGGGACCTTTGCCTTTCGCGGGCAAGTGCTCTACCAACTGAGCTACCGAAGCACGACTCACGCCCGGTACTCACAGCTTTACTTCTGCCAGTACCTCGTCTCCTACCTTCCAAACTGTGAGTACCGGGCGTGAGTCGTGCTTCGGTAGCTCAGTTGGTAGAGCACTTGCCCGCGAAAGGCAAAGGTCCCGAGTTCGAGTCTCGGTCCGGCACACAGTTTTAATCTGCCAGGAAGTTTCATATCAGCGCACACTCCGCTGCAGAGTGAAAATCTCATTCTGGATCGCTAGTGTTGTCTGAAGTTTCAGTCAATATTACGTAATCTGTATGGTGCCAATGAACACGTTATTAAGATCATTTTCGTTTCGTCCATATTATTTAGCAGATTTGATTGATTAAGACGACAGATCGTACCATTACAGTGAGTCTAAGATTTTCTTAGAGTTTGAGTAAACTGCAGCGAAGAGATACACAACACTAACTTCAAGAAACTACAAGTTAAGTATCCATTTATAGTGACCACGGGAGGAGGTTCGTTGTTAGCTGTCTCTGTCTGGCGATCACTACTACCGAGACATTGTGGCTCTCAACAACAGTTGAATGTTCGAATGGTAGCTATAGTGTATGCGCAGTCGGCAGGCAGTTCACTTGATGACAAATCTTTTTCCTGTAAAGTGACATACGCGCACCATCGAAGCCTGAAATGATCATTCGAGATGTGTTCAGACTGTACAGTGCACACAAACCACACTGTCTTGTTCACGATTGTGAAGACAGTGTGCTTTTCTGAATTGTAATTAAAATACAGGTTTAATTTCACCTACATCACACTTGTGGCTGTAGGAAGAGATTTCATATGGGCAACTAAACATTATTAACAAAGAGTTTAGCGATTACTAAAAAAAATTATTAAGGTGATCCAATTTTTTTTGGAGATGTTTAGTATTATTCACCGTTTACCTGCAGTAGGTTTCAGTATTCCTTAGTGCGTTCTGTATCACAAGTCATCGTAAAATGTGCTGTTATTTTCGTGTAACTCGGTGTAGACAAAGAAGTTAAATCAGTTAATAAAGGCAAGTCTTCCAGTCCACGCTGTATACCAATTATGTTACTTTCAGAATATGCTGCCGACTTAGCAATCATATAGAACGGCTAGCTCGACGAATGATCCCTACTAAGGACTGCAAAGTTGCACAGATCACTACAACACTCAAGAAAAGAAATAGGAGTAATCTACAGTATTACAGAATCATATCACTGAAGGCAACTAACAGTAGGATTTTAGAAGATATACTGTGTTCGAACATTATGAATTACCTCGAAGAAAAATATCTGTTGACACATAGGCGCCATGGTTTCAGATATTATCGTTCTTGTAAAACACAGATAGCCGTTTATTCATACGAAGTTGTTAATGCTATCGACAGGGGATCTCTAACTCCATATTTCTGGACCTCAAGGAGGCCTTTGACGCCGTTCCTCGCAAGTAACTTCTAATCAAATTGTGTGCCTGTGGAGTGTCGTCTCAGTTGTGCGACAGGATTCGTGAATTCACTGTTCGTAGTTACTGATGGAAAGTCGTCGAATGAAACAGAAGTAATACGTGGCGTTCCCCAAGAAAGTGTTAGTTCTTCTGCTGTTCGTAACCTATATAAACGATTTAGGGAGCAATCTGAGCTGGTGCCTCAGATTTTTTGCAGGTTATTCTGTCATTTACCGTCTAGTATAGCCATCCGATCAAAATAAATTTAAAATGATGTAGACAAATTTGAATGGTGCGAAAGTGGTACTGACTCTACATAATGAAAAGTGACGGGTCATTCACATGAGTTCTAAATGGAATTCGTTAAATTTCGGTTATATGGTAAGTGACACAGATCTAAAGGTCGTCAATACGGTTTATTGTATTTTCGCAGAAATAGGGTACAGAGTATCACGGATATGACACACGAGTTGGGGTGGCAATCAGTAAACAAAGGCAATTTTCTTTGGAGGAAGAACGTTTGACGAATTTTCGATCACCAGCTGTCTTCTTCGAATAGAATATATTGTGCTAACGCTCAGCTACGTAGGGAGCAACGGTCATCGTAATAAAATAGCAAAAATCAGAGCTCGCACCGAAATAGTTAAGTGTTCGTTTCTCCATGCGTTGTTCAGGAGTGGAACGGTAAAGAAATAGTCTGAAGTTGCTTCTGTGAACCCTCTCCCAGACACTAAGTGTGAATTTCAGGGTAGTCAGGTAGGTGTAAATGTTGCTTCCAACGCGTGTCCATCAGGTCTTACATGACAGATAAGTCCTTTCCCGCAAATGAACTCTGATGCCGGTGTTGACCTATAAATAGTCTGAGCAACTGGTAGATATTTCGAAGAAATGAAGGCGGCTTAGGACTTAACTAAATCGTTAGAGATGGAGAACATGCTTTTATTAAGGAAGAATGGGGAACGCTGTTGGCCGTTTCTTTATCAAAGCAGCTATCTCGGAATTTGTCTTGAAATAACGGAGACAAATAACTAAAAAGAAAAGGAAAATCTATTGACTACATCAATGGATTAAGAAATGTGGCAAGTATAATAGAAATTATTCTGAAAATATATTGACAAACTTTCCTAATTCACATTGCATAAATGCGTAAAAACTTTGTAAAAATGTTTGCTGCGCAACACTATAAAACTGCAGCAAATCATTCTATACAAAGCAAATTGCACTATAAAATTCCACTAACGCTTTTGAAAAGTTCATGACAGAGAAATTGTAGTCAGATTGAATCCAAATTCTGAGGATGCGTAGAACAGAGTACCAGAAATAAGCGATTAATTTTTCCTGGAGATGCCGTACATATAAGTTCAGAAAAAAACTCTATTATGAGAGCAGGATGAATAGTGATATGCAAGTCCAGTCAGTAAAAGCTGTGCCACGATGTGACAAAAATGAAAGCATGTGACAACAAGACTCGCCTAAATCAAAGCACGGAACGTATCAACACAGAAGAATTCGAAGACAGTAGATTCATCAGTAGTCGTCAGGAAATGTGTTCGTCATACCGAAACGTTTTGGCTGCTACAGTGTTGTTAAGTAGGGATGCGTTTGTTGAAGCAGCTGTTAGGAAACAGCAGTCGGCAACTACGAGCGCGTAGTGAACCACGCACTAGGGTGCAGTAGGCGGTGACCAACGAAATCCACTCATGGCTATAAGTCACCAGGGATAAAATATATTTTATAGTCTTTACAGACTATAGCAAAGCCTTCGACACTTGATAGGCAAACACTCTTCCGAAAAGTCAACCTCTTAATTGATGACACACACACACACACACACACACACACACACACACACACAGCCGCCAAAGGTGCCAAACAGTCTCCGTCATGGACCATGGAGAATGATCTACAAATAGATCACAGTAAAACCAAACATGATTTTCAGAAGAGGTGGAAAACTGATAGAGCAACAGCATCAATAAAAGCAATTTACAACACACAACAAACTCAAAAACTCTCCTGAAAACGGTAATGACACTATCTAAAACGGCTTTAGCACCAATAGCAACATATGGAATCCACATGATCTGGGTCAAACAATATTCAGCTACTTCATAATATCAGAGAAAGTCAACCTCGCTATATAAAAACGAATCCTGGGCATCGAGAAACACAGCGCATTCAATACTGCCATGTATTTTATGGAGAGAAACATTCGTAGAAACGCGTGTGATTACGTATGCATCAGTTAACTAGCGGGACATGTAACTACTGCAGTATGTCCTTCCTTAGTCACTTTAGTGCTTGGCTACGACAGAAAAACTTCAAAATGATACTTCAGGATCCCGACAAATGTCAAAATGATAATTGAAGGTCCCGTTAGATACACCATGCCGTCTCAAATTCTGCGAACAGTAGTGGTATTGATTGATGGGTGTGTTTAAAAGGGACTAAACAACGAGAATGTAAGTGCTGTAATAAATGACGCTGCCAGTTTGACTATGTACTCACTCCCACAACCTGCGGTGCACATACTCGCAATACATAGCGAGACACGCCCACATTCGCCAGTTCGTGTCATTTGGTGTGGTTCCGCGGTCCTGGAACTGTGTAAGGTCTACTATTTATCCCAGCATGCATCCCAAATATCTGCCGGCTATCATTCGATTGACAATCTATGATGTGAACACGGGCTGTGTTTGGTAATTTTCTCTGGCTAGATTCCTTGTAAGGTGTCAGGCAAATCCCACACCTTCCATGAAAACCCTGACATGATAGTAAATCCGGCAGTATGTCACATAGCTCCGAATAAATCCTGACATTAAATAAACCAAAGTAATACGATGAACGAGTGAGCAAATGGAATACCACAGACTAACACAAGAACGCCTAAATGCATGTCATACCTTCCCACCGTGAAACAGACGTAGTTCCGAGGGAAGAAACGAGAACAGAAGCCGAGAGCAGAACCGTGTTAAGCTAGAAGGCCCTACGAAAAGGGACGTGACCGCCAGGACCACCCCCCATCCCATGTTAAAAGATAGAGCCCTCCAGAAGAACAGCATAGATCTTACGATAACACTAAAAGGGCCACACCAGCTGCAAGTTTTAGCTTGAGACTTTTTCGCGTCTCTGTTACGTTGCGAACGTTAAAAACATTGCCCCACCACGAAAAGTATAACGTTTCTCATTGGATAGATAGAATTTTTGTAGGCGGAGCTTAAGGTTAACATTGAGACCCTGATTCGTCAGTTGAAAACACATCCAGATAGCTTTTTTTAAACCAACTTCGGTAAATTGTACTAAGGAGAAGTTAGGAGAAAGTTGCTTCCGAGATGGCGAGCTGTGTGGAGCTGCGCTGCCCGCCGCTTCCTGACGCTGCCTAACACCGTCAAAGTAATGAACGCATGCGATGCCGCATAACAGCGCATAATGCTTCACTCAGAACTGCAGAAGTCTCATTTGTTACATCCCCTTTTTACGTAATACTAGTGTCGATCGTCAATTAAAGCTCATGGTGTTCACATTTGCCAACTGAAGCTAAAATCTGAAACGCGATAATTTTTCTGTTATTTAATTATTGAGAAGCCACATCAGCCACTGTAATTTACGACAAGTTAAATAAGTAATTAAAGATAATTGAGAGTCTCTGTACACCATTTTTGATAGTTTTCTCTTTTATGAAACTTAACTTAAACCTAGATTATAGATGTGATATGGCATAGGTCATCCTTCGATCCATTATAGAACTTGGAAACCCAGTCAGGGAATATTCGTTCACATTTTTGTTAAACGCAGTCGGTTTTTATCATCCTGTATTAAAATATTTCCTTTTATCATTAGTGCAATTTATAAAGAATGTTTTGTGAGTAGAATAAAATTTCTAATGGTGAACTTAACTGCTTTTTCGACGTTATTTTACCAGATAACTAAAAATAGGAAAGCCTTGAACACCTTCCACTAAATTTAGTTAGTATTAAGATCCTTTAACAGGGAGTACAGTGGAGCTGATGCTGAAATCATTAAGTATTTGATTATATCATCGCTGGTCTCACTGAACTCTTCTGAACTCTACATGTCATGTGTGGTCTGGCGTCTCCTTACCAGCAACAGGTCCCAGGTTCAAACTAGTCAATTCCCTAAAAAACACGCTCAGAGCGTCGTTGCGCGAAAGTGGTAGGGAGACACGACTTAGAACAGACAGACACCACGAAGAATGTTAGACCCTCATTGCATTACAACGGACTTGGGTGTTATACTAGAACTAGCAGTATTTCAGTGCTCATCCTTTGTGTAACCACAGACAGCCAAATACTTTTGTTATGTCCCAGACTTTTAATCTGTACATAATTTATAACCAGTGCTTGTTTTCAAATAAAGGGAACAAAAGCTTCTTTCTTCCTTTAATAGTCAAAGCCTAAAGAATTCAATGAACAGAATTGGGAGGCAATCTGATTTAATATTTCATTGTATCATCTGAGGCACAGAATAAAGTGAGAAGTACATTGAAGCTTTAGCAACCATAAAAAACAATGAAACACAACTGACGTCCAGAAAACAGCGGTATTTTATGTCCTGTTGAAGAATCCAGCAAAATTTGTTACCTGAGACGGTTAAGGATCTTTTGGAATGAAATCCTGCAAGTTACTGTCACATAATTTTCAGGAATCGATGGGCCGAAATGTGTAAGTAGACAGGCACTTTTTCATTTGTGGTTCCAATTTGTCTTGAAGTTCCTGAGCATCAACACGAAAGAAAAAGAAAATAGTAATCACTCAGAATAGAATTCTGTAATCTTTGCAGAGATACAGATTACATATTTTAGGTTTCCAAGACGAAAACACTGTGAATATCAGTATAGTTAAATCACCACTGTGAGCACTTACATCGAACTAAAATGGCGGCTTCAGCTGGTTCAGTATAATAATTAACAAATAGTGACAGTGAATTTTTCCAGAGGTCTGGCAGGTTGAAAAATTGACTGTTTTGATTCTTTTTAATACATCGAGTGCCCTGAAGTTACCGAAATTCTGGCGTAGATTATTTTTGCAGTGCAAAACGTTGCCGACTATTTCCAGTCAGACTGGTTCGTAGCATCTCCTTGACAGTTACGTGGTTACAACTGGAAATGCCTACACTTAACAAAAGACGTTCTGTGTGCCCAGTTTTGTTGGCAAAAATTCTGTTGTCACAGAGCAGAATGATTTATAGGGAGATGTAGCAACGTGTACACACAACATTCCAAGAACATTAGAAGCTGTTTCAGAAAAGTTCGAACAGCGCGAGTTTCTGATAAATATGTGAAGAGATACCGGACGCTGTTTCAACAGAATACATAGGAAGCCATATCTCAATCTTCTCGAAAAGTATGTCTGTCCACAATCAGCAGTTGCATGTTCTGAGAAGGTGCGTCACGTCAACATAAAAAACGAAACGCCGCGATAATGCCCTGAAGACCACAGGATAGTGGCTCTGAGCACTATGGGACTTAACATCTTAGGTCATCAGTCCCCTAGAACTTAGAACTACTTAAACCTAACTAACCTAAGGACATCTCACACATCCATGCCCGAGTCAGGATTCGAACCTGCGACCGTAGCAGTCCCGCGGTTCCGGACTGCAGCGCCTAGAACCGCACGGCCACCGCGGCCGGCCAGGATAGTGGACCAAGCGCCATTTCATCCTGTCATTCATCGTAGGAGTTGGTATGGTGGGGCATGGGGTCATCATACAGCATTCCTGGCCGTAATCGACATTTCGACGTTGGAGCCGCTGCATCTCAGTCAGGTAGCTGCTCAGCTGCCTCACGATGCTGTGTCCGCCCCAGTCCAGTCCTCCCACAAAGCAAAAATCCCTGACAGTTCCAGGAATCGATCGCGGATACTCCATATTAGGGTCTGTCACGTTGACTACTAGAGTATGGAGGCAGGCCGTAAACATTTAAAATACAAAGTTCTTCAGATGCGTACTCATAACGAGAAAGTGATGCAATGCTACAATTAGTGTTAGAATATGAAACCTTCCATCAACACACATTTTACTTGTTTAACGAAGTATAAACATTCTTTAATAACTCTGTACTGCGCTCTTTCTTCCGAATTTCTAGTTAAAGTTCCTACTCTCATCAAGTTTCTCGGAATTACCTATTGTGTACATCAATTGCTCGTTTTATATTCATTCGTATTCCACGTAATGCCGTATCTCAAAATTCACTCTGTCTCCTTAGACTCCAGCGATCCACCGACCTCACGGAAACACAAGCGAGCTCGAATAAAAAAATCTCACATTTTTTGCACCACAATGCCTAATGAATGTTCGTTTTGCTACTAAAAAACTTGTTTCGGTATCCTTATGTATTTAAAAGTGCGAAACTTCAAGACTGGAAGGAGAATTAGTCTGCGATGACACATGAGTATTAACAATATTTCGTGCTGTGTGGCAGTGATTGCCAACTTGGGGGTAGTTGTTCCCTGAAGGGTGAAATAAAATTTTCTATGGGCTATAAACAAAAAGGTTCAATTGTGTTTCGGTCACGAAGCTCAGTTACTTTTAAAATATCTTTGTATTTTCGCTAACTCGTAAGACTGAAAAATTGATGACCTAAATTACTAATAATTTTACCTTTACTTCAAAAACTAACATTTGCGTGTGATACAATGTTGTGGAGCTTAACAGCACTTGAAAAGGATGTATGAGAGTTTTCCTCACATAGTACATCCATTACGAACATACACTGTACTTCGTACCATGCATCTGTGACAGTCTTTTTCTCTGTCGTGTGGACGCCCCGCCACTGGGTGCAAGTCGTTAAGCGACGCCTAGGTAAAACTACCGTGGCTACCGCGAACTATCATAATTAAACGTAGATTATTGCAATTTTCCTAGCAGCTTTGGCCAGTTAAGGTCGCACCTGCATTACTTTGCATTAGATGTGTTGCATATCTATCTAGCGTTACGTCGTAACGATCACTTCTTTTTTGTACACGTCTTAGTTTTAGTGCATTAGTGTTATTATTGGTTTGTAACGTGAAACGGAGAAATGTCGCAGTAAATACAAAGAAAAAATGCAAATTAATATATAGTGCTAGAAATCTAAATTTCCTCCACAAAAAGTCGAATATGTTTATTATTCGTAAACGACTTTCCCATTTATGAGTAACAACAGAAATCTCGCCTTTGATAATAATGAAGAACGTTCAATGGAGTACAAAATAACAACAGTTGTGTATATATATATATGTGTATATATATATATATATATATATATATATATATATATATATATATATATATAATTTATTACGTTTGTGCGTGCGAGCTGTACTTGTATGAAAAGCAATTGTTTAGGTTACATAGAAGCGCAAAAGTTACGTGATCAAGTAATTTTTATTACTTATAAAACGCCGTTTATATTTTGTATGGATATAAAGTACACGTTGGACTAACAAAGAATGAAGTGTGGTTCTAAATATGTGTAAAACAAGCAATCAGACAAACAAACAAACCCTAGAGCAGTCGTCGGCTCACCGTTTCTCCTCACACAGTGATTTTTACTTCTTCTCTACCAATGCTACCGGTAGTCCTACCACCTGCTAAGTCATTTATGCAGTGTACCATAACTACTGAACCATAGTTTTGGTAGAGCGCATCTGTACTGACGCCATTTAGGTGACTTGCGTGTTAGTTACGATGAAACGATGATCAGGACCACACATCACCTAGTCCCCGAGCGGAGAAAAATTTCCGACCCAGTCGAGGATCGAACCCAGGCCCGTTTGTTTCACAATCTGCTGCGCAGCTAGCGAGGCAGGAAAGCAAAGGCTTTCTCCTAGTTGTACATAGTACCGGAACAGATCAAAAACTTATTTCATTATTTGTTTCGTAACAATAAATGAAGTAACTACGCAAATACATTTCCTAGTTGTGGTGCTGACGTCTGAATTTTATTCTGAGCTATGCAATGGCTAATACAATGATGTAGGATCTACACGTATTATAATTACAATAATAATAATAATAATAATAATAATAATAATAATAATAATAATTATTATTATTATTATTATTATTATTGGTAGCGGTCAGACGCGAAGCATTGGCAGCTGAAGTCTTTCAGTTTCTACAATTTCAGAAGAACGGAATCCAGTAATCAAGTGATTTACAAACAATAAGTATAGCGCACACATTTTAATCTAGTTGATATTAAATGGGGGTGCAGGATGTGGTTGAAGCGAGTGTCGCGAGAGAGGGAAGTGGTACAGTGAAGCATGTTTTGTAACGAGTGACAACTCTTAATACAGAAACTTTGTGGTCTTTTCTGAGAAAGAATTATCGGCAGCACTAGCAATGTACTGAGTACTGCTTTGTCATTTTAGAACAGATTGTTAGAAATAACCTGTACCAACTGTCTCACTGACTACTTAGTTCGTGTTTTAATAAAAGAATAAAAATTAAGTATCATTTATGTTTCATCCGACAGTTAATTAAGTGCTCATACTGATGATGGTGTGTAGGAAGGGGCTATAGCTAATATCTGATTGCACTCACATTGATCTCTCAAAAGTTGGCAATCACTGCTGCATGGGAATAAAGGTTTTCTTGGCGAATTTATTGCCGGGACGTTTCAACGAGCTTCCTACTGGGTATTTCAGGCGAATACTGACGTTCATGTCCAATTTAAAGCTATTCATATTTCTTTTCTGTAGAATGTGTAAGTAAAAAATTTGTTTAAAGAGTAAGGTGTATACAGTGTGGAGTCGGAGATTCCCACTGCTACAGCAGAGGCCCACGTTACATTTAGCAGTGAAGGGGTGCAGGGAGAACCTGACTGCAGATTATATTTTTAAAGCCTAATTCGTCTAGATTTTAAACCGTCTATCGGATTTTATTAGTATTTATAATGAAGGATTTAAGCAGAGGGACTTCATCGGCTGCTCTGTCGTCTTCCCCGAATGCGACGTCAGGATGGGGCTCTCAGACCAGTTTTCACTTCACTGTGGGAGGCTCTTTGCTCTCCTGAAGAGCTGAGTATATGGGTCGACGTAGTGAGGAGGAGTTCCTCGTCTTCTCTGATTCCCAAAGCACCCTTCTTGATTTGGTCAGATGTTCCCAACAAACAGTATGGTGCAAAATGTGCAAATTGCTTTCTTTTTGCTGGGCTTCAAGGTACATAAGAAACAGAGAAAATGAATTTGGTCATGACGGTACCAAGAAGGCCTACTCCATTCAACTTTCTGCTCGCTGTTCATTGCCCCTGCGGGAAATCACCAATTACAGGACCCGCAACGCCATTTGTTTTGTGGGAGGTTCAATGGCTGAACTGAAGAGCAATAAGCGACGGCCAGTGTCTTACCTCCTTCAGAACACAACGAGCTGACAAACTAGATGCGATAAGGCTAAGAGTGGGACATTGCACCTCGACACATGGCTTTTTCTTAGGTGGGACGACTCAACGGTGTGTCAAACAGACGTGACAGGGGTATCGATACAGCGTATTTTAGGTGAGTGTATTTTATCTGACAACCTGAGGGAAGACTTGGGTTTTCCACAGGACTTGTCCTCTATTAACAGTGACAACGAGACGAGTATGCCACGTGTTTTAAGGCTATGGGTACTGTCAGAGCTCCTCCTCACGTAGTGCGTGTGAGCTTTCACTGTGTTGCAGTGTGACTATGTACCTCCGCCATTTTTAAGTAGTCACCAAGCAACAATATTCTCGTCCCTTTTAAATGTACGAGTATCTGTCCCGGTACTTCATAATCGATTTTATCTACAGTTATTCTGCTGTGTTTTTTAACTGCATATGACTGGTCATATGTCAATTATAAGTTTTAAATTCTTTCTTATTGTGCTGGGGTTGTTGGTTTTAGAATATATTATTGTTTTAATAGATATTAACCAGGCTCGTCTCTTTTTACGTGAAGCAAGCGTGCTGATAACCTCGCAGTTTAAGGCCTAAACTCTTATTACTCCTAATTTCTCAAATTTTCTCGTTGTGGTCGTTTCGCGACAGGTGAGTGGGAAAACGTAATGTATTGACTGTCTCTTTCCGGAATGTACTCTCTCGGAATTTCAGTAGTAAGCCTCTCCGACGTGCACAACTTGTCATAGCAGGGTGACGGGCTTAAATTACAAGCAGCAAGTGAAAGAAAAAGTCCCATGCGTCTAGCGGCAACCACGGCGCCGCGTTCAAAATCTGTTAATTCCCCTCGTGCGGCCAGAATCACATCGGAAACGTTTTCACATGAATCACCTCAGCACAAATGATAGCTCCGGCTATAAATGCCCTTTTGAATCTTGTGTACGCTATAATACCGCCATCTGTATATATGCAGCCGGCCGGAGTGGCCGAGAGGTTCTAGGCGCTACAGTCTGGAGCCGCGCGACCGGTACGGTCGCAGGTTCGAATCCTGCTTCGGGCATGGATGTGTGTGATGTCCTCAGGTTAGTTAGGTTTAAGTAGTTCTAAGTTCTAGGGGACTGATGACCACAGCAGTTAAGCCCGATAGTGCTCAGAGCCATTTGAACCATTTGCATATATGCATATTGCTACCTCATACATTTTTTTTCACTTCAGTGTAAATTGTCGGTTGTTCCTTAAATCACCCGAGCATGCCATGTGGAAGAGTTTTGCAGGAAATAAGCGACGTCCAGCATACTTTGGACCGTTAGTTTCCAGTTAATGCTACGAAATGAGCCGAGACGGCACGCGCACCGCGAGCAGCGGCCAACCTAGTGAGGCCGTACACAGCTGGTCTCCCGCGCGGCCGCCGGCGCCAGCCGACAACTGCCGGGGCACCCTGTGGCGACGTATAAATACCATCGCAATTACGACAAGTAGTAATACGGATGTGATGTCACAGCGGGGTCAGCTGAGGCTGGCAGCGGCCAGAGCTGCGGTGCGTTGCGAGCTGAATCACCGCCTCCTGCCACTGCCGCCCACTTCCTGGTCCCACCAGCCACACCGTTGTTCCAGCGTAGCACAAGAGTCCTTCCCTGTGTTACACCTGCCCTACATGCATCGCACAACATGCTCTGTGTATGAACTTCCGAAAATAGCTCTGAGGTGTTTGGTAATTGGTTTAGACCATCTTAACAAGTACTTGTGTGTCTCGAGAAACTCAGTGCAGATTTTCCTTGAGCGTGGACCCCCCACACTCATCGGAAGGTACTGTCATCATAAGGATTATAATCATTATTACGTTGTGATCACACCTAGGGGACATCCAGTAGCAACAAGTTTCTTCATTATTGGATTCTATTTTTTGCTCTCTGCAGCCAGTCATCCAATATGTAAATCGTTGGTCCATCCTCCCTCTATTCTCTTCCTACTCAATGGTCTTCTTCCACTGAGGACAAAATCGAGGACTTTCACTGGTCGTACTTGGGCATCATTTCGAACTACACAACACACTGTAGCGACACGAGGCCTAAACTATATCACCAAGGATTTATCCATGTTCACGATGTATGGTACACTGTGTCCTCGATGGTGAGTGTTTTTCAGAGGTGAGGGTATCATCTGGAGTGCCCCAGGGAAGTGTGGTATGTCCGCTGTTGTTTTCTATCTACATAAATGATCTTTTGGATAGGGTGGATAACAATGTGCGGCTGTTTGCTGATGATGCTGTGGTGTACGGGAAGGTGTCGTCGTTGAGTGACTGCAGGAGGATACAAGATGACTTGGACAGGATTTGTGATTGGTGTAAAGAATGGAGCTAACTCCAAATATAGATAAATGTAAATTAATGCAGATGAATAGGAAAAAGAATCCCGTAATGTCTGAATACTCCATTAGTAGTGTAGCACTTGACACAGTCACGTCGATTAAATATTTGGCCGTAACATTTCAGAGCGACATGAAGTGGGACAAGCATGTAATGGCAGTTGTGGGGAAGGCGGAGAGTCGCCTTGGGTTCATTGGTAGAATTTTGGGAAGATGTGGTTCATCTGTAAAGAAGACCACTCATAAAACTCTAATACGACCTATTCTTGGGTACTGCTAGAGTGTTTGGGATCCCTATCAGGTCGGATTGAGGGAGGACATAGAAGCAGTTCAGAGGCGATCTGCTAGATTTGTTACTAGTAGGTTTGATCAGCACGCGAGTGTTACGGAAATGCTTCAGGAACTCGGGTGGGAGTTTCTAGAGGAAAGGAGGCGTTCTTTTCGTGAATCGCTACTGAGGAAATTTAGAGAACCATCATTTGAGGCTGACTGCAGTACAATTTTACTGTCGCCAACTTACATTTCGCGAAAAGACCGCAGAGATAAGATATGAGAGATTAGGGCTCTTACAGAGGCATATAGGCAGTAATTTTTCCCTCGTTCCGTTTGGGAGTGGAACAGCGAGAGAAGATGCTAGTTGTGGCACGAGGTACCCTCCGCCACGCACCGTATGGTGGATTGCGGTGTATGCATGTAGATTTTGATGTAGATATGTGATTAATATTATTAGTTTATGACTGTACTGCTGTAATTTGTTCAGTATGTATTACAGAGTGTGTATGTTGATTGATTATGTATGCCGGCGGAGATAAACGGAGGGCGGAGGGTTAACTTAGTTCGACTTCACGCATCACCGGATATAAACCATAGCAGATCTTCAGCTATCGACTGTAAGAAAAAGCCAACGTGGCACCGAATCTCCTGTAGCCGTTGTGATGTGATGATGTGAAACATGAGCTGCTGTGGAACAAGATGTGTGAATAAAAAGAAGTATTCAGTCTCGTTCAGATATTTATTTTGTGAAGCGTAGTCTTGTCCACTAAACAGATCACTGCTGGCTGCAGATCATTACGAGGCCAAGCATATGCACGAAGTATAATAAATAAATAGTGTGGAATTTCGCCAAATTACTTTGTTTCCGCGTTTATCACCAACATCAACGACGACATCATCAGTGTTCCGCCCTAGGGCAGCTCTCCATGCACATCTGTCATTTCCATTAATAACCTAACACTGTTTGTTCCTTATCATTACGAGAGATATGCGGGACACATGATCCTCATCACTTTATTTAACTCTGATTCCCATACTTTATTCTAGTGTTGTCTTTGGTAATAGTGCACTGGTTGTCCGTCTCGAACTTACGTCGCTTTGGCCAAGGGAAACTGTAGGAGCCTTGGAATTCGTTTCCCCAGGAGTTGGTGAATGGCCAAGGCACCCATCACTGGGAGTAATAGGGCAGTCCGCTCGCCACTTAGAGGATTAAGTTCCTGGCTTACGAGGTCGGTGGAGCCACTCTAGAGAGGTTTGTGAGACACTCTTGTCACCCAAACGGGGACGGGATTTTCGGTGTTGTGGTGTCCGATGCACGGCTAGCGGGTTTGCGTCTTAAGATCTGGCCCACCGTCTGATAATATCTGGAGATAACTCACTGTTCTAGGAGAGGCAAGGCCTGCTGCTGTGCAAAGGGTACATGGTGGAGTTTCCATCGCATTCGCTTGGCGTGATGGACATTCTGGATTATACAAACAACGCTGTGATTCGCCTGACGCCTCTTGACGTCAGACGGAAATTTCCGCAACGAACTATATGAGGAGAGTGTATCCTGATTAGCTCTCAACTAGACATATTCCGTAGTGGGAAATTATTTAGCACTATCGTTTCAAGCCATTGAACTGAATTAAATAATATTCTCCTTGACGAGCCGGCGCAAATGGGGGAGTCGAGTGCAGGGACGCATGATCGCGGACACTATTGGATTGGTCCTGGTGAATCTCTAAGGGGGCGATCATTTTGGTATTCTGGGCTGGGACGTCGTAACGACGACTTAGCACGGTCCGCAGATTCTGGGCTGGCGCAGAAGACGTGCTCACCCACACCATGTCCACAGAGACGACAAGAGATTGGTTGGCATATTGTGTAGTACCGACTCGTTGGGTGGGAGTTCAACTTCTTATAACGGTACACCGACGCTACAGTGCTTTTAGATTCCATTACGAAGATAAGCTCTTTTCATTTTAGTTCTGACAACTAACCACTGCGTTATAAAACTCAGATTCATGGGGTTTATTCATATCATTGATGGAATGTGCAGCTTCAATTCACTATCATTCCTAGGTCATTACTCTTGTGCTGATAAATTGTCTACAACATTAGATTCATATTGTCAGTCTATTGGTTTTCTTGTGGACGAAGACGAACTTTTGTGGTAAACCACCAGTTTATTTTGATTTTAATTTCATTTGAAGTAGGTAAAGTTCCCTTCATCTCAATTTCACTATCAGCTCCTTTCAAAATATAGTTGTCAACTGATGTTATAGCAACTCCCCACCTTAGATGTAGTGTTAGAGTCAAATTTCTTTTTTTCTTGGCAATGGTCTTCGAATGTTAGACTAAAATCCAACTTTACTCTCGGATATGTTGGAGTATCGTAGTGGCCTAGTTGTTGTCCTCTCCAGGTGATGTTTAACTTCCTCCTGGATTTCTGGTATCTTAGATGAAAGACCTGTGTTCGTATGTGATTTGGATTTAGGTAGTTACCATCATAATATTTGCCGAGATCTTCAAGAGCTACTGTCAACTTCATCTCCATTTCCTATGTCATATGCTTAAATACATGTTATCATTAAAGGATCGATTGTTTGGTCGTTTGTGTGGTTATTGTACAGCAGGGAACCAGTACACTATAAATTGATTTACAGTTTTATGAGTGCCATTTCATTTATTTAGCTGACAAAACACAAGGTTTATTGGCTATGATTAATGGAAGAATGAAATTTGTTTGAATATCCTGATCAGAAGTTAATTTAACTGAAAGTTATTAAAAAAGCAATACATATGGCTTAAAAATATTACATCAAGTTAAATCGGTTGCAGCATACTGTTGGTATCTTAGATGAAAAAATATTGCCACGTATTATAAATGGTTGAATAGTATGTATTATTTATAGACTGCAACTACTCTGTCTAAATACACTGCCTGACAAAGAAAAAAGTGAAGCACCCAGAATGGGAGCAGCAAACGAAATGAAAGTTAAATTTACAAATAACTTGGATTTATGAGCCTATTTATTCTGCCTGGCCCTTGATCCTGAATAATGGCACGGGGACGTAGTTGACGTCCGCTCTGGTCCCAATATGTACCTGCACATCACGTAAACAGTTTACAGAGGCTCGTCCCATGTGTGGACGAGCATTGTATTGTTGAAAGATGTCGCTTGAGAGATAACAGATGAGGGCGGGGAATGATGAAATTTCGCTGTGCCATCAGAGATCCCTCAGTCACAACCATCCGTGACCTGAAAAGAATGAAATTTGAATATCCTGAACAGAAGTTAATGTAACTGAAAGTTATTAAAAAGGTAATTATATCTCTGTCCCAAAAATATTACGTCGAGTTAAATCAGCTAAAGCATACTGTGGGGATCTTAGAGGAAAAAATGTTACCACGTATCATAAAGGGATGAATATTATGCATTATACATATAGACTGCAACTACTGCGACTAAATATACTGCCTGACAAAGAAAAAAGTGAAGCACCCAGAATGGGAGGAGGAAACGAAATGAAAGTTCATGGGACGGAATGGTACGTAATGTTATTTCACTGACTACCAAATCGAATCATATTTACAAATAATTTGGATTTTATGCCCATACCATGTTGTCAATCGGACATCTCCACCTGGTCGCCATTACACTCACCAACGATGTTCATCCAGGGTGATGCAGAGCCACGATTGCCGGCCAGTGTGCCCGAGCGGTTCTAGGCGCTTCAGCCTGGAATCGCGCGACCGCTACGGTCGCAGGTTCGAATCCTGCCTCGGGCATGGATGTGTCTGATGTCCTTAGGTTAGTTCGGTTTAAGTAGTTATAAGTTCTAGGGGACTGATGACCTCAGATGTTAAGTCCCATAGTGCTCAGAGCCATTTGAACCAGAGCCACGATTCACCGATTAACACAATGCGACGCCATTCATCAGCAGTCCATGCTTCCTGGCCACGACGCCACTCCAAACGCACCCTTGTGTTTTGTTGTGTTTACAGCATCCTACACATGGGACAGTAGTTTCCTAATCCAGGTGCTGCCAGTCTCCGACAAATGGTACGTGATGACACAGAACGTTGCAGGGAGTCCATTTCTCATTCTCCGATGGCAGGCGTAGATGTGAAGGCGCTACAATCTGCTTCGTACACAATAGGCGATGATTCTTTCTTGTGGTATGGTAATCACAGAAAATAAAACTTTTTTTCCCAGCTAAAGGAATGAAATGCCACTCATAAAACTGTTAATCAGTTTGTAGTGTATTGACACCCCTACTGTGCGACATCTACACAAACGACAGGAACCTTGACGACGAGAATGCCCACTCTACCGTTCCCATGTATCCCAACGTCGGGCTACTGTCACATCCGAATTCGGGTACTGTACGATTCGACTAACCGGCCAAATAGAGAACTACAATGAGGCCCAAATCTGTCAGGTGCTCATAAAACTGAGTCACACGAGAATGCAGCATCTCCGTGTTCTCTGCAGTTGTCACATAACATCTTACACTGTTCATACTCTTTATATCCCCTGACAGGTCTGGTAACAGCACTAAACACGAATAACACTTAAGGCGCTCTGGCGGCCTTTCCACCAGTCACCCGCCGATGGTGTGTTGCGGCGCCGCAGTTTCTTTTCGTCCTTTTTTGTGCACCTACCTGTGAATTCGTTGCAGCAGATCACCGATAGGAAAGCCGAGCAGAAACCAACCGTACCGCGACTTACACAAGGCTGCATACAACGTATTCTAAAAATCGGGAAAAGCTTTTAATTTTGAATGAGGGACTGGCAAAACTTCGGTATATTCTGAAGATGAGAATTAAAAGTTCACTGCCAAGCCCGTGCTAATCCTAACACAGTCATGGACAAACCCTTTCGTTCACGTTAGCAAGTTTATGGTAACGTATTTCCCGAAATCTGAACAGCTACTAAACACGAATTGTTCTTAAATGAAAATGCTGGCCACGATATTAAGTTTGTCGGTGTAATATGCACTCAAGTTTTTGGACACCGATCTGCTCAATATGCCATTCGGAATTACTGTCTTTTCTCGTACGCAAAATTACTTAAAAAATCCGTACTTTCTAAAAAAAACACCAGAATAAATAAGCCTTCACTTTGAACCACTTTTGAGGCATGTAGCACAACTAAAACGGGCAAATTATAACTTCCTTCCGAGCTCATACTACACACGATCGTACCATTGAAAGGCTGGGCTCCGACTACTTGACTGCTGTAAGTATTTTCTATCTCCAAGAGAATAGACAAGCGAACAATACTCCGTTCTGATTAGTCACTTTTCTTTAAGGCCAATAGAAAACCATTATCCTCCCAAGTTAGTCCGTGCTTTTCATGACTAACCAATCAGCAAATAACACACTTCCGAACTGTAATTTTTCCGGAAATAAATATTTAACATTCTGATATTTTGTTTATACTTTAGGTTATTAACAACTTCCATTTGCACTTGAATTAACTTTCCTTTTACCATAAACGTACTTATCACATTATGATACTGAATTCCTCATTGTCTGCATTCACACTCTCTTAAAACTTTCTCACGCTACACCATTCATTACTAGAACAATGATCTACATATTTACTTTTGACCACAATCACGTGCCATTCACACTACTAAAAGTATATAAGAAACTGTACAAACACAAATAAATAAAAAAGCCTTCAAGAAATAAACAGAACAACTCACAAAAACGTTCTGTTGACCTATTTCTTGAATGTCTCTGTCCGCTATTGTACTCTGGTGGATGAAAATTAGAACTATGTACTCAACTGAACCCTCTTCATACCATCTGTGACTGTCCACGCATAAGTCATTCTCCCGATACACAGGCTCCAGACAGGAGTGATTTAAGGCGACACACCTCAGTGTCCATGATTAAAATTACGCTATCGACCATGTCTTCTGATTCTTAAGTTTTTTGTCAGTCAGTGTGTTAGATAAGAGAATTTTGTTTCTGGTGAAGAAATCAAAGCTTCAGTGATAGTCTGACTCCTATATTATCGATGGTTGTTAGGACAACGGAGATCTACAACCTAGATTACGATCATTAGTAAGAGCAATATCCAATAGTTTCTTCATTTCTACAATTTTACGTATTTCAAATGAGCCGGACCTGCTTCATTATGAACGCTAAGAACGTACAATAAAGACACTGAAAACAGTACGTTTCCTACATCTGATACAAGATTCCGTACAACATCTAATCTGTTTAACACTAAATTGATCAGACGACACATCCGTTATTTACTGCTGTGTGCAAGAAGTATATTTTACGCAGCATATAGAGCATCAGACACGTCTTATGCTATGAGTAAGGAAAGGCACGCGGGTCAAATAGCTTAGAAGTCCCCCGCGTCACGGTACCGCCCTACACCACATTTCTTCCGAAACAAACTTAACGTTTTTTGGACTTCTTTTGGATTTCAACCCGCTCATGGTCCTACTAGACCCGCCCACTTCTTGCATAAGTTCAACGATTCCCTTTAAGGCAACGTTACAATATAGAGAGATCTTGACGAAATCTTCTCAGGAGTCCATTCTAGTGGCTGCGCAGAAATTCCGCCACGGAATTTCATTTCAGCCAGCCGGCTGGAAGCTCTATAAAATTTCGTCAGTAGTATACGTAGGGAAAGTCTATATTCACATATATATGTCAGTCTTATTTCTGGTACTTCAGGTCTCACAATCATAAAATTAGGATCATTGTCTTGTATACGTTGAGTTTGATCTTTCTTGACCGACTGTCTGATCTAAACTGTTCTGTGAGATTGTAATTACGACAGTTCCCAACACGGATTGACGATGTGGTCTCTGTCCTGTGAGATATGAGTGCGTCTCTGGAATTTGCTCCCGCATAGTCAAGTTTTCTGACCCATTCAAACTGTCGGTGGGTGGAGGTAATCGTTTACACAGCCTGGGTACCTTTTAGAGAAGATACGAATATTCTAATACCACACAGTCACGGTTCCTAAACTTAGCCAGCATGAGTGCAATTAATGAAGATATATTCTGTTTTAATTGTACTGCAGCCAACGGATTTAACTGGCGACTAGTCGTCTTCAGATTTGCATGAAATATTGCTCCTTTAATGAGTGTCTGCAGCACAACTGGTACGTTTCTGCGGCATTGTTTCTTCAGAAACAATTATTCTAGGGGGTCTATATTTTCAGGCACTCGTTAAAGGCGGAATGCTTCGTGAAGAACCAATTTTATTTATTTATTTATTCAATCATTCAAGGATAATCTCACAATGATACAGGATTCGTCATAGTAATAAAATGAAAATAAACAGCTCAAATATCCGTATTTGTTTTTACGAGGGTAGGACAGGTGGTCGGCCTTGACCCTGCTGAAGCAGCAATCCCGGAATTTGCCTGAAATAATTTAAGAAAACCAAGGAAAATCTGAATCAGGATGGCCAGACAGAGCAAACTCTATCTTCCCGAAAAAGAGGACAGGTTCTTAACAACTGCACTGCCTCATGTGTCCTCGGAGTCTCTCACGACGCCATACACCAATAAAACGTTCTCGGTTTTCCAGCCGCGTCAATTCGAATAACATCCTCGAGCTTTCGGTGGTCATCTCCGGCAATCGTCGTCAGGAGTTCACTGACTGCCGGGGCTGCTACGGTTTCTCGCTTATATAGGCATGACGACATCATCAGTAGCCAATTGTTGTTCAAACGAATCTCGGCCGAAAATACAAAAGCGTTGGCTCATGCGTCTACATATTGGGACTCCGTTATAAAGGAAGCGGCCGAGATTCGTTTAAACAACAACAATTTCAACAGAGACCAGGGATACACACTCGGCAGGGCATGGGGGCGGGCGTTGAACATCGAAAGAAAGCAAAGACAGATGCGCGACGCGGGAGCGGCAGTTTCAAACGTGGCGCCTGCCTCTGGCGCCACCTGACGTCACCGGTGCTGCCACGGGCCATAGCTCCGCTAGCTGCCCGGGTCGACTTACGCACGCGCGCCACGTTGGGTCGATCTGATTTGCTGCTGCTGATGTCATCATGCCTATATAAGCGAGAAACCGTAGCAGCCCCGGGATCCCTCCCTTCTTCAGGTCTCCCTCATCTCCTCGCGCCTGGCAGATCCTCTGTATTGATCATCATCAGTGTGCCTCATCAGTGTTGTGTTTAGTGCTGTTTCTCCTGTGCGTCAAGAGGTGTGATTTTAATTGTGTATTGCCTTGAGGTCCGCCGTCAGTGTTACATTATGTGCTACGCCATCCGTCGATACCTTATGCTCCGGTCATACTGTGCCTTGTGTTCTTTTAATCGTCGCCGTGTGTGGCTTTTTGTGTGTGCTACTTTTAAACAGTTTTTTATCTCCATTTTACAGTCACCCCGTTTTTTGTCTATTGCCTTCCATGATGTTCCCCCTTTTTTATATCTATGTTCACCTTATTCTCTCCTTTGCTGTTTTTAAATGTCTTCTATTGTTTTGTTCTATGTCTTTCGGCTGTTGAAATACAATAAAGAAAAAAAAAAAGCAGCTCCGGCGTCAGTGAACTCCTGACGACGACGACGATGGGGGAGATGGCCATCGAAAGCTCGAGGATTTATTCGAATTGACGAGGCTAGAAAACCTAGAATGTTTTATTCACTGCCGCATATGGTTGGTGCCTGTTGTACAGTGCTTTTTAGATTATATACAATTTGTGTGAGATAATTTAAAATATAAATTTAATTTTTCACTGCCTCTTTACTTCTCACTACGCTGCCGCTGCACCAACTATGGACATCCTGTGGTAGCTTCAAGTACCTTGACTCAGGCAGTGTACTTGTTTGCAGCCAGACAAGTATCTGTACTGACAGTGCGACGACATCAGGAGCACGATGGGCTGTCACCACGGGGACCATTGTTGTGGTTTGCCTTGACGCAGAAAGAACTGCACTGATAATGATGCGCCCAACAAAAATACCATTGGACACAGGGGTGCCACTACGGTTTTTCAGCCGCGCTTCATTCTGCGTTCAGCGTCACGTTGGACGTATCTGGATGTGAAGGCTTCGATGAGAAAGACCGTTGACAGGCTGCTTTCCTCACTGTCATATTCGCCCAGCATTTGGCGTGGTGATATGGGATGCTATTGGGTACACAAGGCGATCACCTCTTTCTCTCAGAGCCACTGATTTTGGCAGCGGTCGTTACATCACTGCTGTGTTCATGCCGGTGGCTGTGCCCTATCTCCTGTGTCTCCATGACATTATTTTGCAACAACATGACACAACCTGCATGTTATCTGTACTATCCTTACCTGCTCAGATGCGGAGCGTCTGCCACTGGCCAGCACGTTCTCCAGGTTTATCACGCACTGGAAACATATAACCATGAGTTGTCGAATGACTGACACTCTCCACCCATTAGGATTGATACATTTTGGCACAGAGCTGAAGCTGACTGGAATGCCACACCATGGTATGTCATCAAACTTCAGTTTGACTCGATGCCTAGTTGAGCTAGATCTATTGTTACCCCTAGATATGTCATCTTTGTCTGTTAAATTTCATGTCGTTGTAATGTACGACGTATTATGAAATAAAGAAAAGGACTAATATTTTTTTTACTATCTGACGACTTATAACAACGAGGCATGGCCCTGTAGTTGTAAGCCATAATCTTTGAAATAAACCACGAATGTGCAGGGTCGAAAATTCGCCAAAAAGAAAGGGGTGTTAAGCCTCTTAGTTAATTGTCACGTCACACAGATGCATAAATGCACCACGTATTATAATTCTTCCGCCAACACCTTTATAATTTTGATGAACACACTTGCAGGACATCCACTTATAACGTGATCAATTCAGATAATTGAATACTTCCATTACTAAGTAAACGTGGTAGGTTATTAAAGAGAACGAAATATTAAGCCTTGACTCAGCTGTAGAACCTTTTTGTTTATTACTCTCACAGTATTACAAGATGACGTACATACATGTCCCTCATGGCCTCTAACAGAACGTAATGAAATCTAGAAACGTAATGGCTGAATATGGCTTTATTAATTACTTTTACAATATCCTGTAATACAGCGAGCGAAAGAAAGGGTGACGAATAAATTAAATCACGTACGCATAGTACCTCTGCATTCTTACGCTGCCGAGAGCACAGATCACTGTTATCACTAATCACGAAATTCTAGGCACGCTATATTGCACTGTGTAAATCACAATCTAAGCTACCAGTTTGATCGTTTATTCTGCCTATTGCACACTAATAATAAGAAAAACTTAATTATTTCCTGTGCTTCCTGATTTTAATGCAAGCAGTGTTTTTTGTCAATGTTGCCCCTTTTTGTTGAAATACGAAAAAATGTGCAATTATCTCTATATAGCAAATGATTCTAAGATACAAGATCTGGAAAGTTCTCAGCGAAATATAGGTAGACTATATTTACGACTTCGAAGAAGTGGTTACCGAAGCACTGTCGAAATATAGGTGTACTATATTTTCGGTCTGGAACAAGTAGATACCGAAGCAGTGCTCATACTCGTAGAGTGGTTACTGCATCGTCCATAAATCTTACAGAAACTGGAAGTTGCTTCAGCGACAAGGAGCTAGTAAGGAGATACGGACATTGTGGCCAGCCACAGGCCACAGCCATGTGTTGTGTAGAGCACTGCAGGTGTGTGACGAGTCTGAGTCGCCATTCACTGGGTTGTGATGTGCATGAATTGAGAGGGCGACTAAATTTCGAAAAGTTTGGCAGATACTGCCGAAGTTGTCCAATACTATCTACCCTAGTGCCCTAGACGGATTAGTTATACGGTGTCTTGGATCTTAACTGCCTGTCAAAGGTACGAAAAAAGTGTGCTTTGTGACACAGCCAATCGCCGTCTTTCCTAAAGCCGCCTTCATACCGACGGACCGTGCATCAGAAACGTCAATGCTGAGCTAAACGCTTCAAGACGATGCCACATGTGCATAAGGTGCGCGTGTCTCGACGTGTTATACGCGATCGCACCACGCTCCAACAGCAGCTGTCGGCTATGTCTGACTCTCAGATAACACAGCTTGTTTACAAAATGACCAGTTGTAAAATTCCTACGTTAGCTCTATCAAAATGCGCATTTCCTCCCTTATTCGTGAGTTAGTCATATTGTGCTGTCTGTAGTATACATGAGTAAAAACTTCAAATGGGTGCAAGCCCCCTCCATGAAAAACACGACCACACAATAACACCACCACCTCCGAATTTTACTGTTGGCACTACACACGCTGGCAGGTGACGTTCACCGGGCATTCGCCATACCCACATCCTGCCATCGGATCGCCACATTGCGTACCGTGATTCGTCACTCCACACGACGTTTTTCCAATCGTCCAATGTTCACGCTCCTTACACCAAGCGTGACGACGTTTGTCATTAACTGCGTGATGTGTGGTTTATGAGCAGCCACTCGACCATGAAATCCAAGTTTTCTCGCTTTCCGCCTAACCGTCATTGTACTTGGAGTGGATCTGTATGCAGTTTGGATTTCCTGTGTGACGCTCAGGATATGTGTCTGCCTATAACACATCATGACGCTCCAACTGTCGGCGGTGTCTGTCAGTCAACAGACGAGGTCGGCTTGTACACTTTTGTGCTGTACGTGTCTCTTCACGTTTCCACTTTACTATCACATCTGAAACAGTGGACCTCGGGATGCTTAGGAGTGTGTAAATCTCGCGTACAGACGTATGACACAAGTGACACCCAATCACCTGACACCTTCGAAGTCCGTGAGTTCCGCGGAGCGTCGCATTCTGCTCTCTCACGATATTTAGTAACTACTGAAGTCGCTGATATGGAGTACTTGGCAGTAGGTGGCAGCACACTGCACCTAATATGAAAGACATATATTTTGGGGGGTGGGGGGGGGGGGGGGGAGTGTCCAGATAATTGTGATCACATAGTGTACCATGTGGGAAGAATGTCATTGGTCGGACTGATAAACACCTTCGCTGGATTGGTGGCCAGCCTGTTTTCTATAGCACATGCAAGATCCAGATGTGCTACACTCCACCAAGGACAGGTTAGGTGCTTTACACACTGCAGGCGTGTACAAGGTGGAACGCGAATGTCGAAGAATATACATCCTGGAGACCGGCGGGCCAGTAGAAACTCGCATACTGAAATACAAGCGCTAGATTCGACTTGGGCGGCACAACAAGTCTGCAGTGGCCCAACGCCAGAAAGACTGCGCCAAGGAAATAAAATTTAATTAAACCTGTGGGATGCTGAAACACAAAATCAGGGAAGCCATCGAAATACTGAAACACCAAAACCAAATGAGTTGAGAGGATGGAATCTGCTTGCCCAATCCTAACTGCCAGCCATCAGTTCCCAACATTAGCACCAACAACGCGAGACGCGAGCGCTACAGGCGGGTAGCTGCTGCCGCGCGGCCTGCGTACCGCAGCATGAAAACAGAAAGGAGTTCACACCTCATTCGCCGATCACTACCAATCATGGCACACACTGAAAGAAGCAACAGACAACAGTAGATTCCCAATCCCTCCACCGCGGTAACCTGTCACAATCAAGCTCCCACTCTTTCCGGCTCTAGAGACAAATTACGTCAACTTTCTTTATAATTATGACGTAATGTTATGCTCTGTGACCAGTCATGACAAAATATAAGTGGCTCTGGACATCAAAAATACACAATTAGCCTCAGAAGAGGGGCACTGTAACCGTAGATCAAACGTCGGTTTCACAAGTAACAGTTTTTTATAATCTGACGCGTTACCATACCCAGAAAACGTTTATGTCTATTATTCTATTTGTTGCCAGAAATTCTCGCACAAAACTTGGTTAAATACCCAAGCATGATCTTGGTTGTTATACAGCACTTTGTGATGCCGTTATTTGTTGAATGGCTTACGAAGCAATGAACCTCTGAACCTCACCTCGCGTAGTGAGCTCAGAGACTGTAATCAGGGGACGCAGTCTGGTGATACACGTACACAATCAGTACTATAAAACTTTTTGCGGTGACTTTACGATATCACTTGTTCTCAGCCTCATACAAAAGCAGGCACTAAAAATGTCATCCGAACTTGTTAGCTGAGACACTTTTGCTCTCATACGTAAAAATGTTTCTCTGTGTACAACCTTTGTTGTCGTTCTTCGTTCGATACGAGTTGTGAAATTATAACAGATGTGTGTGTAAAGTGTAGTGTTGAGCTCGGTTGTGGGTAGTTTGTGTTTTTAAAATCTTGCCAACTTCTTCCGGAAAGTACCAAGTCTGACGTTCTCGTCAAACCGGCGTCTTAATAACAACAACACAGCCTTTTCTCCTAATTAGCTGTAAGCACTTGTTCAATAGAGGAGACGTGTTTCACAGTAGCGAAAAGGAACAAACGCTCACAGCTCCTGAGGTAAGCATTTTAGATCCCATGTTTACTGGACGTTTTTTCCTTGTTTTGGTCCACACTACCACCTCTAAAACAAGCCAAGCGTACAAACTTAGCAACAACAGTACCAGTACATGTATTTTCGAGAATGATCTGCTGAGAAAATGGTCACTGCCGACCCACTTGTTCCTTGTAAACCTCGCCAAACCAATTTACCTCCGGTTCGTGTGCATTGCAAAGTTGAAAATGGGTAGTGCGTCTCGCTTTGTAAATTATTACACAACTTAAATGTGTAATTATTGCTTTCTTGATAATATATGGGCTTACGCTCAATGATTGTAATAACTTAGGCTTAAATTGGACAAGGACCTTTAAGGGGACCACACCATGGTTCCAATCGAAAAAATCGATTTACGGTTTTCATCATATTTCGATAGATTAAGGTTTTATTTAAACACTCTGAAAAGGATTTTGCTGAAAAAAAAATTTTTTTCGAGCATTTAAACAGCATTTTCCTACCACGTGTGTTTATATGCCACCCCCACTTTTCTGTCACCCTCTTTTCTGCATATATTTTAGATCTTTATATCCCCTACTTTGCACGTTAGGGATTTTACTCCCGAGTGTCTTGGCTATTCTTGGAATGCAACGGTCAGTGTTCTTTTGTTTCTGCTGTTTGTAAACAACACGCTTTCTTACACGCGGCTAGTTTTGTTAAAGTGTGACTGCGTGTAGTTGTTATACTTACGTTTGCAGTGCTTATTCACGTGTGTTTCGTTGTGTTTATTGAAGATGACGAAACGTAAAGGCATTTTCAAGAAACGAAAATTTAGGGGAAACAAGTTTAGAAAGCTTTCTGTACAAGAGGTTATGTCGATTGGCAACGATGTTTCTAATTGTAATTCTTCAACAAATGCATCATCAAAGAAGCTCTCAAAATTTCAAGAGAGTTACAACGAATTTACTGTAAGTGACAAGGGGTGCAGTAACATTATTATAAATTTGAGAATATTATCAGATGTAATTTCTAAATTTGTACAATGTAGACAGTGTGGTGAGTCACAGAGTGTGAAAATTTGTGAGAGTGCCAGTGGGAGAAAACGCCTAGCAACTGCTTTGGATTTAATTTGCACTAAATGCTCAGCTGTGATTTCATTTACGAGTTCTTCAAAACCAGATGCAAGTGGCCCTTATGAAATCAATACTAGATTAGTTTATGCCTTACAATTCATTGGCAAGGGCATGGCTGCAGGGAGAACATTTTGTTCAGTGATTAACTTACATCAACCACCAAATAAATGTGAAAAACTGACTGCAATATAAGAGAAAGCTGTGTGTGAGGTCAGTGAGGAATGGATGAAACTGGCTGCTAGGGAAGCAGTGGAAGAAAATAAGTTTGGATGTTGCAGTTGCACTTGATGGAAGTTGACAGAAAAGAGGACATACTTCCCTGAATGGAGTAGTGACTGCTACGAGTGTAGACACCGGTAAAGTGTTAGATGTGGAGATAATTTCTAAATATTGCAAAGGTTGTAAAGTCAATGAACATAAAGAACACAACTATGTGGTTAATTTTAGAGGAACAAGTGGTGGTATGGAAGTTCATGGAGTACAACAAATATTTCATCGTTCCATAGAAACAAGAGGTGTACGATACACCAAATATTTGGGCGATGGTGACAGTAAGGCATACAACAATGTGGTGAATTCTAAGCCATATGTAGATGCCATTATTAGCAAAATAGAATGCACTGGCCATGTTCAAAAACGTTTGGGAACAAGGCTGAGAAAACTGACTGTTGATATGAGAGGAAAAAAATTAGAAGATGGAAAATTGTTGGCCGGACAGGGCCGGTAAACTAAAACTGAAATAGAAAACTTACAGGTATACTATGGGCAGGCAATTAGGAGAAACAAAGAAAATCTGGAGGCAATGAAGAGAGATGTTTGGGACATATTCTTCCAGATGTCCTCTACTGAAGATAAGCCATGGCATGGATAATGTCCATCAGGAGAAAATTCGTGGTGCTAATACGATAGGGCTCAGGCAACTGGAAAATCTTATCCTCACCAGCATTCTCTTCCTGCTGCTGTTATCACAGCAATTGAACCTATTTTCAGAGACTTGGCTCGTCCTGACCTAAGGAAAAGTCTGCACGGGCAGATACAGAACCCAAATGAATGTTTCAACAGCATTATTTGGAACCGCCTTCCTAAAATTGTATTTGTAGGCATGCATACAATGAAACTAGGAGTTCATGATGCTGTTATTACATTCAATTGTGGTAATATGGGAAAGTGAAAAAGCTGTGAATTAATCCTGATGAAAATATGATCACTGGGCTGCAACATTGCGATAAAATGATAGCTGATGCAGACAGGTTTGCATCTAATATGGCCAAGAAAGCAAGACAAACATCCAGGAAGGTAAAAAAGAAGCTGGGAGACCTGCTAGAGGCCAACGAAGGGCCATCATATGTAGCAGGAGAGTTTTAATTAACTGTAAGTAACAAATTTCCAAAGTTTTTTCTTTAAAGTCAATTTCACACAAACTAAAATTTTCAGTACATATGTCCCATTAGATTACAAACTATCGTAGATAAATGAATGAAATTTTCAGAGACTCTGCATAACATAACAATCCACCTCTGTCACTACATTCATTAATATTCCCCCCCCCCCCCAATTAGGAAGTACACAAAAAATATTTTCTCCACAAAAAACTTAATATTTTTTGTTAGTAAATTAAAAAAAGTATTTATTAAAAACTATAAAGTGGATAAAGTAGATTTTTGTACAGTTGACTATTAGCATCCTGTAACACAGTAAAAATATTAAGGTCCTGCATCAAACAGTTTTTTCAGAAATTGGTCAAATACTTGCCTACATTAACATGGGTTAGATAGGCAGGGTGTGGTCCCCTTAATCCGGAAGTTAGATGAACTCTCTTTTAGTCATGTAATCTTTAGTGCTTTTGTAAGAACCAACACCCCGAGTTCATTTATGAGGGCCATCCCAAACATACACTTCAGTCCACTGAGCAACACAATCATTTACGTATCTGAGTTGGTGGGGAGCAATCTGTCTCCCCGCCAGTCCAGTCGGTGCAGATCACTTTTGCATCCGAAAGGCTTGCCAGCTCGGTTGGCACCTTATTAGCTTCATCGTTTACACAAATGATGTCACGCTCAACTGCTATCAAATAGAGAGCACGTGCAGTAGTAGTCTGGCGTTATTTCTAGTATGGTGTAAAAAGGTCATAAACTCAGCCATAAGAAAATAAGCCGTTGATGGTGACATATGTGGAGGTCACAAAAGTCATGGGACAGCGGTATACATATGGCGATAGCATTGCGGAAGCAAGGTATAAAAGGGCGGAGCACTGACGGAAGTGTCATTTGTACTCAGGTGATTCATGTGAAAAGGTTTCCGACTTGATTGTGCCTGCGCAACAGGAATAAATAAACTTTGAAAGCAGAATGGCAGTTGGAGCTAGATACACAGGACATTCCATTTCAGAAATCGTTAAGGGGTTCAGTATTCCGAGGTCCACAATTGCAAGACGGTGCCGAGAGTACGAAATTTCAGTATTACTTCTCGCCACGGACAGAGCAGTGGCTGACGACCGTAACTCAACGACCGAGAGGAGCGGCGGTTGCTGAGAGTTTACAGTGCTAGCAGACAAGCAGCACTGCGTGAAGTGACCGCAGAAATCAGTGTGGGACCCACGATGAACGTATCTATTAGCACAGCAGAGTTCGAGTGTGGCGCAAACGTCACGAAGCCATGAACCCAAGCTGTCAGCAAGCCACTTCTGCAAGCTGGTGCTGGCTCCGTAATGCTGTGGGCTGTGTTTACATGGAATTGACTGAGTCCTCGGGCCAAGCTGAACAATGCGCCTCGTCGTCGGGACACAACTGTTCGGGATTGATATGAAGGACATTCTGGACAGCTCGAGCGAACGATTTGGCTACCCATACGGCCCGACATAATCGAAAGGTTAGTTCGTGCACGCGATCGTGCACCGGCGACACTGTCACCATTATGGAAGGCTATAGAGGTGGCATCCTCATTATTTCTGCAGGGGACTTGCAACGACTTGTTGAGTACATGTCACTTCGATTTGCTGCACTACACCGTACAAAAGGAGGTCCGATACGATATTAAGACGTATCTTATGACTTTGTCATCTTAGTGTATAGATATGTCTGGTATTTTTAAATTCTGACATGCTGAAGCATGAAATTTTCATGAGGTTCCTCTTGGAAATGTCTAAAGGCCGAAGTTACAATAGTGGATTTGAAAAATAAATAATTGCAACAGTCGAAGATGGCCGTGATAATTTTTAAGAAATCTTTCACGGATGTTAAAGTCTCCAGTGACTTATCGCCGATAGTGTAATCGAATAGCGATGGATCTGTTGCTCTGTTTATGCGTAACACGCAACATTTATAAGAAGCGATCAAAAAGCTTCCGTTCGAAGGCTGTAAAGTCCAGAATCGGTATGTCAATCAGGCAAATTCGCCTTTAAAATTAAGCACATTACCCCACCAACACATCAAGTTGAAGACAGCCGTTTGGTAAACACTATGCCCTGTTGCGCTAGTAAATACATAACGGCCTGCTGCACATCATCTTCAGACAGGAAACGCCGACCATTCAGGGTCCTTTTTAGTAGACCGAAGGCGTGAAATCGCACGAGGAGAGATCAGGACGTAACTTCTGCGTTAAGATGGTTCAAATGGCTCAAAGCACTATCGGACTTAACATCTGAGGTCACCAGTCCCTTAGACTTAGAACTACGTAAACGTAACCAATCTAAGGAGATCACACACATCCATGCCCGAGGCAGGATTCGAACCTGCGACCGTAGCAGCCGCGTGGTTCTAGACTGAAGCGCCTAGAACCGCTCGGTCACAGCGGCCGGCTTTCTGCGTTAAAACATTTGCAATATGGAATCGCGGTTCATCATGAAACAGCAGCACCCTTCGTCGTAGTTTTTCTGGACCATACCAGATGGTTGAGTTTCGACGAACATACTGTCCCATACACAATCTTCATTGCCCGATGTATGTCTACTGGTTTTTGCCCTTCGTCAGTCAAGAAAAGAATAACAACATGTTGATCCTGTTTGGAGGCATTTGGTAAGAACGTCACCATAGTTCACGTTTCCACGTTTACCGCACGTACGACGTCTGATAGAAACTAATGCTAGGCTAATTCTTTGTCAACATATCGGTGCTTATACACCTGCTTCGAGTCGCGCTAGGTTGCACATACGCTGCAGCAACGCCTTAAAACTAAAACATTTTGATTGCCCTTTATATCAACATTGAGGCTCAACTTCCAATACCTGCATCAATCTTTGATCATCTTCAGCTCTTCTCGTATTTCACCATAGTTCCCTAGGGTTGTAGCCTGCCTATAGGCAACAGCATCCTCGGCAAGCGGTGCCGCGTATTTTCCAACTTTATACACTACACCTTTCAGAGATGTTGTTAAGAGTGACAGCCATATAACACACCAGAGGGCAATTTTTGAAGTTCTTTTACGTCTGAAGATTTCACCCTGTCAAGAACGTCAAGTTGAGTTCTCTCTGCGGGTAAATACTGAATCCAGCCAAAATCTCGTCCGGCGCTCGGTTGGATCGTATTCTCTTTGTAGAACTGAAGGAACGCGGCATGAACCTGGGTGCCTCTCTCTACGGTGCTCTGGATCGCATGGACAAAGAGAGGGAGCTGACTTTCGTCAAGTTTGAACAATTCATGTTGATTTTTTGCAGAGATTTTCGTTCTACGAAAAGCTCATTATCCCTGATCATGAAGCTATGCTTATGACATCTTTGAGTTAAAAGATAGTCTCAAGATATTACATGGCCTAAAATATACTAAGAAGTATGCTGAATTTAGTTAGTAGTCCATACATGTTATAAAAGTATAGATTTCAACCAAACATGGTACACCTATACCACTTAGTCAGGCAACAATTGCTGTGGATGTAAGAACCACATACCTATCAAAGTGGTGGGGGATTGAAAAAGCAGCGTAGCCCAGGACACGTGTATTCCCAGACTTTATTAATGCAGTATTTGGGAATGAGAGCACTTAACGTCTTACAACAAACTTGACATATAATTTCAAACCTTAAAAAAAAATTTTCTCACTAACAACCCCTAGAAAATAACACGAAAACGTTTACCGCTTACTTCTTTTCCGCTGCTCATGCACCAAAAGTTCCGCATTAGGCATGACGTCACAATTTATTACTTCTACACTACTGATTCTATTCCCAATAAATTTCGCAGACAGTGTGCACATATGCCACGGAATGTACCTGCAATATTTTATCATTGTACGACACACAGTTTAGAAGGCATAACGTCATAAACAGTGAGAATCGTGAAAAACTGCCTAATCATGCATGAAGTTTAAATTTATTACTTCGTTGCTACTAACTCTATTCACAACACGTTTTTCAGACAATGTCAACATTTACCGAGGAATGTACCTACAAAATTATAACGTTGTACGATGCACAGTTCTGGAGATGTGACGTCATAAAGATTAAGAACAAGACCAGACACTGTTTGCTACGGGAGTGGATTCACTGCTATAAACAAATACCTGGGATTCTCCGCTAGTAGTTCTGTATATATCGTTAAAGAAGAAGAGAACTCCGCTGATCACCACGAAGTTAAAGAAATTTTCCGCCAGGAAATAAAGAGATCGAAACTCATTATACCTTAACACTCAGTTAAACTCGAAAGGTGTGCAAGAGCAGTCGTTTCCTAGTAGCAACTAGAATAAGTGTTTGTCTAGCAGGACAGTATGGTCAGCCACAGTTGCCTCTTGTTATCCAAAAGCTACCGGGGCCAGTAGCTATACTTGTTTGCGACAACGTAATTCCTTCCTTCTTCCGGTCATGGTGATTGCAATTTATATTTAATTCATCGGGCCGCCACTCGATCGCAACGTGATCCCCGTCATAATTTAACTCGTTATAACAGATTCAAATGTCACAGTTCGTCACTGGCTGGTAGCAGCGTGCGACGGTGCATCAGCAGAGATTTAATATTCACGACCATTCACTCGACAACAATGTCGAAACAGCTAAGGCGAGAATATATTTATCATCATTTCAGTTGTCCACGAAAATTACGATAAAATTGTCTGAATCAAAATGTCGCCAATAAAGGCCAACATATATCCTCTGTTTTCGTACCGTATTAGTAAACGTGTTTTTTAAATATACTACAGGGACTCAAATGAAGTTTCCTGTTTTTTGATATTTCTTTTTGGATGTAACGACCTGCGGTATGGTGATTTATGGTTCTAAATTATTGACATGAAGGACAACATGTCAATCCATCATTAAGTTTACAGACAAGCAGGAAACGCGATAGAAGAATCAAATAAGACAATCAGTCTATGGTCTTATATTATCTAATTAATTTAAAAAATGACAAACATTGTGATTATATTGTGATGTTCGGCAATTTTATTGAAGGCACAGTGAAGGAGACGTCACTAATGGCCCCACTCCGTAACTACAATGAGCAGTCAAATGTAAACGAGGCAGTTGGTAAAAGTAAGAAAACTGTTTATTATTTAGAAAATAACCGCCATGACTGTTAACGCTTTTATCCTACTGAGACAAAATGGACAAAGTTTTCAGAGAAAAATGTTTACAGGCACCTACAGTACAGTGATTGTTCCCAGGAGCACACCTCTTCGTCCGTAGCAAATCGAATCCCAAGGAGGTATTTTTTTCAGGGCTCCAAAAATATGGAAATCACATGGGGAGGGACCGGCACTGTTGGAGGATGTGTAAGAGCTTACGTTTACGTTAATTAGTGCAAACATGTTAAAACGTGACCAGGTCGCGAATCCCAGCTCCAAGTCAAATCTAACGTAACTTCTCATACAAGCTCCAGTCACCAAATCTAACGTAGCAAACCCATCAATTCAGGTTTAACATAGTACAAGCAGATCGTACCATGTTTTACATTTCTGGAGGTGAATACTTCGCTGCAGAAAGTCTTGGGTCACTACCAGACCTACACTAATTGATCTCTTGACAACCCTTGTTTATGTGTCACAACTTTACAGGCACCGGAACACACCAGATAATACTCCAACCACACTTCGCACTCCTCCAAGGCTTTGGGCAGGGTGTATTTATACATCTTTTAACAATTACGTTCTTTGACATTATTATGTTATTTCATGTTTGATGTTACAATTGCAATAAGTTAAGCCAGCAAAAATTGACTTTACAAAGTTTTAGTAGAAATTACAACGAGTATAATGATAATGCATGTTTCCGAAATTAACGATCTTTTACAAGTTCAATTTTGAAACCTAGATACAGTTAACAATTAAGTTCTTATTATTCAATCCAGAACATTCTCGAATATCTGTACATAATTTAATTAATTCTGTGGGTTTAAGAAACAATTTTGAGCTCGTAATATTTCTACATCAAAATTACAATTCAAATGTTCAAAATGATTTTTTTACAATATTTGAAGGCTAAAATGCGGAATAATTACGTACATAACAAAATCTTTAAATCGTGTTACAAAAAATTAATGAATCGTTCTTCTAACATTATATATGATACAAATTATCTTTCTTAATCAGGTTATGTTTCCAGTTTAAGCGAATATTCTCTAGTTTTCATAATATGTGTACATTGCACTGAATTTCTCTATAGAATGTTCCAGAAACATTAATTACGTGTTTAATTACAGATTTTTGGTTGGTGATTTCCATAAGAATATGTTGTCCTGACTTGCAAAGATACATAAATGTTACGCTTTTCCAAAATTAATGCTTTTCACAGTTAACTTGCGTTATGGTAAACAATGAATTATACTAATTGAATTATAATTACAAAACTGAATTAAAAAGGTTACTAACATTTATACACTATTAACACTGATTCCAGAACTTGTTCTATCTCTTCAAAACATCCCGAAATTCGTATCGAAGTCATAATGACTTATCCTAACCGTACGTTACTTTACCTGATTAAGAAAATACGTTAACTGGCCTGTGACACAGTTTAACATTTTCATTACAACTATTTCACACTGTTGCACTAAGTGATCTTATTCATTAACTTTCCTTATATACTACCCATATCTGTTTTAGCGTGTACAGGTATCACATACGACGATACCTGCTGTATCGGGCAGTCCACATGACCCAGTACAGCCTGTTACAATGTGCAATGTTATGCGATTCAGCATTTAAGAAGCATCAGTGAAATGCTGTGTGTGTGAACGTCCCTAGTGACACAAGGTTGTTTTTATTTATGACTAACCTAGTTTTATTTTTAATAAACCTGTCTGGAATGTGCTATGTACTGTCCACTATGGCGTCACATGGCATGTGTGATACAGTCATAATGAAACAGAGCGTGTAACAACTTTTTTAAATATCACACGAGCACTGTCTTAACTGTTGAAACTGGTTACCAGGAATAAACAGTACTGAAAGTATCCTGGCCATTACACTTTCTTGAAAGCAATAACATATCGCACCTTTTTATGTGTAATTACGAGAAATTTCCAGCACTTCTATTATCTGGAAGATAATCCTACGATAATTTAAATTTGGAAAAATATTAATTTCAGGTATGATCGCTAGTGTAGAAACCATTGTTTCACCCATTTTGTTGAGCTCCTGTATAAACAGCACAGCAGCTTGTCTGGAACAGAAAAGAATAATTGAATTTTACACTTTGTGAAAGCGATCCTGGAAAAGTATTTTCTTTCTTTGCTGTATTCTTCCTCAAGTGAGGCGAACCTGCAGATATTCACGAAACTAACGACGTGCTGTCAAATTATATTAAGTATGAGAGTAATTTGCGGCCGTGACGGGACAAGACGCGGCTGTAACTTCCTAAACTATAATCTTTGACATTGGTTCACAAGCAAAAGGGACGCGTTTCACTACGCTTAACTGCGAAATGTACCAAGCTTCAGTATCACAAACACTCCTGTTCTTAAAACGACTATTTGTATCAGAGTCGTCAAACTGCTGTCGGCGGGTTGCATTCGGTTCGAATCAAGAGCTCACGCAGCCGGCCGTTACCAGCCGTACTTTGTGACACTGTGCTTCTTAACTAACAGCACCATCCAAAAATGTCAGCTAAGAGATTAGCCTAATTTGAATTGACTTTCGTTAATTCGGCCGCGAACTAAGTAATGTTTGCCACTTACCTCAGGTGAAGAATGTAATTAGCGCGGCCACTGCAAGGGTAATAGACATGAGAGGAGAATTATTTCATCCTTTGTTTTCCAGAGGTGAGAAATCACGAACGTGCGCAACTTGCACCAATCAGCTACTATGGTATAAACTTCAAACGGTTGGTTCAAATGGCTCTGAGCACTATGCGACTTAACTTCTGGGGTCATCAGTCGCCTAGAACTTAGAACTAATTAAACCTAACTAAACTAAGGACATCACACACATTTATGCCCGAGGCAGGATTCGAACCTGCCACCGTAGCGGTCGCTCGGTTCCAGACTGTAGCGCCTAGAACCGCGCGGCCACTCCGGCGGGCACTTCAAACGGAAGTAACTGGATTTGTGAATGTCCTTTACAGAGATGGACATATCCAAACGTAATACATGGTCGTAGCAAGTAATATGAAAACGAATTAAGACTGTTATAATAAAACTCAATGAGTAGAAGAAAAATAGCATTCAAAACATTCATTAAATACTCGTGATCGTGTATCAGATTGCAGTTACTGTTATTATTTAATATAACGTACGACTTTGTGTAGGTTGGCAATTAACAATAAGGTCAATAAGGAATGTGTGGTAAAGTTCCAGGCCGGAAAAAGTAGCCATTGCATACTTTTTCCCAAACTGTGCTACTACCTGCCGAGAAGTGCTCAGACTAGTTCTAATACACACCACCTTTGTTGTCAGCGAAATTGAGAGAGGAAACTTGTTCCGTTATTTTTTAGTAAAAATGCTTTATTTTGAGGCGTCTGAAGTGCGTTAAATGATTTATATCATTATTATTTCCTTACTAGTATAGAGAGCAGTTGTCTTTACAGTATCAGTGATTCAAAAACTGATTTCGGCCTTGTCATTTATTTCCGTGCGGTAGTTCCTTATGTGGATGACCAACGCCCAGTTGGCGTCACATCAGGAAACGTGGCCACGTTACATGCCACGAAAAGCGGCAAAGGTGTCAACGCCAATAAGATTTAGTTACTTCCATAAAGCACGCGTCGTACAACAAATAAAAATGGCTTCGAAACCCTTTGATATTCAAATTTATTATATGCCATTTTATCCCTTTTTGAGAATTTTGAATTAATTAAGTTCTGTTATTTACAATCGTCTCTTTTTTGTTACACTCTGCACAATACAGAGTCCGATTGAAAATGACTGCTGCAGCCGCTTGGTATTCTTTCAGAAACTAGACCGTGAACATAGCTAGAATATGTGTCCGAAAGTCAGTAAAACAAAGATGAGATCAAGCTGCGGTGGCACTGGTCATATTAACCGCTTAGGTTCTGTATAAACATAGATATAATTTGGCGAGAGAGAGAGAGAGAGAGAGAGAGAGAGAGAGAGAAAGTGGCATGACATCAAAAAATGGTTCAAATGGCTCTGAGCACTATGGGACATCTGTGGTCATCAGTCCCCTAGAACTTAGAACTACTTATACCTAACTAACCTAAGGACATCACACACACCCATGCCCGAGGCAGGATTCGAACCTGCAACCTCAGCAGGCATGACATCAAAATCAACAAGCTTGTCGAAAGTTCTTTCTCCTTTACACAAGCACCACGCAGGGCACGGCGATAGGTACTGCTTTCAATCTTCTGTAACATGAACTCAAAATCATTAACTTAGAGATTCCTTTAATTATTATTTTTTTTGTTAAAGTGGTTCATGGAGTGGGTTCCTGGTATCATGTCCTAGTTCATGAACCACGGGCAACGTATGAGTGGCCAAGTAAGTGGTCCTGACAGTCGGGATACCAGTTACTTTGGAATAAGGCTGGGCATCTCGGACGTATTCCAAGTCGTGGCCACCTTTGTGGTCAGATGGCAAAGACTACCAAATCCACCGGTTAGTCCCTCAACCGTTAGGGGTAAAACTCAATGGGACCCGGGGCAAGTAAGGCTAGCAACCTGCTTCCCTTGTACTATAAATATGTTGCTGGCAACAATCAGAGCAAAATGCCTCGGACCTTTGGAGGTGACGGAGTCCCACCTCTAATTGACAAACCAGGGACTCCTAAGATACGACTCGGCAAACGAATGGTAACGAGATGGGGAGCTATTAATATCAATGGGGGCTACTCTGGGAAGAAGGTAGAGCTGGCAGAGGCTGCAAGTAAGGTGGGCTTGGACGTTTTAGCTGTTAGTGACATTCGGGTAAGGGGTGAGAAAGAAGGGGAAGTGGGAGAATACAAGGTCTACCTGTCAGGAGTCAAAGCAGGAATAGCACAATGGGGTTTAGGGCTTTTCATCAGGAAAGAAATGGAACCCAGCATAGACTGATGTGCATAGATTTGACAGTGTCTAGCAAGAAAATTAGGATTGTGTCAGTATATTCGCATTGTGAAGGGACAGATCAAGATAAGATGGATAGTTTTTATGACGCACTCAGTGATGTAGTAGTTAGAGTAAAGGACAAGGACAGTGTTCTGCTCATGGGTGATTTTAATGCCAGGATTGGAAATCGAACAGAAGGGTATGAAAAGGTTATGGGTAAATTTGGAGAAGATATGGAGGCCAACAGGAGCGGGGAACAACTCTTGGATTTCTGTGTCAGTATGGGCTTAGTAATCACAAACTCCTTTTTTAAACATAAGAACATTCACCGGTATACTTGGGAAGGCAGGGGAACCAGATCTGTCATTGACTATATAACAACAGATCAGGAATTCAGGAAGGCTGTGAGGGACACACGTGTATTCAGGGGATTCTTTGATGACACTGATCATCATTTACTCTGCAGTGAAATTGGGATTGTGAGGCCGAAAGTGCAAGAGGTCAGGTCCATTTGTAGGAGGATAAGAGTGGAGAAACTTCAGGATAAGGAAATCAGGCACAAGTACATAACAGGGATCTCAGAAAGGTACCAGTTAGTTGAATGTAGTCAATTACAGTCATTGGAAAAGGAATGGACAAGGTACAGGGACACAGTACTAGAAGTGGCTAAAGAATGTCTTGGAACAGTAGTGTGTAAAAGTAGGATGAAGCAAACAGCTTGGTGGAATGATACAGTCAAGGCAGCCTGTAAAAGGAAAAAGAAGGCGTATCAAAAATGGCTACAAACCAGAACCCAGGTAGACAGAGAAAGTTATGTTGAAGAAAGAAACAAAGCCAAACAGATAATTGCAGCATCCAAGTAGAAATCGTGGGAAGACTTTGGAAACAGGTTGGAGACTATGGGTCAAGCTGCTGGAAAACCATTCTGGAGTGTAATTAGCAGTCTTCGAAAGGGAGGTAAGAAGGAAATGACAAGTATTTTGGACAGGTCAGGGAAACTGCTGGTGAATCCTGTGGATGCCTTGGGCAGATGGAGGGAATATTTTGAAGAGTTGCTCAATGTAGGGGAAAATGCGATCAGTAATGTTTCAGATTTCGAGGTAAAATGAGATAGGAATGATGATGGAAATAGGATCACATTTGAGGAAGTGGAAAAAATGGTCAATAGATTGCAGTGCAATAAAGCGGCTGGGGTGGATGAAATTAAGTCGGAACTCATCAAATACAGCGGAATGTCAGGTCTTAAATGGCTACACAGGATAATTGAAATGGCCTGGGAGTCGGGACAGGTTCCATCAGACTGGACAAAAGCAGTAATCACACCAATCTTTAAACATGGAAACGGAAAAGATTGTAACAACTACAGAGGTATCTCTTTAAACAGCATTGTGTGTAAAATCTTCTCAGGTATTGTTGAAAGGAAAGTGCGAGTATTAGTTGAGGACAAATTGGATGAAAATCAGTGCGGGTTTGGGCCTCGTAGAGGTTCTCAGGACCAGATCTTTAGCTTACGGCAAATAATGGAGAAGTGTTACGAGTGGAACAGGAAATTGTATCTATGTTTTATAGATATAGAAAAGGCATATGACCGGGTTCCTAGGAGGAAGTTATTGTCTGTTCTACGTGATTATGGAATAGGAGGCAAACTTCTGCAAGCAATTAAAGGTCTTTACATAGATAGTCAGACAGCAGTTAGAGTTGACGGTAAATTGAGTCCATGGTTCAGAGTAGTTTCAGGGGTAAGACAAGGCTGCAACCTGTCTCCACTGTTGTTCATATTATTTATGGATCATATATTGAAAACAATAGACTGGCTGGGTAAGATTAAGATAGGTGAACACAAAATAAGCAGTCTCGCATATGCGGATGACTTAGTTGTGATGGCAGATTCTATTGAAAGTTTGCAAAGTAATATTTCAGAGCTAGATCAGAAATGTAAGGACTATGGTGTGAAGATTAGCATCTCCAAAACAAAAGTAATGTCAGTGGGAAAGAGATATAAACGGATTGAGTGCCAAATAGGAGGAACAAAGTTAGAACAGGTGGACGGTTTCAAGTACTTAGGATGCATATTCTCACAGGATGGCAACATCTGTTTTATGTGGCGCTCTTTAGTTGTAATTGAAAAATAAATTTTGATAAGAGGAAATTAACTGGAATGCCGTTAGTTAAAAGAAGCAGCCAAGTAAAAAAAAGTTTAAATTATCACACGGTACAGATAAATTTACTATTAAGAAAGACAAAATTGAATTATTAATGTTTCGTCTGACCTGCTTTGATACCGTGGAGTGGTCTGACCGCGCACATCGTTTGTTGGTCGTTTGACGATCATTAATATTACGCTTTACGCACAGAAGTGCTGCCCAGAAACTTTGTTTAGAGATCGCCTTAACAGATTTTAGGGACACACGAGTGGCTTCTACAAATTCGAAAATCAATGATGTTCAGCAGTGGAAAGCAAACAATATGTCGGCAGTCTTGCAGTTCTCTTAGCTGAAACACGAAAAAGTTGGCAGAAAAGGTTAATGTTGTTGAAATGAAACACTGGAAAACAATAACAATTATTCATATATTGACGATACTTTTACATAGATAAATACTTTACACACCTTGAAAATTCTTTCAAGTACAATTGCCTGTCACAAAATCTATCGAGAAAGCGATCATTAAGAGAGAGCGATCAACAAGAGCGGAGACATAGAGAGAGAGAGAGAGAGAGAGAGAGAGAGAGAGAGAGAGAGAGAGAAGGAGCGAGCCAGACGCCTCTCGTGTTTGTATACAAGCAGACAACGGAAGGCAACTTAACTGTCATTTTTCCTCAGTCTCTTTCTCTTCCTCTTCTTGAAGCCTTTTCAGTGGAAAAATGTTTGAGAGACTTCACTGAGCTCATTTCCGACGCGGATGAACGTAAAAATTTGAATGTTAACGCCGCTTGCGCTGCGTCTTCTAATAATACCACCACTTGCAAAGTAGGTTAGAAATCAGATTAATAATGTTGCTCACGCAGCATATGTTCACTTCATCGGGCAACAACAAAGTTATTGACTGTGGATGGTATCGTCAGAATGGAAATAATGAAGTCACTGCAAAAAAAGTCATTAATTATGGCACTTATCTTGAATGTATTCCCACGTAGATTTCGTCGAAGTTGTTATGGCTCATCTTGTTGATTCTAGGGAGATTCCACTTTGATTACTAGAAGGTCCAGACCTGTATTTTAGCAATATTTGAAGACCTAACAAATGCGTTTTCCAGGAAATTCTTAATGATCAAACAATCCCAGATCAGAACAATGGTATGGTAGAAATAATTTTTGACTTGGTGTTCACGGCCCACATTTTTATTAAACTTCTTGTAAATTCATATATACGTCTTATTAATTGTCACATCATCAAGAAAACAGTTTTGTATCAGTCTTCATATATTTAATTTCCACTTTAACCAAACACATGACTTGACTGTTCTTCTACAAAGCGAAATAACAACTTAACTTCTGCGAAGTGAAACAAAGACTGCCCTGTGCGCATTCGCGCCAAAACGGTTACAAGTAAGTCAAAGATTATGACAGTCTCACAGAAATGAATACACACAGGAACCATATCATTGTAATATATCGATACATCGTAGTACCTATACATTAGTAAAACCAAATGTGAATAGTGTCACAAAAATATGTCTGTTACTTCGCAGAAAAGTAATATATTACTGGAATCGAGAACTGGGGTTGGAGTGCCGTAATGGTCACTTAAATAAAGAACCATTACAGTCTGATGCATTATTTGCCAATTAATAAGTACAATTGCTAGTTTTAACATCTGTATGCTCTCTCACGTTTAAGAATTAGATACAGTTTTACATTATACATAAATTATTTTTGTTTTGGGGCTTAAATTTATGAACACATAAAAAGAAACGTTTCATTCCTGTTCCTACTGATGATATTTACTCTTCCTCTCACGTAGTACGACAATGTCGATGACGATGCGACTTTAATGATCGTACACCTAGGCGGAATAGAACAGAAGAGCTATGTTACAAGCATTAAAACAAGCGAGGTGATGTAAAAAAACTGAAGATACATTTATAGGGTTTTTAATTTTTGCGCCTCTCTCTCAGATTAGATTAATGTGGCGTAATATGATTTAATATATCTTTGGCGCATTGAACTGAAGCCTATATGAATTAACACATTTCGTTTTTCTAGACAGGTAAACTTTATAGGTACCTACATAGCATAAGTAAAACTTCAGAAAAATGCAAGGAATTCGAATTCATTATTTTCTTTTTAACTTACAAATGTTTGGTGTGATACCTTACATTATACAGATTCAAGTGGACAGCTTCTATCAGTAACCATGATTTGGTGAAAATTCTTCTCTTTGATCCTTGCCCCATTCCCCAACTATGCGGCCCGAGGTGTCAATATTGGCTCTTGAGCAAAAACGTTTGACGACCATTGAACTACATCATTGCTATCCGAAAACTTTGTTTTTATATATTCAGCCACTTCAGACATATTTAAGATAAGCGGTGCTGGAGGCTAGGTTCTGTCTGTCTGCCGAGGAAATAACGACACGTGTAAGAGAGGGAAGCAGCCGCAAGCGCGCTCTCCCGGCGACCTCGCGACTCCAGTCAGCAGTAACGCCGTGTTGGGCAACCGGTTCGTCAGCCCCGTGTCACGGCGCAATCTCGCTGCCGTGTCAGCGCGCAACGTGACATCACCAGGTGACGTCGTCCTGGCGTGACACAGTCCCACAACACGCGACACGAGCTGGGCGCCTGGCGGGCGTGAGGCGGCTCCAGTCTCTTCAAGCTTCTCTCCTCTTACTATTGTACTCTCGTAATGCGAATAAACCTTGAGAAACTCAAAGATGTGAATATATGAAACTCTTTGTCGTACCTTTAAGATGTGGTTTAGAGACTCGGACTTTAACAAAATCAGAGGAGGGAAAACTCAAAATCTTTGAAAAGAAAATTTGGGGAAGGTAAGAATCAAAGATAAAACATCAGCAGAAAGGAAAAAAAGGAACAAACACTTAAGTTTTATATGGCGAACCAGACGTCAAAACCAACACTTCGCTGGACTGGACATTTACTTCGAGCTCCAAATGAAAGGGAGTCCCGCCAAGTGTATCTAGAACACGGTCCTCTTCACGGAAGACCTATCGTACCTTCCTTAAAATCATCACATAAAATGCGAAAATGCTGTGTTTGAGGACTAGGGGAACCAAATGGAGCATAGAACTGCCCAGTAAAACATTGTGAAATCAGCAGCTACGAGCTTTCACAGCTCTTCAACTTGCTACTTATAGTAAAGTTGCTCAAATTGTCTTAAACGTTGCTACCACCACCACCACCACCACCACCACCAGTACTACTACTACTACTACTACCACTACAACTACTATTATATTACTAGATCTACATATACATATTATATATACTTAATGGTGGAAGAACCGAAGATGGCGGTACCAGCCATCGAATTTCGCCAGTGGTGCCATCATGATAGTGCTTATACAGTAAGACAACCATGTCACACGCAAATAGATAAAATAATACTATAAATTTTTAATTGCGGAAATCACATGAAACTAACAGGCAGACAGCGAGAATTAAAAAGTTTTGAGCGGGCACTAACTTCACTGCACGACAGTTCTAACAGCGAATGCATACCAGAATAAAAACAAAGTAAACGACATCTTCAGCAATAAACTAAACAAAAAAAAACCTTGAAAACAATGGTCTTGTAAATTTCACTTATCTATAGCTCAAACGAAGTCAACAATTCCAGGACCCCACAAAAAGGTACAAAAATAATGGGTGTCGGAATTTTCAGTTGGCTTATACAGTTCAACTGAGATCCACAATACCGAAAAAACCACAACTCGCAAAAATACAATCGGAAGCCTAACCTGACCAAATAGCTACAACACACTTCACGATACTAGCGAATTTCAACTAATAATAATGAACTTTTATTAATTAAAATAACCCCACCCACAAAACTGTAAAAAAGTAGTTGAGCATACATAATCCTCACTTTACTAATAAAATGACACACACACACACACACTCTAAAAGAAACAAAATAATAATCATTAACTTACCAATTCCTCTCTAACTGTAGCCCACCTAAATACCACAAACCCACCAGGTAATACCCTTTCTCAATAAAATACCCAGATAAAAATATAATTATCAGAAAAATAACTTCATCATTCATAACTTCGGCAAGCAAGAAATAAAACACAATCCAAACAAAATATACTAACACAAACCTATTTCCACATCACATACGTATTTCGCCACATATATTCGCTCCTGAATCGAGAAGCAGCAACTTCATTCAATTTAATTAATTCACCACACTGTTAGAATATCACACATTCCTCCAGATGGCTATGTGACTGCCGAAATTTGATTGTAGATGCCATATCGTCGGCCATAGCAACAACCAACATGCGACTTGGTAAATTTCGTCGCAATACCCACTGGTAACAAACGCAAATCGAAGAATTAAGTTTCCAACCATTAACAACAAGGCGAACTAAGCGCTCCAGGATGGAAAACAAATGAACTGCCAATAACTAACGACGTTAAAATAACTCACCGCCGCGCCAACAAAAACGAACTTCCAGAACAGAGAATATCATGTAACATTAAGTCCAACGCCTCACTGTCATCACTCACATAAGACCCGTAAATATAGACATTCAACCTTAGAAAGCGCCAAAACACGCGACAGAACTACAGACATGATTCATTCCGACTGTGCCGCGGACGGGGTCAAAGAGATATACTGGCCCTGCAATGCGAGTCACAGCACATGACACTACAGATCTTTCGATTTGCAGCGACCGTCTCCGGCGAGGAACGGTATACTGTTTCACATCAATTTAGTATTTCATAGCTTCGCATTTAAATACTGTCACTCTCGATAAAACATTAAAAATTAAGGACTTTAGTGGGTAAATTTTCATACACATACTGATTTCCCGCCTGGTTCCAGAAGGAACCAAGCATTCGTGATGTATACTGCGCAAGGCAACTAGTGTGACGTCACAAGTTAGTTGCTTGGCTCCTATTTCTCGTGGGTGCCGGCCATGCAAACATGACGTCGTATAACACAACATAGCTACGTCACAGGTCTTGATCCTGAATGACCTGTTAACAGAAGGGAATACCTCTATTGTATCCACCACAGAAACGATTGTCAAAATAAAGGTGGTAAGCATATCTCGTTGTTGCTATTTAAATACGAAGAAGACAAGCATGCTAGAGTTTCTGTAAATAAGAATATGACAGGCGCGCATGTCTGCATGTTAGCATCAAGCACTGATAGCGTTAGTGATGTGTAAGAGGTGATCTTACACTGAGGTTAAAAAAAAAAAAATCTCAACACCAAAAAATAATTAATGTAGACTAATGAAGTTTTTGGGACACACTTGTCTAGGTGACATATTTAAGTGATTAACATTTCAAGATCATATTTTAAAGTTGAGCGCGAGATACGAAATTTCAAATGTGAAATGCTGGTGCATTAATAACCGATGAAACCACCAGAATGTTGAATGCAAAACATGCAACTGTGGAAGCACTGCGTTGGGTAGGTTCCGGATGTCAGTTCCATGCGCGTTGCTCTTGGTCCGTCAATACGGAAACTTTTAATGCTAGTTGTGGATGACGCTGGAGGCTTCGTCCGATGATGTCCCACATGTGCTCGATTGGAGAAAGATCTGATAATCGAGCAGGCCAAGCCAACATGTCGACACTCTGTAGAGCATGTTGGGTTACAACAGCGGTATGTGGGCGAGTGTTATCCCGTTGGAGAACGCTCCCTGGAATCCTGTTCATGAACGGCACCTCGACGAAGTCGAATCACCATATTGACATACAATTTCACGGTCAGTGTGAGTGTGATAACCATAGGAGTGTTCCTCCCGTCCTACGAAATCATATCCCAGAAGATAACTGCAGGTGTAGGTTAAAAGCGGTGGCTCGTTTTTATTTTACAGGTTACTATTCCTTGCTGTAGGGGCTGTGATTTTTGATATTTTGTCTAAACCAGCAAGGTAAAACAGAGGCCACTACTTCCACCACATCAAGAGGATTTAGTGCTCACGTACTCACACTGAGCCGTAAACACTTCCCAGTTTATCAATGGGGAATAATTGAAAATTATAATTACTATTATCGGTGCCATGCGTGCAATGGTCGTGCCAGGCCCGCGATATTGAATCTTTATACTATCGTTGATGGCGAGAGACCTCCACGACCTTACAGCAACCGTTATAGTTCTGCATTATTCTGTTCCACTAGGGGTGATTTCTCGTAATGAGAGAGAGATAATGTAAGATTAAAGGACTCATTTATTAAACAGTTGAAAATTAAACAATAATACAAGCAAATGGGGCTGGGGTAAGAACGATTCGAGTTCAGCAGCCTGCCCCAACGTACGTTCATAACAAGCCACGATAGCAGGAGGAAAGGAATTTTAATAACGATCGCCGTATTATCAAATAGAATCCCATTTAGTAAAGGAAGGGGTTGCAGGGATGCAACGACTACCACCATGAATCAGCCAAAGACCAAGAAAGATGCTACTGTGCGAGAATCGCTAGGTAGCCTGCCGTACTAAAGGAATGAAACCCGCAAGACGCGAAACTATTCACAATGACCTGTCAGGTCCCCTCTGGGCCGCAGGGCGTGAATCTACAGTGCACGTCGGCGCTCGTGCTTACCGAACTTCATCTCCTGGAAGCAGCACCTCCGGTCTCCGGCACGGTCACACTAGAACTGCCTACTGCCCCTTTGTCCACTATCCACCCGCGGAAGGCGGTTGGCGCCTACCCGCGAAAAACGGGCGCGCACCTGAACTGGCTAATCATAGGGCCGTAATTTCACAGGGAGGCGACCTCGCGACGTTAAAATCGATCAGAAATAGCAGTTACAAGGTTGGTTAGACAGGTTGGGGAACTGAGAACAGGAGAAACTTTGGCCACTACTGAACTTACAAACGACACCACGTGCTACCCTGGCGATCGGAAAAGGGATGGGAAACGGGAAGCCGTCATGGCTGCTAGGAAGACAGCTGCCCTCGCCCATAAATAAAGAATAAGTCGGCAAGACTCACCGGAGGAGAAACACCCCTCTGAAGATGTCCAGCGCAGCTCTGGACGAAACGTTTGGAGCTGAAGAGTTTCATGGACCACGACCTTACATCCCGGAAGGTTTACCAGAAGATATGTCATCCGGTCGTGAAAGCCTTCATACTATGATAAAGAAAATTTCTAGCGCCAAGCTCCTCTCACAGATCAGTATGGGACAAACTATAAAAGTCGTCAAATAAATCAGGCAACCCATAGAAATGATTGATATTGCCTGAATTATTATTTTACCGAATCCCAAAATGCTGGGATTAGAAATATGAAATACGAGCACTGAATGGTGAATGAAGTGCACGTCTTTCAAGGTCCGTTGCGTCTAGCACACAGGCGGGTTGGTTGCAGGGCCTCAACTGGCCGTCTAACCAACACACGGCCATCACTGGCCCAGACACAGAACCTGCTTTCAACAGAAAACACAACAGGCCTCCACCCTGCCCACGAGTGAACTTTCGCTTGACACCACCGAAGTCGCAAATGGCGGTGGATTGGGGCCAGTGGAATGCACGCTACAGTGTGTCTTTCTCGGAACTGTCCTTTAGGTAACCGATTTGTAACAGCTCGTCGTGTCATTGTGGTGCTAACTGCTGCTCATATTGCTGCTACAAATTCAGTACGATGCGCCAGAGCGATACGCCAAACACGTTACTCTGCCCTCAAGGTAGCACCATGTGGCTGTCCGGAGCCCGGTCTTCTTGCGACCGTACATTCCCGTGAGCACCGCTGCCAGCAGTCCAACATGTCCAATCTTAAAGGTAACTAACGATCACGACCGTTACAGCGTGTATCTAAAGCAAACCTGATTTGCATCCTCATTGTGACGTTACTAGCGCCACTCTTATGCGACTGGCGCGGAATTATAATAGACACCACCTTTCAGATGTAGATACAAAAGAGTTACTTGTTTGCACCTGTTACTGCCCTTCAAAGCAGTCACTAGCGTTGTGTAGAACCCGTTGCCAGCGATGTGGAAGACGCAGCATACCGTTAGCAGAGACTGTTCTGTTGATGGTGCGAATAGAGCCGTCTAAAGTTATGGTGGTTCTCGTGTACGACTGTGATGGTGTTATCCTAACGCATACGTTCCTCCACGGCAGACCGTCAATGACAGTATTACTGTTCGTTTTTGGAGCATCACCTGCGACCAGCTTTGCGAAAGAAGCGGCGACACTTTCTGCGCAACCCACCCATCATTTTGCACGACAATGCGCGGGCGCATACAGCGCAAGGTGTGGCTGCTCTGTTCGGTCGATGGGACTGGGAAATACTGGACCATCCACCATGCTCCCCGGAGTTCAGTCCTTGTGACTTTGATTTGATTCCGAAGATGGAGGAACCACTTCGTGGCATTCGCTTCAGAACTGTTCCAGAGCTTCGACAGGCAGTAGACCGCTCCATTCGCACCATCAACAGAACAGGCTCTGCTTACTGTATACTACGCCTTCCACATCGCTGACAAGGGGTTCTACACAACGCTAGTGACTACTTTAAAGGACAGTAACAGGTGCAAACATGTAACTCTTTTGTATCGGTTGTGAATAACTAGTTGCACACTGCTTAAGCTCCAACCCTCATACGTAAATACTGGTCACTATACATTTTCTATATATGAAGATAGTAACTGTTCACAAAAGAACGGATACCACTGATGAATAGAATAAATCGAAACCCTCAGCTGCCGACAGGTGTTGTTGATATGCCTCAATGGGGACAGCTGAAAATGTGTGCCCCGACCGGGACTCGAACCCGGGATCTCCTGCTTACATGGCAGATGGTCTATCCATCTGAGCCACCGAGGACACAGATGAATAGCGCGACTGCATGGACTTACCCTTGCACGCTTCCCTTGGGATGGGCAAATATCTATAACGGACATTACGAATGTAGATTGTGGACAGTTGGGAATGTGGGTCTCACGGGAAGCGTGCAAGGGATAAGTTTCAGCATCCGCGCTATTCATCTGTGTCCTCGGTGGCTCAGATGGATAGACCGTCTGCCATGTAAGCAGGAGATCCCGGGTTCGAGTCCCGGTCGGGGTATACATTTTTAGCAGTTCCATTGAGGTATATCAACAACACCTGTCGGCAGCTGAGGGTTTCTATTAATTACCATTTATTCATTTTCTCGTCATTAGTGTTACCACTAATGTTGTTGCAATACACATAATATACTTGCGCAGATACCTTGTAGATCGTTAAGTTTTTATGTATGATTTTCACAAATGTTCATAGTTGCATACGATACACATCATGTATAGTAGTCACTGAAATCGCAGTGTAAATATCGATGTATGCAGATCCTCTTTATCAGCTTTTGGTTCGGGTTTTAAACATTAATCAGCAGTGTAACAGCCAATGTGTGAAGTGCCTCCACACGCAATTCTGGAACCAGGATGCATATATAGAAGGAAGATTAAAAGTGTTCGGTACGTTTTATTATTGACAGTATAAAATATGCCCATATTACTACTTGACTACAAATACAAACACTGCATAAACACTTCGTACTTAAGTATTTCGTTATAGGTACGAACAAGGACAATCCTATTACTTTATGTGTTGTTTTATTTTCAGTGACATACGACGGATTTTAAGCTATTTGACGCCATAGCGTTTTTCACCGTCATGTAAGCTCTTGAAAATTACAATGAGAGTATGTGAAATCTTATAGCGTGAGTTTTCGTGAGCCTTATAGTATATAGAGTTCTACAAAAACTAAACGCCACCCGTACAAGCCACGAAGTTCCAATGGGACCGGCCGGCCGCCGTGTCATCCTCTCCCCACAGGCGTCACTGTGTGCGGATACGGAGGGGCACGTGGTCTGCATACCTCCCCCGGCCGTATGTCAGTTTACGAGACCAGAGATGGAGTTCTGCTGACGGTTAAATATGAAATGTATTTCATGTGTTCTCTCCCTTTGTACACTGGTGTCCAGAATTAAAGCAACAAACGGAAATTTTGCAACGTTGCATTTATTTTGCTACAAAACAATATAAACGGGTGATAGTAAAGCAGAAACAATGTAAAGAATACGTAACGTAATCAACTGCAACACGCATAACGGTAGAAAAGAAACTTCTTCGTTTTCTTCTAACTTAACGGATTTACACACACATTCTGAAAATTGGTTAATGTGCTCAGTATGGGATGTGACCACCTCTGGCACCAATTCTGGCCTGACAACGACGGGACATGCTGTGAATGATGTCATCAATCTCATGTTCAGGCAATAACGCCCATTCTTCCTGCAGAGCTGCTCACAACTCTTGGAGAGTGGTTGGTGGATGCTGATGTGTTGCACCTCGTCTCCCTAGTGCATCCCAGACATGCTCCATGGGATTCAAATTAGGAGAGCGAGCAAGCCACGACTTGCGTGCAATGTCTTCCGTTTCCAAAAAACGTCAACCACTCGAGCATTGTCTTCCATCAATACGAAGTCTGAGCCCACAGCGCCTCGTAACAACCGTGCATGAGATACCAATATGTCCTCACGGTACCTGACAGCAGTTAACTTTTGCTGATTCACCAGTACAATTTCATGAGAAGTTCTTACAGCGGTCAACATAATCCCTGCCCACACTATCAGGGATCATCCTTCGGATCGGTCTCTTTCCACAATATTTGGATCCCGAAATCTTGTTCCACGTGCCCTCCAGATGCGAATCCGTCGAAAACCACCCTCTAGACCAAATCCGAACTCATCTGTGAAAAGAACATTGGCCCACCGTTCGCTCGTCTAGCTGGCATGTTGACGGCTCCACTCTAGACGTTCGCTTCTATGAAGACACGCCAGAGGTAAAGAGACAACAGTTCTCCAACAATAAAGGCCACGCTGCTGAAGCCTTCCGTACACCGTTTACCTCGATACAAGAAGTCTGGGGATGATGCGAGGCTACATGTCAGTTACAGTACATTACTAAGACGGTACCGTCGTGACCTTACAGCCAAATGTCGGTTCACTCTTTCTAATGTCACACGTGGTCGGTTCTGTCCTGATCTCCGGGATACAGTTTCGGTCTCCATAAACTGTCACCTCATCCGAGAAGCAACAGAATGATTCACATTACGCCATGGGGTCACATCAGTTTGCAACTTTCCTGCTTCCATTCTCCTTATGGCCTTCCACAGAAGAGAATCTGTGACTGTGTACACAGCGATTATGAATGTAGGGCTACCTTGCAAACACTACTCCGCTTGGTAGGTGCCCTGACGTCATTGCTGGCGTGGTTGTCCGCTGATCGGAATGCCATCTTCAGCGTAGAACACGATCTGTTGACAGTTTGTATGATTATATCGGGAATAATACACAGGACGGGGAAACAGCAGTTTCCTACTTTGATTTTGGACTCCAGTATATATGTGATAAGTGATGACGGAATAATAAAGATAATAATAATAATAATAATAATAATAATAATATTGCTAATATGTCTAACTTTAGTGGTGTAAGGCAAATACCTTTATTTTTGATTCATTGTTACTTTAACAGATGATGTTTATGGGTGATAGATTTCATGTTAACAAAGTTTGTAAATGAGATCTGATTTGTTGTAAGGAAGTTCCTCATTAGCCTGACGTCAAAATGTGCAAATAAGCAAATCAGGTTGCTAAAGATTACGTGAATATATCATCAACAAAATTTAAACGAGAGCCTGACCGACATTAAATTCCCTCTCCTAACCTGCAGTAGGATGGAAGAGTAAATTCATTATATGGCTGGTAACTCCTATTTATATTCTTTCTGTTAGAATTTTTAATGAACTGCACTTCCTATTCTGCGCATCTTCACTGCTTCGTATTAATGAATCAGTCTGTGTCAAGAACAATAAATGTGTAAAATATTCTTGTTGCCTTTCCAGTGTACATCTTTTCTGCTTCTGAAAAACAGAAAATTTTTTCGTTCAGAGGCGGCTTCTGATGTTTTATTTTCTGAGCAGCGGACCTCTCAATGTCTTTTCTGGTTTCAGTATTCGTTAAGCCGCTATTTTCATATGAGGTACCGAGTCAATCTTTTTTTTCTCTTTTTTCTTTTGGACTTAGGAGGTTATCCCTTTGATCTGTTCATTCAGTTAATTTATAAATTCCTCAAAACCCTCTTTACGTCAGCAATGGACGTAGAACCATCCACAGTTTTTGCCTTATTGTGCCTCGCCCTTTGACCTTTCCCTGCTGTCCTGAATTTTCATCCGTTCCTTCACTGCTAGATCAGCGCACAAATTAAACATCGCGGTAATATGTCGAGTCATCATTTTCGCTGTGCCTAATATTCCTTGTTTGCACCTCAGCGTACGACAACGTTTTGAAGAAATTTCATGCAAAAAGAAAAAAAAGCTAAGAGACTCTAGTGTAACAAGGGGCGCTATCGAACTACTGACATGGAATCCGGCTGACAGACTGTTTATTACGCAGCCCTGAGATGATATTTCAGACTTTTTCAATAAAAGGAACGTCAGATTAAATTGAGGTTTATTGCGCCATCGGGCTGCAAGTCAAAGTGGGAGGTATTAGTGGTACATAACAGCGTGCTTCGTTGCATGAAGCCCGGCTTTGTGGATCTGTTCAGAGGCAGTACCTTCCATGTAGACGTAATCTAAAGTCGCTGGAAATAAAATTTAGCACGACACTGTGTAAATTAAAAAGTGCTATAGAGTCGAAGAATACGAAACAGGTAATACTATCACTGGGTGAGTAGTGTGATTCTATAAATGCTGCTCTAAGGCGCTGCAGTCATGGACTGTGCGGCTGGTCCCGGCGGAGGTTCGAGTCCTCCCTAGGGCATGGGTGTCTGTGTTTGTCCTTAGGATAATTTAGGTTAAGTAGTGTGTAAGCTTAAGTGACCTTAGCAGTTAAGTCCCATAAGATTTTACACACATTTGAACATTTTATAAATGTCCGACAGTTGAGAGATTAAGATTCAACTGCCACATTTCAAAAAAATGGTTCAAATGGCTCTGAGCACTATGGGACTTAACATCTGTGGTTATCAGTCCCCTAGAACTTAGAACTACTTAAACCTAACTAACCTAAGGACATCACACACATCCATGCCCGAGGCAGGATTCGAACCTGCGACCGTAGCAGTCGCGCGGTTCCGGACTGCGCGCCTAGAACCGCGAGACCACCGCGGCCGGCAACTGCCACATTTCACTGTTTCTTTAGCTTACTCAAGAAAACTGTATTAGCTACTGCTTCAGTAAGCAACAACATGAGATATACAGAACTAATGGAGCTTTCATGGCCACTTATTGACGTACTGCCTACTGACTTCTCGAGATCCTTGGCCGACGTTTGTTTGATGATTTTTCTGACGTTTTGCAGGGACGACTCGTTGGCATTGTCGAAGTTTCACCTAGCATCATCTACGATGCAGGATGAATCTTTGACTATATCAGCCAAACTGCTGGCGAAACATCAGGAAAATCGTTAAACAAACGTCCGGAGGCAGAGGCCAGAAAACAGTGTGATAATTTCTGAACAACGAGCTGTACTTATGCTAGACGCCACTCTTAGAAACGCCCAAATTCACGAATTCAGAAATATGGAAAACACATAGTTTTTTCACAAGACTCTGTTGGGAGACATTGCAGAACACACGAGGTTTTGTAGAGTATCTCTCGTGGTCAACTATGATATGTGGCTGCTGTGTTCCCAGTAGTCTTAAGTTGTGGCGGTTCACTTTTCCACTTAAATGAAACGTCTGCTCACCACTGAACAGTAAATATGAAAGTAAATCGTTATCTGCCATCTACACCGAACAAACGAAGCTGCAAAAGACGTCAGATAGACACCCGAGAAATAGCTTCTGTGGACTACGTGCAACACATCGACATCTATATCTACATGACTACTCTGAGGTTCACACTTAAATCCCTGACTGAGAGTTCTGCGAACCACCTTCAGACTATTTCTCTACAGTTGCACTCAGAGCACAGGAAAAACGAACACTTAAATATTTCCTTGCGAGCTCTGACTTCTTTCTCGCTACGTAGGTAAGATATTTTGGCATTCATAGGACAAACTGCGTGATTGACATTTCGTAAAAAGATCTTGCTACAGCAAAAACGACTTTGTTTTAATGATTGCCACCACAGCCCGCTTATCATATCCATGACAATCTCTCCCTATTTCGCGATAATACAAAACGAGCTGCCCTTCCTCCGTGAACCCCCTACCACACAACGGTACTCTAGCAGAGGACGGAGAAGCGTAGTGAAGACATTGTCTTTAGTACAGCTACTCCATCTTCTACGTGTTCTGCCAGTAAAACGCGGTCTTTGGTTTGCTTCCTCACATCATTACTTGCGTGGTCGTTCCAATTTAAGTTGGTTGTAATTGTAATTTCTAATTGTGCGATTTATCGTGTAACCGAAATTTGACGCATTTATTTTAGTACTCATGTGGATGACCTCAAACATTTCCTTATTGAGAGACAATTGCCACTCTTTGCATCATACAGATATCATGTCGAAGTCATTTGCAACTGGTTTTGATCTTCTGATGACTTTGCGAGACTGTAAATGGCAGCATGCCCTGCAGACAATCTCCTAAATCGTTTGTATAGGCTTGGAACAGCAGAGGGCCTACAACACTTCCTTGTAGAACGCCAGATATCACTTCTGTTCGGCTTTACGGTTTTCCATCGATTACTAAGAACTGTGACCTTTTTAACGGGAAATCTGAACTCCAGAAGCACAATTGAAGGTAACTCCACTGGCATGCAATTTTATCTCTTGTGAGAAACGGTAACAAAAGCATTCTATAAATCGGAAAATATGTAAGCAATAGGAGATCCTCTGTCGATATCAGTTATTACTTCGTGCGAATTACGGGTTGTTTTTGTTTCACAAGAAAACTGTGTTGAATGCGCTCTACGTATTGAACGAGTACATGTGGCCGTCTGAAGATTCCCCCTTACATAAATAACCAGTGGCTTGTAGCTGTCGGTGCCATCTTCGAACGCTTTGAGCTGTAGGAGTGAAATGTCGGACTCTCGACGACAACCATACCGCAGAGTAGTAACTAAACTCTTCCTCCTGAAAGGAGAACTCAAAAAGCCTGGACTGGACGTACAATACGTAATGAAATAGCGAGATAGCTGCTCAAAGAAGACCCTGCCAGCTACCGCACGAGCTGGCAACTCAAAACTGACACCAAGGTAAACTTCCCGCGTCCGGCCATCCTGATTTAGGTTTTCCGTGATTTCCCTAAATCGCACCAGGCAAATGCCGCGATGGTTCCTTTGAAAGGGCACGGCCGACTTCCTTCCCCGTCCTTCCCTAATCCGACGGGATCGATGACCTCGCTGTTTGGTCTCTTCCCCCAAACAACCCAACCCAACCCAAGGTAAAGTTCTAGTTTCGATGCACAAGTTAAAATTCCCTCACGTCGAAAATGTAGTCTTGTAAAATGGGATGAATCTCTTTGCAACACAATGTATTACTACCAGAATTTAAATGGACACTGCTATTTTCCCGAACGCTGCTCTTCCATTTTTATGTATGGTATTTACAATCATGGAATATTTTCAGTGACTGAGCTGAAAGTTGGTTAAAATATTGTAACACCCCACCCGTCACTTATCTGGTTTTGGCGTGTGTTCACCCCAGGTAATTGACTAACAGATCAACAGAGAGTGCAAAACTGCCGCAATATAGGATAACGCAAAGAAAGTAATAAGGCCCTGTGGCTCCTGATTGAACTGCAGTGGCAGTGTTGACATTAACTGATTCAGAATTGATCACTTTTAATTAAAAAGTGGTGCACATTGGTGTTATATTCAGCTATTGAACACCAGATGCAAATGTTGAACATAAAATTAACTAAGAAAATGACTTGGGATTTCAACTACTTGATTGAAAACAGATGCAGTCGATTAACACAAATTTATTTTAACTTCTGACCTTCCATCATCACATTACATGACTCTCCTATCAGGCAGTGGTAATAAATTGCGTTTACATGGAGTAAAGCGTGCTAAATCAAAATTAATTCCTATCGACTGACCCAGACATAATGCGAAGTGCAAGAAGTATTCCCCAATAAACTTTGCCGACGTGATCCAATACATTAATGTAGCCTAATTCAAGCCGGAGCAGGTGCAATATCACCAAATTCAGCGTGGCGGGGCGTCGTCATTGTAAGGACGTCGGCTGGCCTCGTGGTGCTGCAAGGCTGCGCTCGTCTATTCACTCCTAGCTGTCTTGCTCAGTACATATCTAAACCAAAACTTTCTATCTCCAAGCTCAATCGTCCCATTTGCTAAGTCCTAAACTGCATAGATGCTCACTCTTCCTCAGGCAAGCTGAGTCAAGAACGCCACGTCTGCACTCTAGGCAAGCTGGGAACGGAAGACCCAGTCCGCTCTTCACCTCGGTTTCCCCTCCAGCAAAATCACTTACGCCAATTGCAGCGCAAGTCACGTTAATTATGTGTCGCTTCCCAGTGCTGACCAATGCCTGCTCTGGGAAGTGAACAAATTCCCACAAAATTTCCCTTGCTCTCAACTTCTGCTATTTAGCTCCTCCCAGGCCACCCATCAAGGTTAGCATCTGCACAAAACACCAATTTTTCCGGAATTCTGACTCCCAGGAGAGTACTTCAAATTCCTTGGCCCTACGTTGCCATCAGAGGCCAGCGTATTTCATTCTGTCGCTCTTCACCTCATTTACTTCAGACTCTGTGGACCGTGAATTCAGCGTGAAGTTGCTATAGTCACGAACATGCATATTTTGGCCTCTGTGGACAGCTCCACCATAGCTTTGCGCAGCTTTCTCGCATGTTACACTGAAAATGGGACGACAGACATTTTTCAACAGGCATACAAGTTCTCCGTCTGCTTCCCGGTACACCAGCATGGGGTCAACCACCCACTCACTATCACTCATCTTAAGGCAGCTGGAGGCCGTGCCCCGTTACCGCTTTCTCAGACCTTGAGCCACCGTAAGCTGCCTATTGTCACTTCCCTTCGCTGCTCCCCAGCCGGCCACGTTCAACTCTGAATACTTCCCTGGGATAAACTAGCCTTGAGTAAATCGATGCGTTTCCACAAAGTTTTCATGCCGTGTGAATTACTTTACATCACCCGACATTAATTATACTAATATGTCTATACTATATAACCTCTACAAGATGCATTGTGCCTTGTCAATCAGTTTTGTTCAGCCCTACTGGTCGCTCAACGTGAGTTAGGTGATCTTTAATGACTTCATGTAAGAGACATAGTTCTTGCCATCTTACAATATGTACATGTAACTCTTTTTCAAATTATAAGGAATTACGATTGTGGTAATTCATTTTAGAAAGAGACAGGTGAAATACCATCCTCTTTTATATAGTAGATTCTTAGGTAGGATAGTAGATCAATGTATACTGTAAATCCTGTTAATCTGAAAACACAAATTTCTTCTCCTACACAGCTCCAGGTCTAAATAGAAAGTGTGATACCTTCATTTCAGGTTCCATGTCGGCTACCCTCAGTTGGTCCCTAGTGGTGTCGGCACAGCAGCTTAGCGTGTTCAGTCAGGCGACTGCTGATGTCGAGTAATTGTTTAAGGAGTCCAGACCGCTAAGGTCATTAGTATCACCCACCAGGCCAGAAGCAGCGTGTCTATTGTGCTTGCATATAGACTAAATACTGTGTGAAAGGTTTGTAAATGTTGACACAGTGTGTATCTGATGTGGAACATGGGAGCCAGCCCAATATTCACCTATTGTGATGTGGGAAACACCTAGAAACTACATCCACGTTTACCGCTACATCAACCCCTCGTCTTTATTCCGCCAGGCGGATTCGATCCGGGGGCGGCATACCTCCCCCAACTGAAAGTGGAAAAAAACTCACGGAAGTTTGCAGCGATGGTGTTCGAATGTTCTCAATGACGTCCGTACAGAAAAGAACAAGAAAACAATGGTGAACTATGGATCCAAAGGTTCGATCATTGGTCAGTTCTAGTGTTGTTAATCGGCCACTTCTTTCACCTCTGGAAGTGTCTGTTAATGTGAAAAGCGCCGCGTTGTATTGTGTTTAAGTGCCACGTAACCTTTAGGCCATCCTATAACTGTCTTAATACGTCAGCGAAGAAATAAAGGGCATACTGCGTCCAACAGGATCGTTCTTAATCGTTATAGAGTTGACTTTACGATACTAACAGCTGAGAATTCGAAACTTAAAAACGATAGTGTGTGGTATGCCAATATGAGCCCTACATCCCGATAGAGCCCGCGTAACACTGTAACATGTGGCCGAGAATAGGGGTTTCCGTAAACCAAGACGTATTATCCCTCATCGTATGAAACAAAAATAGTTTTTGGGAAATATTGTGTTATCTACATCAACATACATAGTCCGTAAGCCATCGTATGGTGCATGGTGGAGGGTACCGTGTACCACTGTTAGTCATTTCCTCACCTGTTCCATTCCCAAATTAAGCGAGGGAGAAACAACTGTCTAAATGTCCCCACACGAGCCTTAATTTCTCTTATCTTATTTTCGTGGTCCTTAGGCGAAATGTATGTTGGAGGGAATAGAATCATTCTGCAGTCAGTTTCAAATGTCGGTTCTCTAAATTTTCCGAATGGTGTTCCTCGGAAAGAGCGTCGTCTTACCTCCGGGAATTCCTATTTGAGTTCACGAAGCACCTCTGTAACACTCACGTGATGATGGAATCCTGCGGTAATAAATCTAGCATTACGCTTCTGAATCGCTTCGATGTCTTCCTTTAATCAGGAGGTACCTCAAAGCGCTCTAATAATACTAGAGAATGGGCCACTCTAGTGTTCCTAAAATTCACCCAATAAACCGAAGCTGACCATTCACCATCCCTACTACCGTTCTTAGGTGCTCGTTCCATTTCGTATTGCTTCACAACGTTACGCCTAGATATTTATTCGACGTGACTATACCAAGCGGCGCACTGCTAATGCCATACTCGCACATTAGGGGACTGTTTGTACTACTCATCTGTATTAACCTACATTTTTCTACATATAGAGCAACAGTCATTCATCACACCTTATATCCTCCTACAGTCCCTCAGCGATGCCACCTTCCCGGATACCACAGCGTCGTGGGCAAATTGAGGCACAGTACGGCTTACCGTGTACGTCAGATCATTGGTGTACGAGAAAATAATGGGACTGACAACACTAGGAGGGACCTGGCAACGCTGTGTTGTTCTATTTGTCTAGACAGGTTTGTTCACCCCTTCCAGATGCTCAGTCCTAGTTTAAGTTCCATTCAGGCATCGTGTAATTTTTGAGAGCGCCATCAGTGAAGCTGAGTTTTTGTTGTGTGTTACGAAAAAGGAACAGCAACGTTATGCCATCACGTTTTGTGTCAGACTCGAGGAATACGCAATTGTGACCTTTTGAAAGTTGTAAAAGGCCTATGACGAACACTCCTTATCAAGAGAACAAGTTTTTCACTGGATCAAATCAGTTTTGGAAGACCGAGAAGACGTTGACGACAAACCTCGCTCTGGGAGATGTTCAACTTCATAAGCGACGAAAACGTAGAACATGTGCGTGTTCTTGTGAGATAAGAACAAATTTGTTTCCTCAGAACAAACTGTCAACCAAGTGTTTTCCAAATGTATCACTGAAAGACTCAGGAAAAGGATGAATGGAGTGAGATCGGACATTGGAAACAAGTAGATGCTGCATCATGAAAACGCCCCATGTGATATGCCCGCTCCCATAACGGAATTTTTGACCCCCCAAAGGCATTCCTGCTGTTCCACAGGTTCCCTGTCCACCTTATCTGCTTTCTTCCAACTTTTTCTTTTCCCGGTGTTGGAAAATGTCTTAAGAGGATGTTAGCTTGGGACTCTAGAGAACATTCAAAATAATGTGACCGCCACCTTACAGGCCCTACCTGTTGAAGCCTTTCAGTGAACTACCAATCCAGTAAGTCGTGGCTGCAAAACACTAACACGAATTCCTTACAGAAGACTGCAAAGATTGGTAGAAGTCGACCTAGACAAAGATCAGTTGGAATTCCGGAGAAAAGCGAGCCACAGGAGGCAATACTGATGCTACGACTTGTCTTAGAAGATAAAGAAAAGACGTATGTACATTTATAGCTGTTGAACACTTTGATAAAGCTTTTGACGAAGCTGACTGGACTACTCTCGTTTAAATTCTGAAGGTATCAGGGATAAAATCCACGGAACGAAAGGCTATTTACAATTTGTACCGAAACCAGACGGCAGTTACAAGAGTTGAGTGGCATGAAACGGAAGGAATGATCGAGAAGGGAATGAGTCTAGGTTGTAGCCTATCCAGAATGTTATCCAATATTACATTGAGCAAGCAGTGAAGCGAACCAAAGAAAAATTTGGAGAATGAATTAGAGCTGAGGGAGAAGAAATAAAAAATTTTTGGTATACCGATGACATTGTGATTCTATCAGAGACAGCAAAGGACTTGGAAGAGGAGCTGAACGCAATGTACAGTGTCTTGAAAAGAGGATACAGGATAAATATCAACAAAAGCAAAACAAGGGTACTGGGATGTAACGAGTTAAAGCAGGTGAAGCTGAGGGAGTTGATTAGGAAGTGAGACACTCTAAATAGTAGATGAATTTTGGTGTTTGGGCAAAAAATAACCGATGGTGGCGGAAGTAGAGAGGATACTAAATATGGATTGGCAATGGCAAGAAAAGCGTTTTTGAAGGACAGAAATTTGTTAATATCGAATACAGATTTAAGTGCTAGAAAGTTTTTTTGAAAGTATTTCTGTGGAGTGTAGCCATCTATGGAAATGAAATATGGACAATAACAAATTTCCTCAAAAGGAGAATAGAAGCTTTTGATATGTGGTGCTAGAGTGGAACGCTGGAGATTAGATGTGAAGATACTGTGACTAATGAGGAAGTACTGAATAGAATTTGGGAGAAAAGAAATTTGTGGCATAACCCGACTAGAAGAAGGGATCAGTTGATAGGACACATTCTGAGAAATCAAGGGATCAGTAACTTAGTACTGAAGTGAAGTGTGGGGGGCTAAAATCGTAGAGAGAAATCAAGAGATGAATACAGTTAGCATATTTAGAAGGATGTAAGTTGCAGTAGTTACACGGAAATGAAGAGGATTGGACAGGACAGAAGAGCATGGAGAACTGCATCAAACCAGTCTTTGGGCTCGAGACCACAGCAACAACAATGAAATTCTTCTTAAGTACTAGAACCCAGTACGTTGTCCTCGATGGTGAGTGTTCATCGGAGGTGAGGGTATCATCTGGAGTGCCCCAGGGACGTGTGGTAGGTCCGCTGTTGTTTTCTATCTATATAAATGATCTTTTGGATAGGGTGGATAACAATGTGCGGCTGTTTGCTGATGATGTCTACATCTACATCTACATCTACATTTATACTCCGCAAGCCACCCAACGGTGTGTGGTGGAGGGCACTTTACGTGCCACTGTCATTACCTCCCTTTCCTGTTCCAGTCGCGTATGGTTCGCGGGAAGAATGACTGTCTGAAAGCCTCCGTGCGCGCTCTAATCTCTCTAATTTTACATTCGTGATCTCCTCGGGAGGTATAAGTAGGGGGAAGCATTATATTCGATACCTCATCCAGAAACGCACCCTCTCGAAACCTGACGAGCAAGCTACACCGCGATGCAGAGCGCCTCTCTTGCAGAGTCTGCCACTTGAGTTTATTAAACATCTCCGTAACGCTATCACGGTTACCAAATAACCCTGTGACGAAACGCGCCGCTCTTCTTTGGATCTTCTCTATCTCCTCCGTCAAACCGATCTGGTACGGATCCCACACTGATGAGCAATACTCAAGTATAGGTCGAACGAGTGTTTTGCAAGCCACCTCCTTTGTTGATGGACTACATTTTCTAAGCACTCTCCCAATGAATCTCAACCTGGTACCCGCCTTACCAACAATTAATTTTATATGATCATTCCATTTCAAATCGTTCCGCACGCATACTCCCAGATATTTTACAGAAGTAATTGCTACCAGTGTTTGTTCCGCTATCATATAATCATACAATAAAGGATCCTGCTTTCTATGTATTCGCAATACATTACATTTGTCTATGTTAAGGGTCAGTTGCCACTCCCTGCACCAAGTGCCTATCCGCTGCAGATCTTCCTGCATTTCGCTACAATTTTCTAATGCTGCAACTTCTCTGTATACTACAGCATCATCCGCGAAAAGCCGCATGGAACTTCCGACACTATCTACTAAGTCATTTATATATATTGTGAAAAACAATGGACCCATAACACTCCCCTGTGGCACGCCAGAGGTTACTTTAACGTCTGTAGACGTCTCTCCATTGATAACAACATGCTGTGTTCTGTTTGCTAAAAACTCTTCAATCCAGCCACACAGCTGGTCTGACATTCCGTAGGCTCTTACTTTGTTTATCAGGCGACAGTGCGGAACTGTATCGAACGCCTTCCGGAAGTCAAGAAAAATAGCATCTACCTGGGAGCCTGTATCTAATATTTTCTGGGTCTCATGAACAAATAAAGCGAGTTGGGTCTCACACGATCGCTGTTTCCGGAATCCATGTTGATTCCTACATAGTAGATTCTGGGTTTCCAAAAACGACATGATACTCGAGCAAAAAACATGTTCTAAAATTCTACAAAATGATGCTGCGGTGTACGGAAAGGTGTTGTCGTTGAGTGAATGTAGGAGGATACAAGTTGACTTGGACAGGATTTGTGATTAGTGTAAAGAATGGCAGCTAACTCTAAATATAGATAAATGTAAATTAATGAGGATGAATAGGAAAAAGAATCTCGTAATGTTTGAATACTCCATTAGTAGTGTAGCGCTTGACACAGTCACGTCGATTAAATATTTGGGCGTAACATTGCAGAGCGATATGAAGTGGGACAAGCATGTAATGGCAGTTGTGGGGAAGGCAGATAGTCGTCTTGGGTTCATTGGTAGAATTTTGGGAAGATGTGGTTCATCTGTAAAGGAGATCGCTTATAAAACACTAATACGACCTATTCTTGAGTACTGCTCGAGCGTTTGGGATCCCTATCAGGTCGGATTGAGGGAGCAATTCATAGGCGGGCTGCTAGATTTGTTACTGGTAGGTTTGATCACCACGCGAGTGTTATGGAAATGCTTCAGGAACTCGGGTGGGAGTCTCCGGAGGAAAGGAGGCGTTCTTTTGGTGAATCGCTACTGAGGAAATTTAGAGAACCAGCATTTGAGGCTGACTGCAGTACAATTTTACTGCCGCCAACTTACATTTCGCGGAAAGACCACAAAAGATAAGAGAGATTAGGGCTCGTACAGAGACATATAGGGTGTTACAAAAAGGTACGGCCAAACATTCAGGAAACATTCCTCACACACAAAGAAAGAAAATATGTTATGTGGACATGTGTCCGGAAACGCTTACTTTCCATGTTAGAGCTCATTTTATTACTTCTCTTCAAATCACATTATTAATGGAATGGAGACACACAGCAACAGAACGTACCAGCGTGACTTCACTTTGTTACAGGAAATGTTCAAAATGTCCTCCGTTAGCGAGGATACATGCATCCACCCTCCGTCGCATGGAATCACTGATGCGCTGATGCAGCCCTGGAGAATGGCGTATTGTATCACAGCCGTCCACAATACGAGCACGAAGAGTCTCTACATTTGGTACCGGGGTTGCGTAGACAAGAGCTTTCAAATGCCTCCATAAATGAAAGTCAAGAGGGTTGAGGTCAGGAGAGCGTGGAGGCCATGGAATTGGTCCGCCTCTACCAATCCATCGGTCACCGAATCTGTTGATGAGCAGCGTACGAACACTTCGACTGATATGTGCAGGAGCTCCATCGTGCATGAACCACATGTTGTGTCGTACTTGTAAAGGCACATGTTCTAGCAGCACACGTAGAGTATCCCGTATGAAATCATGGCGGTGAATCGAGGAAGTACATTAGATACTGACTAAACTAAAATGAGCTCTAACATGGAAATTAAGCGTTTCCGGACATATGTCCACATAACATCTTTTCTTTATTTGTGTGTTAGGAATGTTTCCTGAAAGTTTGGCCGTACCTTTTTGTAACACCCTGTATACGCAGTCATTTTTCCCTCGTTCTGTTTGGGAGTGGAACAGGGAGAGAAGATGCTAGTTGTGGTACGAGGTACCCTCCGCCACGCACAGTATGGTGGATTGCGGAGTATGTATGTAGATGTATATGTAGTAGACTACGCCGCTGTATAGCTGCCGTAGGGAACTACTTTGGAGGGGATAAAAAAAAATTTTGAAAAAATAAAAACTTTGATAGATGAAAAATCAGTCTCACTGCTTTTCTCCCACAGCTCTTATGTATATAGAGAATAAGACCGGTCCTATCACTATTTCTTTCGATACCCTTGTCTCTAGTGTACACTGGCCATCGAGGATAACGTACTTGATTATACTTCTTAAGAAGACTTCGGGCCCCTCACATATCTGGAAACATAATCTCACCAACTTAGAACGGAAACAGTTTGTAAGTCTAACCAAAAAAATTATGATGTGGTGTAGTCGCATTTGTAATACAGCTCCTGGTAAGAGACTCGTACAGTAAATAGGACGAGTTAGAGGGAACGTGTAATAAACACTCCTTGGAGGAGAGGAGTGAAAGTCGTCCTCGGGTGAGCAGAGAGCGGCGTGGTGTGACGCGGCTGCGGCCCGTAGCGTCGGCACGCGCGTCGTGATAGATGGCGGCGCCTTGGCGCGGAATCATAATTCCCTGGGGAGGCGCCGGCGCCGGCGCCGGCTGGGATATTGTATGCCGCGGGGACCGCCCGCAGCTCATAACGCGCCGCGCTGACAGCTGCCCGCGCCGAATAGGGGATGAGCCGGGCCGGGCCGCTACAGCGCCTGCCGGCTGCCTGCCCGCACACCAATGTGGCCGCGGCGCGTGCGCCCGCACTTTGCGTGACTAAACGCCAGGCTCACGGCGCATTCACGCCGCAGCCGCTGTACGTGTGTGCCTTCAGGCGTATGGGGCACTTACACGTGTAAATCTTAGATCAAAAACTTGCTCCCCTTGCACGCTGCCACTCCTTTTAGAACTACGCGGAGGTGACAAAAGTCTTGGGGATACCTCCTAATATCGTGCGGCCCTCCTTTTCCCCGGAGTAGTGCAGCAGCTCGACTGACACGGACTCAATTAGTCGTTGGAATGCCACTACAGAAACACTGACCCATGCTGCCTCTATAGCATCCATAATGGTGAAACTGTTGCAGGTGCAGGATTTTGTGCACGAACGTACGATTATGTCCCACAAATTAGGATGGATGGGCGAATCATTCGCTCTAATTAATCAGAATGTTCTTCAAACAAATCGCGAGCAGTTGTGGCCCGAGGATAGGGCCCATTCTTATCCACAACAATTCCATCGTTGCTTGGGAACATGGTCCCTGAATGGCTACAAATTGTCTCGAACAAGCCGAACATAGCCATTTCGTAAATGATCGGTTCATCTGGACCAGAGACCCAATCCATTCCATGTAAACACAGCCTACACTACTGGCCATTAAAATTGCTACATCACGAAGAAATTTAACCGACAGGAAGAAGATGCTGTGATATGTAAATGATAAGCTTTCCAGAGCATTCACACAAGGTTGGCGCCGGTGGCGACACCTACAACGTGCTGACATGAGGAAAGTTTCCAACCGATTTCTCATACACAAACAGCAGTTGACCGGCGTTTCCTGGTGAAACATTGTCGTGATGCCTCGTATAAGGAGGAGAAATGCGTACCATCACTTTTCCGACTTTGATAAAGGTCGGATTGTAGCCTATCGCAATTGCGGTTAATCGTATCGCGACATTGCTGCTCGCGTTGGTCGAGATCCAATGACTGTTAGCAGAATATGGAATCGGTGGGTTCAGGAGGGTAATACGGAACTCCGTGCTGGATCCCGACGGCCTCGTATCACTAGCAGTCGAGATGACAGGCATCCTATCCGCATGCCTGTAAAGGATCGTGCAGCCACGTCTCGATCCCTGAGTCAACAGTTGGGGACGTTTGCAATACAATAACCATCGATACGAACAGTTCGACGACGTTTGCAGCAGCATGGACTATCAGCTCGGAGACCATGGTTGCGGTTACCCTTAACGCTGCATCACAGACAGTAGCGCTTGCGATGGTGTACTCAACGACGAACCTCGGTGCACGAATGGAAAAACGTCATTTTTTCGGATGAATCCGTTTACAGCATCATGATGGTCGCATTCGTGTTTGGCGACATTGCGGTGAACGCACATTAAGAAAGGTGTATTCGACTTCGCCATACTGGCGTATCACCCGGCGTGATGGTATGGGGTGCCATTGGTTACACGTCTCGGTCACCTCTTGTTTGCATTGACGGCACAGTCGGCGTTAAATTTCAAATGTGTTACTACCGTGGCTCTACCCTTCACTCCATCTCTGCGAAACCCTACATTTCAGCAGGAAAGTGCACGAATGCATGTTGCAGGTCCTGTACGGGCCTTTCTGGATACAGAAAATGTTCAACTGCTGCCCTGGCCAGCACATTCTCCAGATCTCTCACCAATTGAAAACGTCTGGTCAATGGTGGCCGAGAAACCGGCTCGTCACAATGCGCCAGTCACTACTCTTGATGAACTGTGGTATCGTGTTGGAGCTGCATGGGCAGCTGTACCTGTACACGCCATCCAATCTCTGTTTGACTCAATGCCCAGGCGTATCAAGGCCGTTATTACGGCCAGAGGTGGTTGTTCTGGGTACTGATTTCTCGGGATCTATGCACCCAAATTGCGTGAAAATGTAATCACATGTCAGTTCTAGCATAATATATTTGTCCAATGAATACCCGTTTATGATCTGCATTTCTTCTTGATGTAGCAATTTTAATGGCCAGCAGATGCCTTGTTAACAAGTTGGGTCAACGGTTCGTGAGATATGTACCACACTCGAGCCCTACTATCAGCTCTTACCAACTGAAATCAGATGTTATCTGATCAGGCCATAGTTTTCCAGTCGTCTAGGACCCAACTGACATGGGCAGCACTCCAGGAGAGGCGCCCCAGATGATGCCGCGCTGTTAACAAAGGCACTCGCGTCGGTCGTCTGCTATTACAGCACATTAACGCCAAATTTCATCGCATTTGGCCCAATGGATACGTTCGTCGTACTTTAAACATTGACTTCTGCGCTGATTTCACGCAGTATCGCTTGTTTTTCAACACTGACAACTCTACGCAAACGCCGCTGCTCCCTGTCGATAACTGGAGGACATCGACCACTGCGTTGTCCGTGGTAAGTGGTAATGCCTGAAATTTGATATTTTCGGCAAACTCTTGACACTGCGTATCTCAGAATAATGAATTTCCGAAATGTAATGTTCCATGATTCTAGCTCCAACTACCATTCCGCGTTCAAAGTTATCTTTTCACATGAATCCCCTGAATACAGGTAACAGCTGCACCAACGCACTGCCCTTTTAAACCTTGTGTACGTGATACTGTGGCCATCTGTATATGTGCATATCGCTATCCCATGACTTAGTCACCTCATTGTGTACGCGAGTGTACGTACAACATGATGAACACGATTTATACCGTAAAATACACGCCAAACAAAGAATCTGACACATTGATAATGCGAGATAATTTTTCAGTACCATAACGACATGGCAAAGCTTTCTCAAAGTGCAACGAAAAACGGGGGAAAAATACTCGGAAGTAACGCAGTTAAATACTGAATACGTGCATGAAACTGCTTACCAGTTACTACACGAGTACAAATTGTAATAAATCGCACTTTGTAGGTCCAATTCATGCAGGGACAAATGTTTTGTGATCTGTTGCCTACAGTGACTGGATTAAAATATGTAAACAGCAAAACACTACATACTGCCATGCCTAACACAGCGCAGGAAACCCGTTGGCATTCAAACACCTGTGAGTCTTCTCGGCATGGATAAATACAGTCTGCATGATCTGAAAGGGAGTTTTATACCACTCTTCTTGAACAACAGTGAAAAGTTTAGGCTACAATAATGGAAGTGCACAGCTATCACGCACCGGTCTCTCCAAAGCAGACCACAGAGGCTCGATAATATCGAGAGATCGTGACTGTGGTAGCCTGGGGAGACGCGAAAATCCACCGTCGTGCTCTCTGAACCAGTCCTGGACGTTGCGAACTGTGTGGACAGGGCCCCTGTCATCTTGGAACACAGCGAAACCATTGGGGCACAAACACTGTACCATGGGATGGACCTAATCACCTAAAATGGTTACATAATCCTTGGCAGTTATGGAACCTTGCAGAGTAGCCATGGGGCCCATGGGATACTATGATATGGCTGCCCAAATCATCACCCTATTCCCGCCCTGTTTCAATTTTGGGGTATAAACTCAGCCAGAAGTTGGAAACAACATTCTACAAGTCTCATCCGGCCAAAAGGTTTTTTTTCCATTGCTCTACTGCCCAGGTTTCATGTTTCAACATTGTGTTTCCCTGTAACGGTCATTTATATAATTGATGAGTGGTTTTGGAGTTCCTGCAATTACCTGCTTGTGGAGCTACCTTCGTGTTGTTTTCTTACTGACAGGGTTCCCGAGTGCGACATCAGTTCCGCACAGTGAGTTTTGCAGACGATAATCCTCTTCCATGACCGTGTGGCACGATCACTTGACATACAACTTCCGCGTCGTGACCTAGCGGATGATGTTTCCTCGTGGTAGAAATCTTCGATACGGTGCCTCTTAAATGACCGAAGACTTTTGCTGCCTCGGTTACGGGAGCAACCTTCATACGGACACCAACAATTTGTCCGTGTTCGAACTGAGTTAGCTGCGACATAATATACTCACAACTACAGAGTTCTCTTCTGATCCCTGACTGACACTTTCTACCTATTAATGACATTGGAGAGATGTCCTTCGCTGTCAAATACGCGGAATTTCTATATTTTTGTCCACCAGCCAGAAAACATCGAGTTTGTGTGCTGAATGGATTGATTTGTAATTACATTGCCTTAGCTGCAGGATATCTCATAGCACTGTATGAACGCCAACTTCCCTAGTTTGTTGAAAATTTCTTGCAAGAAAGTAAACACTAGTGGGGCACGCATATGCAATATAACCCCTGAACAAATGCAACGAAATTGTAAGAACGTATTTTGTCACGAAAGCAGGCTTAACGTGGAGGCACAATACATGAGGCTGAATTTGTTAGTTCCAGGAGAAAGGAGTAGGATAATGAATTCGAGAAGTCGAAATGTATAAGAAACTCACTATAGTTTACAAGCAGAGTAAATATGCAGTTTAGCCGTGGTGGATACGAACGAACATCGAATCGGAGTATCTAACACCTCTTCTGAACACCATATCGATTATTTAAGAAAAAAATGACTTTACATATGGTTGAGAATTATAACCGCCGTTAGAGAAGTGTGTGTAAGTCGCTTAAATTTGCAAATGCCTAACTCAGATGTTGATTCCGATCAACGTGTGTTCTGAAGCAAGTGAAGGTGTGAACAAAGAAGCAGTATTCTACACGTGAAGTCTGCCTGTAAAAGACAACGACAAAAACACACGATTTTACCTAACTTGAATGTTAGCCCGGATCCCAAGCACATGAATGCAATTGAAATGCTCACTAACTGATAAAATCTCAGCATTATATCTACGGTTTCTGGTCAAATGCGTCCGTATCACTACACACAAATGTCTGGAAAACTGTATGTTACTGCGTGCTGATCATGCCGAAAGAGGACACCAGAGTCGAGGTGACAGTGCCTTTGCGTTTCGAAGCGTGATGGAACTAAACGTACTTGCGCGTGTAGCCCCAACGTGGAGCGACAGATGAAGAGCTAACTTTTTTAAAAAACTATGTCTTTTTACAAGGATTAATGCTTCGTTGTAGAGTGGGAGCAGAAAAGAGGTTAGTATTTTGTTCAAACTGAGTAAAGAAGAGGAAAATAATATGCAGTTAGTAAATTTTTACCTCGAAAGCTCTCCTCTTCGTATTGTTCGTAACACACCATTGAGCGAGTTGGTGAATGGACATTTTAGACAGCAGTTGAGCGACCAACTTTTACTTCTTACGGGAAATATTACGTAAACTATTGATGACTGATCGGTTACAAGTATCTCACGGGCGCTTTAGTTTCATTTAAAAAAATAAGTAGTAAGAGAACGCTATTGGCGTTCATATTCAATTGATTAGGATACAACGTTTAACTTACATGTAGCTTACAGAACTTCGGGAATATGAAAAATAAATCTTACCCGTAGACATTATAGTAGCGGATCCTCATATTTTCCATCATGTTAATTACAGATCTGGCGTAATAATGTCCGGCTGATTTTCGAACTTGGACTGTCCTTACAACGTGAAAAGTTTCGTCAAAATCGTTGAACTCAGAAGAAGTGGACGAGGAGTTTATAGGAAATGTTCTTGTGTTTTGTAACACCAGCATGGCATTATTTCTGTGTACTTACACTGTATTTATTTCTATTAATAATGAGCAATTTGTGAGTTGGGATCTTACGATTACATTCACGTTTGTTAGAGGCATTATTTGAGGTTATCGTAATGGCTTTCGAAAGTGGCTGTGACTACTACTTCTGAACAACAATTACGAACATGGAATGTGTGGACACTGATGTAAAGAAGGAAGTAAGAGTGGGGCTTTCACGCCCCGTCGACGACGAGGCCATTAGACAAGCGTCACAGGCTCGGATTACGGAAGGCAGTGAAGGTTATCACACGTACCCTGTCAAAGAAACTGATCTGTTGGTACTCATAAGCGTCTTAGTGAAACCATGTATAATTTAAGATCTGGATTACTGGACGTTGACTTAACCCATCGTCCTCAGGAATTAGAAACCAGTGTGTTACCTTGCGCCAGCTTTCAACATGCTGAAAGAGTGGGAGCACAGTTTATAACGGTTATTGTAGCATAACACTACACACACGTATATACAGTGAAACCACACTCATTTGGACCTTTCATGAGCGGGTACCAGTCCATATTATTGAAAGTCCTAGTTATGGAATTGTTATCTAATATTTTTCTGAAACTATAATTAGAAATATTACGCACAGTGTATACAAACGTTAAATAAAAACTACATGAACTGCAACTTTATGTGCAATAATGTACAGTATATTTAATTTCAAAACAATTAACCTAATGATATCTCAGAAATGAGCAACAGGACGAAACAAATTATAGTTACATTACATATTCAAGCATTGAACGAAAAAGCTTGATAAATTCTTGACTGGGTACATGCATTACTGTATGTATTCAAAAATGAAAGCCCGTGCTAAACTGGAAATTTATATGCTATGTTAACTGTAGAATGGTACGTATTTTCCAGTTATTTTTCGGCCACCACCTGATCTACAATAATATGGTGCACAGCTACATCTACATCGTCGTCTACGTTACTACTCTAAAATTCGCACTGAAGTACCTGGCAGAGGGTTCTTCGAACCACCTTCAGACTATTTCTCTACCGTTCTACTCTGAAACAGGGCGTGGAAAAAATGAACCCTTAAATCTTCCTGTACCAGATTTGATTACTCTTATTTTATTATGATGATGCTTTCTCCCTAAGAAGGCGACAATAAAATATTTTAACATTCAGAAGAGAAAGTTTGTGATTGAAAGTTCATGCAAAAATCTCGCCGCAATGAAAAACGCCTTTGTTTTGACTATTGCCATCGGAACTAGCTTATCATATCCATGACACTCTCTGCCCTATTTACATCTACATCTACATCCATACTCCGCAAGCCACCTGACGGTGTGTGGCGGAGGGGTACCTTGAGTACCTCTATCGGTTCTCCCTTCTATTCCAGTCTCGTATTGTTCGTGGAAAGAAGGATTGTCGGTATGCCTCTGTGTGGGCTCTAATCTCTCTGATTTTATCCTCATGGTCCCTTCGCGAGATATACGTAGGAGGGAGAAATATACTGCTTGACTCTTCGGTGAAGGTATGTTCTCGAAACTTTGACAAAAGCCCGTACCGAGCTACTGAGCGTCTCTCCTGTAGAGTCTTCCACTGGAGTTTATCTATCATCTCCGTAACGCTTTCGCGATTGCTAAAGGATCCTGTAACGAAGCGCGCTGCTCTCCGTTGGATCTTCTCTATATCTTCTATCAATCCTATCTGGTACGGATCCCACACTGCTGAGCAGTATTCAAGCAGTGGGCGAACAAGCGTACTGTAACCTACTTCCTTCGTTTTCGCGATAACGTAAAACGAACAACCTCTTTGAACTTTTTCGATGTCTACATCTACATCTACTTGGATACTCTGCAAATCACATTTAGGTGCCGGCAAATTTAAGTGCCTGGCACGAAATTCCAATCACCAACTTCCTCCTCCGAATGCGAAAATATTTTGTTGACAGCAACCTGCATAGGGAGGAACGATCACCACGATACAATAAGGGAAATCAGAGCTCGTACGGAAAGATATAGGTGTTCATTCGTTCCGTGCGCTGTACGAGATTGGAATAATAGAGAATTGTGAAGGTGGTTCGATGAGCCCTCTGCCAGGCACTTAAATGTGATTTGCAGAGCATCAATGTAGATGTAGATGTAGATGTAGATGCAAAGGGTTCATCGAACCACCTTCACAATACTCTATTATTCCAATCTCGTGCAGCGCGCGGAAAGATCGAACACCTATATCATTCCGTAGGAGCTCTGATTTCCCTTATTTTATCTTTGTGGTCGTTTTCTCACTTTGTAAGTCGGTGTCAACAAAAGATTTTCGCATTCAGTGGAGAACGTTGGTGATTGGAATTTCGTGAAAAGTTTCCGTCGCAACGAAAAACGCCTTTCTTTTAATGATGTCCAGCCCAAATCCTGTATCATTTCATTGACACTCTCTCCCATATTTCGCGATAATACAAAACGTGCTGCCTTTCTTTGAACTTTTTCGATGTACTCCGTCAGTCCTATCTGGTAAGGATCCCACACCGCACAGCAGTATTCTGAAAGTGGACGGACAAGCGTAGTGTAGGCAGTCTCCTTAGTAGGTCTGTTACATTTTCTGAGTGTCCTGCCAATAAAACGCAGTCCTTGGTTAGCCTTCCCCACAACATTTTCTATGTGTTCCTTCCAATTTAAGTTGTTCCTAATTGTAATTCCTACGTATTTAATTGAATTTACGGCCTTTATATTTGACCGACTTGTCGTGTAACCGAAGTTTAACGGATTCCTTCGAGCACTCACGTGGATAACCTCACACTTTTCGTTGTTTAGGGTCAACTGCCAATTTTCGCACCATTCAGATATCTTTTCTAAATGTCCTACAGAGGACGAACAAGTGCGGTCTAGGCAGTATCTCTAATAGAGCTGTTGTATCTTCTAAGCGTTCTACCAGTAAAATGTAGTCTTTGGCTTGCCTGCCCCACAACAATATCTATGTGATCATTCCAGTTTAAGTTGTGCGTAATTATAATTCCTAGGTAATTAGTTGAATTCACAACATTTAAATTTGTGTGATTTATCACGTAACTGAAATTTAACGAATTTCTTTTTGTACTCTTGTTGATGACCTCATTCTTTTCCTTATTCAGAGAGAATAGGCATTTCTTGCGCCATACAGATGTCGTTTCTAACTCATTTTGCAATTGGTTTTGATCTTCTAATGTCTTCACTAGACGGTAAATGATAACATCATGTGCAAACAATCAAAGACGGCTGTTCAGATTGTCTCTTGCATCATTCATGTAGATTAGGAAAAGCAGAGGATTCCTAAGGTAGCAAGGCACATCGCTTCTATTTTACTCAGTGATTTTCCATCGACTACAGCATACTGTGCCCTTGCTGACAAGAAATCACGAATAAAGAGGTAACCCATTGCCACGCAATCCCATTAGAAATCTCGTGTGAAGAACGCTGTCGAAAGCCTTCTGGAAATCTAGAAATATGGAATCACTTTGAGGCCCCTGACGAAAGCACTCATTTCTTCGTTCGAATAAAGAGCTAATTGTGTTTCTATAGAAAGATATTTCCTGAATTCATGCTGATATCGTGTCAATAGATCTTTACCTGCGAGGTAAATTAATGTTAGAAGAAGTATCTGTTGCAAAGTCCTACTGCAAATCGACGTGAAATGTGTCTGAAATTCAGTGGATTACTCCTGTTTCCTCTCTTGAATACTGGTGTGACCTGTGCAACTTTCCAGTCCTTTGGTACTGATCTATCTTCGAGCGAGAGGTTGTATATGATTCCTAAATATGGATCTACTGTATCAGCATACTCTGAAAAGTATCTTATGGTATGGTATCTGGGCCGGAAGACTTGACTTTATTAAGCTCTCTAAATTGCTTCACTGCACCAAGGATACTTACTTCTAAGTACTATGTTGGCATTTGTTCTCGATTCTATTTCTGAAATATTTACTTCGTCTTCATTGGTGAAGTAATTTCGCAAAACTGTGTTTAATAACTAGAGGTGCTATCATCGGTAATATCGCCATTGTTATCACTGAGTGAACTACTTCATGTTGATGCCATGACAGTATTTCCATCCACAATATCGGAAAATAACTGATTAAAGAGGCTGTAAACAGCATCATCAGTGATGGTCAGTTTACGTTTCATTTGCTCTTATTCGTTTTCCAAGTAAGGCGTCTTGTTTTAGCACAAGTCTGATGTTTTATCGCCGTGTTTTTTTCCGATCTTAAAAAGTCGAATTAGCATTGGCCAACTCCGTCATGTCATTACACTGAGCAGAACCATTGAGATTTTATGAAGCACCCTCATTTTAGTTTCGAAACTGATAGGTTTATATTTACTCATAACTTTCATCTTGGTTACTGTATAGTACTGTACAACAATTACATACACTTTCAGACGATCACAGAGATAGAAATAAATACAGCTCTATATGTGGGCTTGAGTAAGGTAATTCAGCAGGCATTGAGTTCCTTGCATGCTTTTGACCAGCAGTAATATCTACATCTACGTGAATACTCTGTTATTCACAATAAAGTGCCTGGCAGAGGGTTCAATGAACCACCTTCAAGCTGTCTCTCTACCGTTCCACTCTCGAACGGCGCGCAGGAAAAACGACCACTTAAATTTTTATGTGCGAGCCCTGATTTCTCTTATTTTATCGTGATGATAATTTCTCCCTATGTAGGTGGGTGCCAACAGTGTTTTCGCAATCGGAGGAGAAAACTGTTGATTGAAATTTCATGAGAAGATCCCATCGCAACGAAAAACGCCTTTGTTTTAATGATTGCCACTCCAATTCACGTACCATGTCTGTGACATTGCTGTCGATACTATCTCTTTGAAATTATTCCGCAACTTTTCTACGCTTACATGATCAGATCGGAAGGAGTGCAGGCTGTCTCTTAAAAGGGCGTTAAGAGAATTTTTATCAGCTTTTTTAAATAGATATATTACGCGTTTCTTTTTGATGATTGTAGGAGTTACGGTATTCAGCTTAGCCTTGTGGTCGCTAATCCCTGTATTCGCCAAAATACTCACTATTTGTCCAGGATTATTTGTTGCTAAGACGTGAAGTATGCTTTCGCAACCATTTACGCTTCGAGTGAGATCATGAACTACTTGATCAAAATAATTTTCTGAGACAGCATTCAGTACAATTTCGGATGACGTTTTATGCCTGCCGCTGGCTTTAAGCATATAATTTTTTCAGCATATCGAGGGCAGATTAAAGTCACCACCGACTATGATTGTATGAGTCGGGTACCTATCTGAAATGAGACTCAAGTTTTCTTTGACCGTTCAGCAACTATATCTTCTGAGTTAGGAGTGTGTAGAAAGACCCAGTTAATAGTTTAGTCGGATTGTCAAGTATAATCTCCAACCATACTACTTCGCACGAACTATCTACTTCAATTTCCCTACAAGGCAAACTACCTCTGACAGCAATAAATATTCCACCACCAGTTGTATTTAATCTATCCTTCCTGAACAGTGTTAGATCGTTAGAAAAAAATATCTGCTGAACTTATTTCCGGCTTTAGCGAGCTTTCTGTACCTATAGCTATTTGAGCTTCAGTGCTTTCTGTTAGGGCTTGGAGCTTTGGTTCATTCCCAACACATCTACGACAATTTACAATACCGATCGTTTCTACAACTAACTTTCTGTGTTTTACCTGCCCTCTTTTAGATGGACGCCCTTTCTGTGGTTCCCTGAGGCCCTCTAATCGAAAAAACCGCCCAGTCCCTTCCACACAGCCCCCGCTACCCTTGAAGCCGCTTCCTCTGTGTAGTAGACTCCTGACCTATTAAGTGGAACCCGGAAACCCACTACCCGACAGCGCAAGTCAAGGAATCAGCACCCTGCATTGTCACAGAACCGCCTGAGCCTCTCACTGAGACCCTCCACTTAGCTCTGCACCAAAGGACCACAGTCGGTTCTATCGACGATGCTGCAGATGGTGAGCATCGCTTTAATCTCGCAAGCAAGACAGGCAGTCTTTACCATTTCGGCTAGCCGCCCAAAATCACAGAGAATCTCCTCCGATCCCAAGCGATACACAACATTGGTACCGACATGAGCCACCACCTGCAGTTGGCTGCACCCTGTACTCTTCATGGCATCCGGAAACACCCTTTCCACATCCGGAATGACTCCACCCCCTGTATGCACACTGAGTGCACACTGGCTTCCCTCCCCTCCTTGGCAGCCTACTTCCTAAGGGGCCCTATTACGCGCCTAGCGTTGGAGCTCCCAACTCCAGCAAACCCACCCTCTGAGAACGCCCAAACCTTGCGGGACGAGAAGTTTCCTCTGGAACAGGGTGGACGACATACGCTACTCATTATCGAATGAAGCGACTGGTAAGAAGAGAACGAGTTTAACAGTATACAAGTCAGCTAGACGCGAATGATGTCCAGTGCATTAAGGTGACGATTCACTTCACCACAAAAAACTACTTCGAATTATCACGAATCCCGGATTAGTAAATTAGTAACTAATGCGGTTTCACTGTCTGCGAAGTTTTGAATTATTGTAAACTGTAATGTATGTAAACTTTTTGTTTATGTGGCTGTACACAAAATTTGTGTGTTACTAATTGTAATAACTATATTCGATTTAATTGTTTGTGCGTTGCAAAAGAATTATTTTGAAAATTGTATAATGAAACCTTATGAGGGAAAGGCACCGTAAATTATGAACGTGGCTATCTACTACGAGATAGGAGAAGTACTGGCGATTTCGGGACGTACGCAGAGAGAAGCATATGCAGTCGCTGTCCAACCACTGTCGAAGTCAGTCAGCTTTTAACGGCTGCAGCGGTGCGAAGTAGCAAAACCTCCACTACCGCTAGCACATTGCCTCGGATGGATGAATATCGAGGTAAGCAAGCCATATTGAAGCTCGCTCCACGATCTGCTGGTGAAGGCAAAATTTAATAAAGTTGGAATGCTGCGAGTTGGATATTATTACCGAACAGTCGTCGTGTGTTGGATCATAGCTTGCTTTGGATTCTCCTGTGAGTGGAAAATGAATAGCATTTTTCAACTATAATAGGACCAGAATATTCAGCGTTCCTTTTAGTTACGTAAAGTGAGATTAGCTCACTTACTTTTTGATTCTCGTGTTCGCAAAAGACACTAGGTGAGCTTCCTGCAATCTTACAAGTCTGCCTGTAGTCATTCATAAAAGGAATTTTCTGTATGGGTTCATGTTACTGTAAAGCTTTAAATTGGTAAGTTTAATATATCAACTACAGTAGAAATTAACTTTAATATTTCGTGTGTAATTGAAAGAGGTCTACACAAGTAACTACTCAAATCCCTGGCGGGAAGAGAAAATATAAGTGGTCTAATCGGCTCGAGATCGTACCTTTTCTCTTATATACACTGCAAGACACGACACTGCCAACAGCTCCTTGTTCTGCAGAGTGGGGTGTTGTTATGGTAACCTGTGCGTATCTACTACGACTCCCTGCACCAGACTTTACCTTAGGCACAGAAAAATGCCCCTCAGATACACTATGTGATCAAACGTATCCGTAGCAAACACTTGCTATTTATCTGTCTTCATAATGTCAGTGGCTACCCTCGCTCGCCTTGCCCACATGAAAACTGACAGCACAGAGTTCTGCGCCCGTCTGAATCAGACTGTTCGATTCCGGTCCTCGGCCCTTCTTGTAGCAAACGTCTCTGGTCAGTGCACTACACTCTTCTGAAGCACATCGCACCCCCTCAGATTTAGTGGTAACATGGCCCAGTGGATAGCCTGTCAAAAACTGAACACAGATCAAGCATGAAAGCAGGAAGAAGGTGTACTGAACTGTGAAAAAAGAAGAAAAATAGAAATAGTAAACGATCCAAGCCAAGAACTGCAGCGCTGAGCAAGCTGCAAAGGCTAGGGCGTCGTAGCTATGTGTTCACGGTGTTGCGCTGCGCAGCTGGCGGTCCGTGTTCAAATCTCGATCATGCCCGATTTATTTTTCAGTAAATTATGAACTGTTCGACTGGTCATCGACGTTTCTGTTCGCTGCACTCAAATTTGTGTCTGTTTCGTGGTGTAACATACTTTCAACAGCAAGATGAAAGAAAGGAGCCAATAAGGGAAGTTGATTCTACACACCTACTCTATTAGCAGCCGGAAGGAAGTGGCTCTCGTATGGGAACCGCAAACGTTTGATGAAAAGACGACAAGTCAGCTTGAACCTTCAGCGGTAAACACGTCTGATGAGCCATATACTGCCTTGTTGACGGTATGTGTGTCATTTGATAAGAATCTCCTCCGGACGCACCTAATTTGTACGTTTGGTGACAGAGATATATGCCTTCCTGCGCGATTTGGGTGTTTGTTTGAGTGTGAATGTGACCACGCCCAAAGAAATTATGAAAATATAGTAGTTTGCCACATAAGCTGCAACAAATGAACGCAACAGTTTCACAACCACACAGGTTTCCCTGTTCTCTATCAAAAGATATATTTTTTAATTTTAATTTTTTAATGATTTTAATGATTTACAAGTTTCCACATGTGCACCCTCAAATACTGCACATTTCCAAACAAATCTGATCATCTCATGAAATTTCTGAGAGCGAAGTGCGTGTGAGAGCTTGGGCTTTGATAACAGACATAAGGCCACGTAAACAATACTGCTCCTTGTATTTGGGCAGCTTTGAAAAATCGTAGAGTCTTTTCACAAAATATTTCACTTCCCTAAAGCCAGACGTATCTATCGGCTGCACAAGAGGTGCGCAACATGGAGGAATAGTAATCGCATCTACTCCCACATCAAAACTGTACAGTGCCTGATCCTTCGGTCCTCTATAGCAGCGTTTGTTCACGCGAGGAACACATACGTCAGTGATCGGGCAGACAGATCATAATTTTGTGAAAGAACAAAAGGATACGAGGGAGAATCGAGCACGGATCTCGGGCTTCGCGATCCAACACCGTGACCACGTAATCACGACGCCGAGACCCTTCCAGCGTGCTCGATGATGTACATCTTGAGCTTGGACCGTTCGCTGTTTCTATTTTGCTTCTTTTTTCACGCTTCAGTACACCTCCTTCTTGTTTTCATGCTTTATCGATGTTCAGTTTTTGACGGCCTATCCACTGGGCCATGTTACCACTAAATCTGAGGGGGGTGCGATGGGTAGTTTCCCCTGCGAGTATAGAACTTCCTCATTTAGCGCACAATGCCTGTGTGACAATCTGCAACAACAAAGCGCTGTTCACACTCGCAGCTCCATGATGACTGCGCCAAAAAGGCCTTCAGCATATCAGAGTGATACTGTGCTTTTTCAGCCCCCAATTGAATCATCTTACACCAACACATGCACTCCCACCATCATATGTTGTTTGTTGTTGTGGTCTTCAGTCCTGAGACTGGTTTGATGCAGCTCTCCATGCTACCCTATCCTGTGCAAGCTTCTTCATCTCCGAGTACCTTCTGCAACCTGCATCCTTCTGAATATGCATGGTGTATTCATCTCTTGGTCTCCCTCTACGATTTTTACCCTCCACGCTGCCCTCCAATATTAATTGGTGAACTCTTGATGCCTCAGAATATGTCCTGTCAACTGATTCCTTCTTCTAGTCAAGTTGTGCCACAAACTTCTCTTCTCCCCAATCCTGTTCAATACCTCCTCATTAGTTATGTGATCTACCCATCTAATCTTCAGCATTCTTCTGTAGCACCACATTTCGAAAGCTTCTATTCTCTTCTTCTCTAAAATATTTATCGTCCATGTTTCACTTCCATACCTGCCTACACTCCATACAAATACTTTCAGAAACGACTTCCAGACACTTAAATCAATACTCGATGTTAACAAACTTCTCTTCTTCAGAAACGCTTTCCTTGCCGTCGCCAGTCTACATCTTATATCCTCTCTACCTCGGCCATCACCAGTTATTTTGCTCCCCAAATAGCAAAACTCCTTTACTACTTTAAGTGTCTCATTTCCTAATCTAATGCCCTCAGCATCACCCGACTTAATTCGAATACATTCCATTATCCCCGTTTTGCTTTTGTTGATGTTCATCTTATATCCTCCTTTCAAGACACTGTCCATTCCGTTCAACTGCCCTTCCAAGTCCTTTGCTGTCTCTGACAGAATTACAATGTCATCGGCGAATTTTTCTTTTGTTTCCTTCACTGCTTGCTCAATATACAGATTGAATAACATCGGGGAGAGGCTACAACCTTGTCTCACTCCCTTCCCAACCATTGCTTCCCTTTCATGCCCCTCAACTCTTATAACTGCCATTTGGTTTTTATACAAATTGTAAATAGCCTTTCGCTCCCTATATTTTACCTCTGCCACTTTCAGAGTTTGAAAGAGAGTATTCTAGTCAACATTGTCAAAAGCTTTCTCTAAGTCTACAAATGCTAGAAACGTAAGTTTGCCTTTCCTTAATTTTTCTTCTAAGATAAGTCGTAGGGTCAGTATTGCCTCACGTGTTCCAATATTTCTACGGAATCCAAACTGAACTTCCCCGAGCTCAGCTTCTACTAGTTTTTCCATTGGTCTGTAAAGAATTCGCGTTAGTATTTTGCAGCCATGACTTATTAAACTGATAGTTCGGTAATTTTCACATCTGTCAACACCTGCTTTCTTTGGGATTGGAATTATTATATCCTTCTTGAAGTCTGAGGGTATTTCGCCTGTCTCATACACCTTTCTCACCAGATGGTAGAGTTTTGTCAGGACTGGCTCTCGCAAGGCCATCGATAGTTCTAATGGAATGTTGTCTACTCCCGGGGCCTTGTTTCGACCCAGGTCTTTCAGTGCTCTGTCAAACTATTCACGCAGTATCGTATCTCCCATTTCATCTTCATCCATTTCCATAATATTGTCCTCAAGTACGTCGCCCTTGTATAGACCCTGTATATACTCCTTCCACCTTTCTGCTTTCCCTTCTTTGCTTAGAACTGGGTTTCCATCTGAGCTCTTAATATTCATACAAGTGGTTCTCTTTTCTCCAAAGGTCTCTTTAATTTTCCTGTAGACAGGATCTATCTTACCCCTAGTGAGATAAGCCTCTACATCCTTACATTTATCCTCTAGCCATCCCTGCTTAGCCATTTTGCACTTCCTGTCGATCTCATTTTTGAGGCGTTTCTATTCATTTTTGCCTGCTTTATTTACTGCATTTTTATATTTTCTCCTTTCACCAATTAAATTCAATATTTCTCCTTTTACCCAAGGATTTCTACTAGCCCTCGTCTTTTTACCTACTTGATCCTCTGCTGCCTTCACTACTTCATCCCCCAAAGTTACCCATTCTTCTTCTACTTTATTTCTTTTCCCCATTTGTGCCAATTGTTCCTTCATGTTCTCCTTGAAACCCTGCACAACCTCTGGTTTAGTCAGTTTATCCAGGTCCATCTCCTTAAATTCCCACCTTTTTGCTGTTTCTTCAGTTTTAATCTACAGTTCATAACCAATAGATTGTGGTCAGAGTCCACATCTGGCCCTGGAAATGTCTTACAATTTAAAACCTGGTTCCTAAATCTCTGTCTAGGCGCTCAGTCCGCAACCGCGCGACTGCTACGGTCGCAGGTTCGAATCCTGCCTCGGGCATGGATGTGTGTGATGTCCTTAGGTTAGTTAGGTTTAAGTAGTTCTAAGTTCTAGGGGACTGATGACTACAGATGTTAAGTCCCATAGTGCTCAGAGCCATTTGAACCATTTGAACCTAAATCCCTGTCTTACCATTACATAATCCATCTGAAACCTTCTAGTATCTCCAGGGTTCTTTCATGTATACAGCCTTCTTTCATTATTCTTGAACCAAGTGTTAGCTATGATTATGTTGTGCTCTGTGCAAAATTCTACCAGGCGGCTTCCTCTTTCATTTCTTAGCCCCAATCCATATTCACCTACTATGTTTCCTTCTCTCCCTTTTCCTATTACCGAATTCCAGTCACCCATGACTATTAAATTTTCGTCTCCCTTCACTATCTGAGTAATTTCCTTTGTTTCATCATACATTTCTTCAATTTCTTCGTCATCTGCAGAGCTAGTTGGCATATAAACTTGTACTACTTTAGTACTTGTGGGCTTCGTGTCTATCTTGGCCACAATAATGCGTTCACTATGCTGTTTGTAGTAGCTTACCCACATTCCTATTTTTTTATTCATTATTAAACCTACTCCTGCGTTACCCCTATTTGACTTTGTATTTGTAACCCTGTATTCGCCTGACCAAAAGTCTTGTTCCACCTGCCACCGAACTTCACTAATTCCCACTATATCTAACGTTAACCTATCCATTTCCCTTTTTAAATTTTCTAACCTACCTGCCCTATTAAGGGATGTGACATTCCACGCTCCGATCCGTAGATCGCCAGTTTTCTTTCTCCTGATAACGACGTCCTCGTGAGTAGTCCCCGCCCGGAGATCTGAATTGGGGACTATTTTACCTCCGGTATATTTTACCCAATAGGACGCCATCATCATTAACCATACAGTAAAGATGCATGCCCTCGGGAAAAATTACGGCTGTAGATTCCCCTTGCCTTCAACCGTTCGCAGTACCAGCACAGCAAGGCCGTTTTGGTTAGTGTTACAAGGCCAGATCAGTCAATCATCCAGACTGTTGCCCCTGCAACTACTGAAAAGGCTGCTGCCCCTCTTCAGGAACCACATGTTTGTCTGGCCTCTCAACAGATACCCCTCCGTTGTGGTTGCACCTAGGGTTCGGCTATCTGTATCGCTGAGGCACGCAGGCCTCCCCACCAACGGCAAGACAGAAAGTCAGCCAAACGGTGCTCTGCCCGTGGAAACGAGGTAGCTATGTGATTACTCCTGACGTAATCAACCACACAGCCAGTCACAGTGAGTTTCACTTTTTTTTTCAGCAGGAAGTGCATCTTACTGGAGTGGGAGATGTAAAAATACCTGTTGCCACTGTCTCGTGGGAGCCAGTATTCCGCCAAGATTGTTGTGGCGCCTTGTGTCATCACAACATAATTTTCTCTCCTCTCAACACCTTGCACTGCCTTACAGAAAATAAGTTCCGCCATGACCGATGCTTAGTGCCACAGGTTAGCCACCCTTGAGGGGTGCGGCGACAATTTGACGTGCTTGAGGCGAGGTTATTGTACAGCCTTACATCCGGCACGACCAATTCTCCAAAAAGCCACCTGTTCCCTCTCCTTTGCGGTAGGTCACCACCAATTAGCGAACTTACAGCCAGCCTCAACTCATAGCAGACAGAAAGTAAACCCGGCCAGAAAGTTAACTCATGCAGATATGTTTCTTAACGTACACTAACCACAGTCAACCTCTTATTAAAATTCGTTGTTATTAACCTTCTGTGAGGACATATTCATTGATTACAACAATTACATAGAAAGAAATAGCACAAATAAAGTCTGAGAAGTCAAACGGAGGTTGTCAGAAAGAACAACTGCCTTTCATAGTCACGATCGAGCCATGAAGACCACATACTCTATAAAATTTTCTTACATGCTATTGTTGCTATTTCACGAAGGATTTGTGTAGAAATTCTGAAATGATTTCGTCTGTCTAGTTGTACATAGAAGAACAGCTAAGTTCTTTAATGGGCAAAGGTTTTTCATACTGTGGTAGACATAGGAAATTACTCCTTGTTTGTCCATCTTGCTCTTTTCTGAAATAGATGCATTGAACAGCAGAAAATGGCGATTGGTTAAACCATATCGTTATTTGTAAACTGAATAAATGTCCTATTGGGACTGGAGACAGATTTCAGCACATCAAATTTACAGGTGGAATTTCTGAATGTGTTCTGTACTGGTCCCTGTCTCAGTTTTAAATACTAGCGCTGCAGTTCTGAGAAGAAGGTATGCAACTGAGACACAGTATTACACAGGTAAAAAAATAAAGTAGAGCTGTTAAAATGATTCAGAAACGGGTATGTAATTGCATACTACGTTCATCGGAATTACGATAACATTCAAAGTGACAAATAAAGGTTTCTCAGGCCGTGATGAGTTAATATGAAATTCGTTACTTAAACAGAACATTATTCTGAAATTATGTTTTGGAAATAACTTTATTGAGAAATAGTGTGCCTCGTTACATGAAGATTTGTGTTTTGATACATGCTGTACAGGTATACATTAGCGTTCATAGTGTAAGTGCTCGTTCTGTTTAATGATATGCTTTACACTGGAACAAACAGCTGCAGGAAAGGAGAGTCTGTGCTACATCCTGTAACAAATAATCTTACAATGTACTAGCTTGGTCCTCATCATGTGATTTCTACGATTCTGTATCTTAGACGAAAGGTATTTGGCTTCACCGAAAACTTATTACTAACCACAGGATCAACTCTGCCCTATTGTGCCGTACCACGTTCTAATGTACCTGATCACTAGTGGTCAGAGGGCAGTCTAGGAGCCAGATTAGGGGTAGTTGGAAAATTTTCCTCTAATTCAATAGTGCTGTTAGGACCTTCCAGGTGCGGTTATGTAGAGAGTAGTAGAGCAGATAGCATGGGCTGTTTATATGCTGTCAGAATCGCTATTCGATTAGTGCTTTTGTTTAAAGAATAATGAGGGTATTCCACTGCGAGCCATGCTTTCGACTGCTCTTTATATGTTATACGCATATGCCCGTACCCATGTAATCATCATCAAACCGTAACACATAGTTCTTATGACAGCAAGGACACATAACCTCAGAAAGTTGTTGAACAATGCAACATGGATGGAAGGTATCCTTTAAACTGTTGAAATTTGTCAAGAAATCGGTTCTAGGCGCTCAGTCCGGAGCCGTGCGACTGCTACGGTCGCAGGTTCGAATCCTGCCTCGGGCATGGATGTGTGTGATGTCCTTAGGTTAATTAGGTTTAAGTAGTTCTAAGTTCTAGGGGACTGATGACCACAGATGTGAAGTCCCATAGTGCTCAGAGCCATTTGAACCATTTTTTTGTCAAGAAATTTCAATGTATACCGGGCAGTCAAATGAAAACTAGACAGAAGGTAAAAATTTAAATAAACTGTTTATTATTTGAAAAGTAATCACCATAGCTTTTAATACATTTACCACACTGTGAGATAAAACTGTTAGTGCCTTGACAGAAAAATGTTTGTGACTGCGGACGAAACCACGATTGTGGGCCCACCCACATGTTGCCAAGGCTGTTTCGACTACCCTGCGGATGTTTCACTGGGAAGCTCTTGTACATCACCCTTACAGTCCTGATTTCTCCCCATGCTATTTCACGTTATAGCGCCGTCCCGCCTTATTTATATACGTCTGGTGTCTGTTCTTTCGGAGATGTCATAGGACATGGGCACAGGATCAGAACTTCGGCCTACGAATTGCAAGATGCAGGTGTGCCAACACCTTGCAACTACGAGAGCTCACTGCTGGGTTAGTACGTTTAGCTCGTAAAAAAGCTCGAATATGTCAACATGTTTTAGTTTAAACGTCTTTGAAGTTGCCAAATAAGTCGGAAAGCTAGTTACTTTCTTTTACATCCCTAACTCTGCCCAGGATACATTCGTTTTCCTTTAAATTTTGACAATAGACCGCCATAGTTCGACAATCGATCTAGATTTTTGTTGAGTCGAGCGACGACTGATGACCCCAAATTTGCTTCAGATGAAGAGTTGCACGCCTGGGTACAATCATGGTTCCATAGGCAACTGCAAAAATTTTTCCATGAATGAATTGACCGTCTTGTCACACAGTGGGGTAAATGTATTAACATCTGTGGCGATTACTTTTGAAATAATTAACAGGTTACTTACATTTTTGCATCCGTCTCGTTTTCGTTTAACTGCTCCTTATATATTACATGCATTTGTTGAATATAAACTGTTCTTTGGTTTTGTCCTTATATATGACAATGTTGATAGTTTCATATGACCGACATTTAAGATTCAAACACGTTTGACTGATACTAATCATTCGAATAACAGCTGATTGACACTGAACATTCAAATTCATCAGGCAAACACATTATGTTGCATCTGACTAAGTTCAAACATTGCTGCTCTGTCTGGCTGAAATATATCAGCACAGTGGCAAACAATATTTCCATTGTCTTTGGAACCATGTCGCTCGAGTTGGGCATCGTTAGGCTGGTTCCTCTACCGTTACCTACCTGGTGTGGTTGAGCCTGTGCGGTATAGCCAACGGTGTCTCAGACCACGTAAGCTTCAACCTCCATCACGACAAGATCATACCTACATACCTACATTCTTGCTTTATTTTTTATTTTTACGTACTTTTATTTTTATTATTGTCATTACTTTTTATTTTCTTTCATGTTTTTAATTTTAAGTTTTGCTTAATTCCTTGTTACTTTATTACTTATTACTTTATTAATTTTTTAATGTTTAAACACATTTTATTCAAATAGACATCAGAGTGTTCAAACCCTAAGACATGAAAAATAACCATAAATACTTAGTACATTACACAAAACAACTTCAAATGTAAATAGGATACCGAACGAAATATTAAGTACTGTGGGAAGTTTATGACGATAATGTATGTACACAATTTGTATACTTAGATTTGAGTGAGAGCCAGCTCTGGTTCTTCGTTCAAACCTTCCTGAATATAGCTCCAGTAGCTATGGGAAGACAGCACAAAAACTAGTAAAGGAAGGAATAGACAAAGTAGATCAAAATGTCAGAAAGTTTGTAAAAACTTATGGTAAGATATGAAAGAAGAAATCAGTGAGCGAAGATTTATTTGAAGAGTACCCTGTTTGTGGATATGAGTGTTATTATATGTATTAACGCTAACAAAAAAGAAACGAAATTGCTTGCGTTACTACGGATCTGTTTGTCGCGACGTATTAATATGCGGAATGTCTCTTACACTGGATCAAATATAGTGAAAACTAGTGACTTCGTTTGTTCGTTGATTTCTTAAATCGGGCGTTATAGAAATCGCAGCGAACACTGTACCTCCTTTCATTCAAGTAATGATAGCTCGGAGACTAAACGAACTATGCGCATTGTGAGAAACATTAGTACCAAAGAGGTTGAAACGGATTCAGCTGCGTCAATGGCTCGTTGCTAGAGAGTTTCATTGCTGTGTAGATATTAAGTTGGATCATTGTTTTAATAGACCTCGAATATTTTGAAACTTCATCTAAAGCTTGTTTCTGCCACTGAAACACTGACTACACGTTTATTCCGAGGGTCACGTTTCCATGGTAGACCATCCACACTGGATGGAAGACTGCTACATACGATAGAACGTGTAGTTTGTCGGTGCAGTATTAACTGCGACGAGGACAACAGCTCAAGGATACCCAAATATTTCAGCCGTCTAGTACAGAGTACACGGTCAACCTAGTTTACCTATCGCAAGGGGATTGTAGTGGAGCGCGCACTTCATAATTATTTCAGCTACCACGCTAGGGAATAAAGGCCAATTTTTCATCATTTCCTCTAGGGTACCATGCTGTTAACAGTCTGAAATAACGCTCTGCGCTTAAGAGCTTATAGAGGGTAGAGCGCGTCCGTAAATAATTATCGACAAAAACTATCGTTACAATTTTCATCTCGCTAGTAATAGCACACAAATTATTTGTGAATGAACCAATTACTTAAATGGGTGCGCAAATTTTGTGGTGTAGACACATAGTATCACAAAGTTAGCAAAATTAATATGATTCATTATAATCGATCATTTCCGAAAACCAGCAACTGTGTCAATAACGATTTAAATAATAAAGCAGTGTACCAGTTACGTCTTTTTTCGTGCCTAACGCAGCACGTTCCAGGAATTTATTCTCATTTTCAAGTGTTACTATTGACATTCGTATCGTATGCGACGCCATTGTGTGTGCTCCTCAGTCTCTCATGCCATGCAGTGTCAGTGTTTTTACTGCGGTCGGAAATGTGGAAAATAAAAATCTGGTGGTTTCTTAGACGCTAATGTTAGAAACAATGTTCCAGGTCTATCTGCTTAAAGGTACTGTGCTTCCGTCATTACCCAGTAGAGCTGCTACTGCCACAGCTCTCGCGGCAGAGTGGAGACACGATGCGATACAACGTCAGATAAACTGGAGAAAAAAATCTGAAAAACTTCCAAAAAGGCGTTCCTCGCGTAGTCGTTGTATCTCAATTACAAGTCCGCAGCGTTTCCACTTATGTGAACTCGTATAATTGATGCTTTTTATTATTAACATTGCATTGTTAAGTGCACGGATTTGCAGTAGTTATTAATTCTTACGCTGTTGACTCGTAGCTATGGAATTTTTGTACTGGTATGCAGCGAGATCCAGAGATACTCATTGATTCAGTCTTTGTAAGATTGCGTCGTAATACGAAAATATTTTAAAGTTCACCTCTCAACTAATGACGTGAATATTTCCACTTCAATGAAATAGTCTTTCATGAGTAGTCGTTGATTTATTCATTTATCAAACTGTTTAACGATGTAGTCCACACCGGGTATTTAACTGGTAACGTACAGTTTATTGTTATTTTGTCACTAAATACTTATAGCTCCCGCACTACATGCACACGGAATAAGGAGTAGGAAGAGGAGATTAGTGTTTAACGTCCCGTCGACAACGAGGTCATTAGAGACGGAGCGCAAGCTCGGGTGATGGAAGGATGGGGAAGGAAATCGGCCGTGCCCTTTTTCAAAGGAAGCGATTTAGGGAAATCAAAAAACCTAAATCAGGATGGCCGGAGACGGGATTGAACCGTCGTCCTCCCGAATGCGAGTCCAGTGTGCGAAGCACACGGAATAGTTTAGTTAAGTCAGTCCGATTGAGTTATAGTTTCTTGGCAATCACCACAACTCAACACTTTAGTGTCATTGTTTTATCTTCATGATTTCGTGTACTTGCGTCTTACTCAAGACTAATTGTGTGTATTCTTTCATACAATGTTCTCTCCTCCTTAAGGTCCAACTAATTTAAAGTCCAATGTTCACTAATTCCGTTATCAGATTTTAATTAACCCGTTGTTGTTGTTGTTGTTGTGGTCTTCAGTCCTGAGACTGGTTTGATGCAGCTCTCCATGCTACTCTATCCTGTGCAAGCTTTTTCATCTCCCAGTACCTACTGCAACCTACATCCTTCTGAATCTGCTTAGTGTATTCATCTCTTGGTCTCCCTCTACGATTTTTACCCTCCACGCTGCCCTCCAATACTAAATTGGTGATCCCTTGATGCCTCAGAACATGTCCTACCAACCGATCCCTTCTTCTGGTCAAGTTGTGCCACAAACTTCTCTTCTCCCCAATCCTATTCAACACTTCCTCATTAGTTATGTGATCTACCCATCTAATCTTCAGCATTCTTCTGTAGCACCACATTTCGAAAGCTTCTATTCTCTTCTTGTCCAAACTATTTATCGTCCATGTTTCAGTTCCATACATGGCTACACTCCATACGAATACTTTCAGAAATGACTTCCTGACACTTAAATCAATACTGGATGTTAACAAATTTCTCTTCTTCAGAAACGCTTTCCTTGCCATTGCCAGCCTACATTTTATATCCTCTCTACTTCGACCAACATCAGTTATTTTGCTCCCCAAATAGCAAAACTCCTTTACTACTTTAAGTGTCTCATTTCCTAATCTAATGCCCTCAGCATCACCCGACTTAATTAGACTACATTCCATTATCCTCGTTTTGCTTTTGTTGATGTTCATCTTATATCCTCCTTTCAAGACACTGTCCATTCCATTCAACTGCTCTTCCAAGTCCTTTGCTGTCTCTGACAGAATTACAATGTCATCGGCGAACCTCAAAGTTTTTATTTCTTCTCCATGAATTTTAATACCTACTCCGAATTTTTCTTTTGTTTCCTTTACTGCTTGCTCAATATACAGATTGAACAACATCGGGGAGAGGCTACAACCCTGTCTTACTCCCTTCCCAACCACTGCTTCCCTTTCATGTCCCTCGACTCTTATAACTGCCATCTGGTTTCTGTACAAATTGTAAATAGCCTTTCGCTCCCTGTATTTTACCCCTGCCACCTTTAGAATTTGAAAGAGAGTATTCCAGTCAACATTGTCAAAAGCTTTCTCTAAGTCTACAAATGCTAGAAACGTAGGTTTGCCTTTCCTTAATCTTTCTTCTAAGATAAGTCGTAAGGTCAGTATTGCCTCACGTGTTCCAGTATTTCTACGAAATCCAAACTGATCTTCCCCGAGGTCGGCTTCTACTAGTTTTTCCATTGGTCTGTAAAGAATTCGTGTTAGTATTTTGCAGCTGTGGCTTATTAAACTGATTGTTCGGTAATTTTCAGATCTCTCTACACCTGCTTTCTTTGGGATTGGAATTATTATATTCTTCTTGAAGTCTGAGGGTATTTCGCCTGTTTCATACATCTTGCTCACAAGATGGTAGAGTTTTGTCAGGACTGGCTCTCCCACGGCCGTCAGAAGTTCCAATGGAATATTGTCTACTCCGGGGGCCTTGTTTCGACTCAGGTCTTTCAGTGCTCTGTCAAACTCTTCACGCAGTATCGTATCTCCCATTTCATCTTCATCTACATCCTCTTGCATTTCCATAATATTGTCCTCAAGTACATCGCCCTTGTATAGACCCTCTATATACTCCTTCCACCTTTCTGCTTTCCCTTCTTTGCTTAGAACTGGGTTTCCACCTGAGCTCTTGATATTCATACAAGTCGTTCTCTTATCTCCAAAGGTCTCTTTAATTTTCCTGTAGGCAGTATCTATCTTACCCCTAGTGAGATAGGCCTCTACATCCTTAACCCGTAGTGCACGGTTAAATGAGTCTATCTGTTCCTGTCTCAGTTCATAAAGTCAGTTTCGAAAACTATCTCTTCACGATTCGCAATCTCAATAGTTCAGATCAGAACTGCTCTCGTACGTCTGCACTGGATGAGTTCTAGCAAGCGACTTCTTCTGTGGAAGAGCATTGTAGGCGCATTGAATTTCTTCGTTGCGCTTACAACTCTCTTCCACATAAAAGTTATCTCTGATGACATTACTTTGGACTTAACTTTTGAGATATTAATTTCACTTGTCACATGGATATTTGTTCATTGCTGAAATACGATGTTTCTTCTTTCTCTTTCGCTAACAAATATGCTGAGTGGTGTACAATGCAGTTGTTGACAAAACTCTTTCGTGTTAGCTCATCGACAAAGATGTCGTAACTGCCAAGATAACTTTCCCTACTTCATGTTCTTTCTTAATTGAATTTAAGGTGGTCGTTTGGGGCGTTACACAACCTCAGCCATAGTCAGATAACTTTCTTTTTGGGGGGTATGTCTGTATTTCTCTCATTTACGCCTGACCCCTTTGTTTAGAAAAGCAGATGTCAAACTAACATTCGCAGGAAGGGTGTTTAGGAGACGCAATTCATCCAGGGAAGAGATGGCTTACAGGCCGCTTGTTCAACCAATTCTTGAGTACTGTTCATTAGTCTGGGGTCCTTAACAAGCAGCACTGATAGAAGAGATAGAGAAGATCCAACAAAGAGCAGCGCGTTTCGGTACGGGGTCGTTAGGTCGGTGCGAGAACATTACAGAAATTCTCAACAAACTCCACTGACAGACGCTATAAGAGAAGCTTTGTGCATCACGGAAAGGTTTACTATTGAGATTTCGAGCGAGTACTGTCCGGGAAGAGTCGGTCATCATATTACTTCTTCCAACAAACATCTCGTAAAATGACGATGAGAAAATTCGAGAAATTACAGCTAATACCGGGATTTACAATCATTCTTGACATTCGCCATTTTCGAGTGGAAAAGGAAATTGTGGATCAGAAGAACCCTTCTACGTTACTGTCATGTGGTTTCTGTAGTACTGATGAAGATGTAGATGAAGATCCGTCCGATGAATCGTCTGCATTGTAACTGGCGGTCAGATACAGGGAGTCAGTCATACAGGTGATGGCTGGGTGTTGTGTGATGTCCTTAGGCTAGTTAGGTTTAAGTAGTTCTAAGTTCTAGGGGACTGATGACCATAGATGTTAAGTCACATAGTGCTCAGAGCCATTTGAACCATTCAGTCATACAGGATGATTCCGTGATGGTGTTACAAACTTTAAGAGATGATAGAAAAGAATAAATGTATCAATATGAAGTAAGGGACCCTGATCCGGATAGAACTGAGCCGAAATTTATAAGCGAAATTATTTCTGATACGTCTGACGTCGATCACTTCTACTGCAAGCTCTTTGCTTTCCATGTTTTGGGAGGATGTAGTGTGGACCAAAACAAGGAAAAATTGTCCACTAAGTATGAGCTCTGGAGTGCATACTTTAAGTGCTACGAGCACTTCTTCGCTTTGCTACTGCGAAATACATCTGTTCTATTGAAAACTTTTTTCTAAAATTAAGAGTGCAGAGAAACAGCATTGTGTGCGCAATTAGTGATCAAAGACGTGGATGGGTACGACTGTAAGAGGAATAGGAAAGTTGTGACTAAACCACGGAACATAAGTTTTGTGAAAGCATTTACAGCTATTACATTTTTCTTATTTGTTCGAAATTAACAAGCGTTTTCTTAAGCATAAAATTCAAGCGAGATGGCCAGCTAGTCAATTTAACTTTAATACAGAAAAGTATGAACTGAAACATCGTATCGGAGACAAATACTTTCATAAAATAACGTATCTTTCCCTCAGTTAATTTGTCTAAACCATAGCACACGTCACGCAGATCCTCTAAGTCTTCCATAAAAACTTGAACTTCTATGGGCGACAAATGTCTGCCAAAGCAACGCCGCCAGTTCTGCTCAAAACGTTTATTACATAAAAACTAAGTCTAGGTAAGCACGTCTCTGAATATATGTAAGATGTCCTCCTCCAGCATATCTCCTATAAGTTGTAGTGAATCCATTTGAGGTACTTTCCCCATTTTTTCTGGCAGTGGGGACAGGGTGTCGTCGTTGTCAATGACTCGTCTACGGCGGCGTTTCAGCCCCACCCTTTGACGCCTGTGCTTCTCTAGCGACCTGCGCGAATACTCGCCAGCCACTGCAGCATTACGTCAGTAAGCACCTGAAAATACCTTAGCAGCTGATTCGTTGAAATATTGTGCAACTTTCACAACATTATCTCACTCTATTCCCGTGAACAACTGAAGCAGTTATTATTTCGGGAAAGTAGCAACAATATTTTCATTAGCTAGAAACCGTAAACACAAAATTCTATGTAGATGATCATCTCATCAATTTTTGTTTAAACAGAGTACTCGGGATAAAAATAATGCAACTTTTCATCGGCTTCCTTGTTTGAAACATAGCAAATGTGACACAAATGATGAAATTTTGTTTGGGTTACAATTTATTATTCACTGACAACACAATACAACTTTATTTAAGAAAATGTAGTTTATTTCATGAAAAAAATGAAATACCACTTACTTGGCAAATGTAAACAGCCCTTTACATGTGTCACAATGTAGAAACTTCGGTTTTTAATCCCTGATTATTTAACATTTATTTTGTAACCTTTGTTCTCAGATTTTTCTGTTCATAAAAATATATAATTTTCGTTTTGTAAATAAAATCCGACTTTTCTTACAGAAATGTATTTTATTTCTCCCAGACGCATTTTGCCTTTTACTTTAAGGCTACTTCAGTGGAATCTAGAATGATACAGTTTTGTTTTAAAATGAGATATTTGTACATTATAAATGAGTTCACGTTTTGCTTTTTACGTAAATACGTGATTATTTAACAGTTCTTGCCGTTGTTGGCTGGTCACTGGCTGGATGTCACACTATAACTATGAAATATAAGCAGATTTTCATGTTGTAAACTTGTTTCCTAACAATCTTCATGTTGTTTGTACTAATTTCTGTGGACCACTGTTAGTCTTCTGTCACTAGTTGCAGATATTTTATCGAAAACTGTGATTTGAACTCGTGAATACTGTGTGTTCATTGTGTGTCTCTTCCTGTTTGGTTTGTTTACATACAAGCTGCCTTCCTAAAGAAGTTTATGCTGAAAACCAATGTCTATTCTTTTTGTTCTATCTAAATCTCTGTGTGTGTGTGTGTGTGTGTGTGTGTGTGTGTGTGTGTGTGTGTGAGTGTGTGGGTGGGTGGGTATGGATGCGTGGGTGGGTGTGTTGGTTGTGTGTAGGTGGTTATTGAAGGCGAGTTGTTAAATGTTGAATGTGAATGTAATACGAGTAGCTGTGACAGAGTGGTTGAAAGTTTCGGTGTTTAGCTGATTTGAGTTTAGGTTTTGTAGAGGGATTCATGGACAAGTGAAGGGAAAGATGTTGGATGGTATTATTATTATTATTATTATTATTATTATTATTATCCTCTATTGGAGTGTTGTTCGATTATTTTATCTATTAATGTAAACAGGGAGTTGTCTGTCATGTATACTTGATCTTAAACAGAGTTTTCTTTTTTGCTTCGGTTTTTTGTATGTGGTAATTTTCTTGCAGGTTTAGGTGTTTTTTTTATTGGTGATTCCAATTATTTTCATGAGTTCTTCTCTAGATGTTGATTTGTGATTGTTTTCTTCGATGTTCTGCAAATGTGGAGAGGTTTGTCCCATACTTCCAGGCTCTTATGTGCTCTTTGTATCTGACATAAAATATTCTGCCTGTTTGTCCCATGTATCTGCCATCACAAGTCTTACACTGCAGTTGATATATACCTGCTTTCTGGTACATGTCTATGTCTTTTGTCAGTTTTGGGGGGTATTTGTGAATAGAGTTGTCTGCTGTGTGTGCAATGCTTATGCCCTGTCTTTTGAAAATGTTGGGGATTTTGTGCGTGAGTTTGTGATTGTATGTCATAGTGAACCATCTTGTGTTTTATATTTTCCTGATTGTTCTGTGTAGTTTTATGGTACTGAGTGGTTGTGATTGTGTTTGGGTTCAGTTGTGTTTTGTCTGTGGTTTCGTGGTTTCTGCTTTTCTTTTACTTTTAATTTTGTTGTTTAGCTTTGTGACTATGTTACTGTTGTAATCATTGTTTTTGGCAATCTGCATTATTATATCAAGTTCTTTTTTGTAGTTTTCTTTGTTGAGTGGCGCTGTTTTTAGTCTATGGAGCATGTGTTGAGGTATAGTACTTTCGTGAGTGTGAGTGATTCGAGGAATAGAGTATGATAATATCAGTTGCTGTCAGTTTACAGAAAATTTGAAACGTGTTTTTTATTTCATTTGTTAATTGTTATATCCAGAAAGTTGATTAGGTTGTTCTCTTTTCTTTCAGTTGTGAATTTTATATTTTTATGTAAACTTGAGAGCAAAAAAAGTGGACCACTGCTGAATACAACCAACATGACATAGCTGTGTTGCAGGTTCTCTAAATGCCGAAACCCTGTAGTGCGCAGTTGTTTGAGGATGCACAATGGTTACCACAAGTGTCCACTGGGGAACACTGTTCATTAATGCAGTCAATCCAAATGTGAACCAATACTGTCATGGAACAAGTATTAGAAAACACATTATTGGAGATAATACAGTCCCTAATACTTGTAAATTAAACATCATTACAGTAAGTGACACCTCCAAAGTCTTATGATACTCATCAAATGACAGGATGAGTTGTTGTCATGGTCCGAATTTGAATCCACTTTTAACTGAACAAGCTTGCCTGTCTGACCGAATTCGACTAGGCATAAAGAGACGCAAAATACCGAAATGTACACCTGTATCAGTTTGGAACGCCAAATTTCCGAACCTGGAAGTAAATGACGATACATTTAGTTCTGCAATGAGAACCCCTTGAAGCTTATATTGTTCCTGAGAAGTAACCTCACAAGATATGTACTAAAGTGCAACACACAAGTATGAAGTACCATGACATAAAGTTGGGGTGACAGATGGGGAGTTGAACCCAGTACCTATATGAATTGTTAACAAACCTCTGTCACATGTCAGGTATTAAATACGTTCACCAATAGCATTATATTGGAACCTGAAATGACGATACAAATAACTTTTGCCTGGCACAGATTCGAACCCACCATCTTTCAGTACTGTCTTATAACTATGAATATACACGAAATATTTATTGTTTCTTCACCAGTAGCGACATGTGCACATGCTCGACTGGAGGTAACGCAGCGAATAGTTCTGAGCTGCCTGGAACTCCAACCCATGCATATCATCGTTGTTGACCTACACGAAGAGATGTGAACCACCAAATTCTCTTTCACTGGTAGTTAGCTTCCGGCTGTTCACAGACACCTGGAGAACTTTGTCATAGTGAGGAAAAGACGAAATGGTGAGACAGTATCATCTTGAAACGTTCAGATCTAGAGAAAAATTGGAATTGGAGCTCGAATCCCAGTCCAGTGCCAATATTTTCAAAATGTCAAGGTCCCTTAAATTAAGAAATAAAGATACTATAATCAATATGACGATTGGTTCATAAGGTAAAATAACATTTCTAGAGTAAAAAAAAAAAAAACGTATAAGAGACAGAGTTTCTGACTTCTGCCACTGACAGCCAAAACTAATCCAGCTTTGTTCCAGTCAGTAGCGAATGGACGTGTTTAATGTTGGTTTGGGACCACGGCACGGTCCTGCATTCTTTACTTGGCGTTACTAGAGGTGAAGAGGGCTTTTAGGAACTGGAACTCCGAGTGGGAATTGAAACCACACCTTAGCCATTAAAAGCTAGCCTCAGTCCAACATATCACCGAATTTCACATATGTTAGCATCATATTTTTGTCATATGGTGAACGCAACATATGGTAGGAGAAGTGTTGACTTTCACTTGCGCTGTTGTTGTGAATAACCAATTCGTGGTCTAGTAGACAACATCATGTAGTGTGACCGCAAAGCCTTATTCCGTCTGTCTGCTAAGAGCATCAGTCTCACAGACGGTCAGAGACAGTTACGCTCATTTTGTAACCAGACAGTAATTTAATTTGCCGGATATAGACTGAGAAACTCAAACGTTTATAACGGGTGGCAGGGACAAAGAATCCAGTGAAATTTTTTAAAGTGCTTTATCTGAAAACTACCTTGAGCAGTTAAATAGAGAACCGACTCGTGGCGATAACATATTAGACCTTCTGGTGACAAAGAGATCCGAACTATTTGATACAATTAACGCAGAAAAGGGAATCAGCGGTCATAAAGCGGTTACTGCATCGATGATTTCAGCCGTAAATAGAAATATTAAAAAAGGTAGGAAGATTTTTCTGTTTAGCAAAAGTGACAAAAAGCAGATTTCAGAGTACTTGACGTCTCAACACAAAATTTTTGTCTCAAGTACAGATAATGTTGAGGATCAGTGGACAAAGTTCAAAACCATCGTACAATATGCGTTAGATGAGTATGTTCCAAGCAATATCGTAACAGATGGAAAAGAGCCACCGTGGTACAACAACCGAGTTAGAAAACTGCTGCGGAAGCAAAGGGAACGTCACAGCAAACATAAACATAGCCAAAGCCTTGCAGACAAAAATTACGCGAAGTTAAATGTAGTGTGAGGAGGGCTATGCGAGAGGCGTTCAATGAATTCGAAAGTAAAGTTCTATGTACTGACTTGGCAGAAAATCCTAAGAAATTTTGATCTTATGTCAAAGCGGTAGGTGGATCAAAACAAAATGTCCAGACACTCCGTGACCAAAATGGTACTGAAACAGAGGATGACAGACTAAAGGCCGAAATACTAAATGTCTTTTTCCGAAGCTGTTTCACAGAGGAAGACTGCACGGTAGTTCCTTCTCTAGATTGTCGCACAGATGAAAAAATGGTAGATATCGAAATAGACGACAGAAGGAAAGAGAAACAATTAAAATTGCTCAAAAGAGGAAAGGCCGCTGGACCTGATGGGATACCAGTTCGATTTTACACAGAGTACGCGAAGGAACGTGTCCGTCTTCTTGCAGCGGTGTACCGTAGGTCTCTAGAAGAGCGTAGCGTTCCAAAGGATTGGAAAAGGGCACAGGTCATCCCCGTTTTCAAGAAGCGACGTCGAACAGATGTGACTATAGACCTATATCTCTAACGTCGATCAGTTGTAGAATTTTGGAACACGCATTATGTTCGAGTATAATGACTTTTCTGGAGACTAGAAATCTACTCTGTAGGAATCAGCTTGGGTTTCGAAAAAGACGGTCTTGTGAAACACAGTTCGCGCTATTCGTTCACGTGACTCAGAGCGCCATAGACACGGGTTCCCAGGTAGATGCCATGTTTCTTGACTTCCGCAAGGCGTTCGATAGTTCCCCACAGCCGTTTAATGAACAAAGTACATATGGACTATCAGACCAATTGTGTGATTGGATTGAAGAGTTTTTAGATAACAGGACGCAGCATGTCATTCTCAATGGAGAGAAGTCTTCCGAAGTAAGAGTGATTTCAGGTGTGCCGCAGGGGAGTGTCGTGGGACCGTTGCTATTCACAATATACATAAATGACCTTGTGGATGACATCGGAAGTTCACTGAGGCTTTTTGCGGATGATGCTGTGGTGTATCGAGAGGTTGTAGCAATGGAAAATTGTACTGAAATGCAGGAGGATCTGCAGCGAATTGACTTATGGTGCAGGGAATGGCAATTGAATCTCAATGTAGACAAGCGTAATGTGCTGCGAATACATAGAAAGATAGATCCCTTATCATTTAGCTACAATATATCAGGTCAGCAACTGGAAGCAATTAATTCCATAAGTTATCTGGGAGTACGCATTATGAGTGATTTAAAATGGAATGATCATATAAAGATGATCGTCGGTAAAGCAGATGCCAGACTGAGATTCATTGGAAGAATCTTAAGGAAATGCAATTCGAAAACGAAGAAAGTAGGTTACAGTACGCTTGTTCGCCCACTGTTTCAATACTGCTCAGCAATGTGGGATCCGTATCAGATAGGGTTGATAGAAGAGATAGAGAAGATCCAACGGAGAGCAGCGCGCTTCGTTACAGGATCATTTAGTAATCGCGAAAGGGTTACGGAGATGATAGATAAACTCCAGTGGAAGACTGCAGGAGAGACGATCAGTAACTAGGTACGGGCTTTTGTTGCAGTAAAGAGAACGTACCTTCACCGAGGAGTCAAGCAACTGGAATCACTCAACAGAGGAAAGTCCACTGGACCTGACGGGATGCCAATTCGATTCCACACAGAGTACGCGAAAGAACTTTCCCCCCTTCTAACAGCCGTGTACCATAAGTCTCTAGAGGAACAGAAGGTTCCAAATGATTGGAAAAGAGCACAGGTAGTCCCAGTCTTCAAGAAGGGTCGTCGAGCAGATGCGCAAAACTATAGACCTATATCTCTGACGTCGATCTGTTGTAGAATTGTAGAACATGTTTTTTGCTCGAGTATCATGTCGTGTTTGGAAACCCAGAATCTACTATGTAGGAATCAACATGGATTCCGGAAACAGCGATCGTGTGAGACCCAACTCGCTTTATTTGTTCATGAGACCCAGAAAATATTAGATACAGTCTCCCAGGTAGATGCTAATTTTCTTGACTTCCGGAAGGCGTTCGATACAGTTCCGCACTGTCGCCTGATAAACAAAGTAAGAGCCTACGGAATATCAGACCAGCTGTGTGGCTGGATTGAAGAGTTTTTAGCAAACAGAACACAGCATGTTGTTATCAATGGAGAGACGTCTAGAGACGTTAAAGTAACCTCTGGCGTGCCACAGGGGAGTGTTATGGGACCATTGCTTTTCACAATATGTATAAATGACCTAGTAGATAGTGTCGGAAGTTCCATGCGGCTTTTCGCGGATGATACTGTAGTATACAGAGAAGTTGCAGCATTAGAAAATTGTAGCGAAATGCAGGAAGATCTGCAGCGGATAGGCACTTGGTGCAGGGAGTGGCAACTGACCCTTAACATAGACAAATGTAATGTATTGCAAATACATAGAAAGAAGGACCCTTTATTGTATGATTATATGTTAGCGGAACAAACACTGGTAGCGGTTACTTCTGTAAAATATCTGGGAGTATGCGTGCGGAACGATTTTATGTGGAATGATCATATAAAATTAATTGTTGGTAAGGCGGGTACCAGGTTGAGATTCATTGGGAGAGTCCTTAGAAAATGTAGTCCATCAACAAAGGAGGTGGCTTACAAAACACTCGTTCGACCTATACTTGAGTATTGCTCATCAGTGTGGGATCCGTACCAGATCAGTTTGACGGAGGAGATAGAGAAGATCCAAAGAAGAGCGGCGCGTTTCGTCACAGGGTTATTTGGTAACCGTGATAGCGTTACGGAGATGTTTAGCAAACTCGAGTGGCAGACTCTGCAAGAGAGGCGCTCTGCATCGCGGTGTAGCTTGCTCGCCAGGTTTCGAGAGGGTGCGTTTCTGGATTAGGTATCGAATATATTGCTTCCCCCTACTTGTACCTCCCGAGGAGATCACGAATGTAGAATTAGAGAGATTAGAGCGCGCACGGAGGCTTTCAGACAGTCGTTCTTCCCGCGAAACATACGCGACTGGAACAGGAAAGGGAGGTAATGACAGTGGCACGTAAAGTGCCCTCCGCCACACGCCGTTGGGTGGCTTGCGGAGTATAAATGTAAATGTAGATGTAGTACATAGCTCCCTCCTACGTATATTTCGCGAAGAGACCATGAAGATAAAATCGGAAAGATTAGAGACCACACAGAGGCATACCGACAGTCTTTCTTTCTACGAACTATACGAGACTGGAATAGAAGGGACAACCAACTGAGGTACTCAAAGTACCCTCCACTACACACCGCCAGGTGGCTTGCGGAGTATGGATGTAGATGTAGAATTTGAGCTTCATCAGCCAGTGGCCACTTGATACAGACCAGCATCCATCCAAGTCATCGCAATGCACGAGCATAGAGCCTACGATCTCCAGCGGATTTTTCTGTCTTCGAATTAGCAACTATAACATTGTGTATGATATAATACTACGTTTCGGTATGCTCCGTGGCGATTTTTTATGACATGTTTCTATAAGCATGTTTAACTATGGTGTTACTATTTCTAGTTTGTAGTACAGGTAGTGCCATGGCAACTTGAGTATTTCTCATTTTTGATATTATGAGGAGCATCGTTTATGCATTAGAAAACGAAGTCTAGAACGGGGTAAAATCTAACATTTGTGACATTGTGTTCATTTAGTGTTAAATAAAAGGGTGAAGGAAGAGAAGCAATTCGAAACACCTATGCCCTGTATGGAATGAGTGCTATCGAAAAAATCAAGTTGTATCATTTCAAGTACGTTCATTTCGAGACAAATGAATCACCACATTCAGGAAGACAAACAGGTATTGATGAAGAACGTTTCTACGATTCTTTACTACGCTCCATTCCAATAATGTGGAAGTGCGACAACCAATTAACTTTATTGTGACACTTGCCTTCAGGAGTCATATTAAGGTTCAAAGAAAGAATGAGGATTACAGTAAAATATGTCATTGAATACGAGATTAGACGTGAAGCAGAATCTCTAACTGGGTAGAATGGGGATGGAAGTTGTTGTGTGAGATGTCTTATCATGATAACATTTCTAAAGATGTCGTTCTGACTTCGATATAGCTGTTTGTAGCTCTGTCACAGAGGAGGTAAAATCTTACTCTAAGGGACGACAAGTTTCTATCTCATCTATTTTCCGCATACAGAGAATTATTAATGATTTTATTACAGCCTGGCTCACCTTGAGTGAGACTCTGAAAGTTAACGGCCTGTGGAGACGTTGATGGAGCCTGCTAGGGCGCTGAAAGCATGAAGTATTTTTATGGCTCTTAGCTTACAGAAACGGCATGTTGGGAGTTGAAAGCAACCGGCAGCGAGCCCATCCCTTAGTAAATCTTGCCAGACAGGCCCACAGCTGTACAGGGCAGACAAGGGAGTCCCTCATCGAGAGAGCTCTCCAGCAGAACAATGGCGCGATACTTGCTGTGGTGTCAGCTGAAGCTTGGGCAGGGGACAACGATCTGAAGGAACGTGTCTACACAGTGGAGTCATAAACTAGGCATTGTGTTCAGAGCCATGTGTAAGAAGAATTCATAGATTTTGCTGAAAGTGAAAATCCCCCCCCCCCCTGCCACCTCAGTTGTATAAGAAAAGTCCGGTGTCTGAGAAACTTTTGGAGATAGAATCTTTATTACACCTCATTGTTAGGACTAACAAGCTTGATTTAGATATAAATCTTTGGGATTCTATCTGCTTGCTTGATGCTGTGGGAAGTGACACGACTTTGGAGAAAATCGTCTCTTCCCCCCTCTGCGAAAAATTAACAAAAGCTAGTATTTGGTGGTTTCTTTTTTTTTCGGAGACACAGGTTTCTTAACTCCTGCCCTGGTTTGACATAAGTTTGTGCTGTCATGTCGGAGGGGTGGCTTAGCGCCTATAGAGCCCTGTGATTGGCTCAAGACAGCGTGTAGGCGGTGTTGTTCGTGCACTTTGCGGGGAAACGGATTTTTTTAATTTTTTAATTTTTTATTTTTTTCATTTTTTAATTTTTTATTTTTTTTTCTGGCGAGGTACGAGGCACTAGGGTCGGGACTTCGGTCTGGTAAGCACTTCTGGTCAAAGCTCTGGCATGTGTGGTTGGTACTTCGGATCTCTCCTGAGACTGACTTCACTTGCAAGTAGTTTAGACTGGGGAGCCTGTGGTGAAGTTCTTACTGTGCCGACAGTATAACTTCAAACGTTTTGGGCTGCTCGTTTACTGAGGGCACACTTATTGGTTTTTGGTTTAGCAGTCTTGATGTTTGGCGCCCTTGTGTGCTCTGTCGTATAAGTGAGCCAAATTGGTCCTTGGTACAAACAGTTAACGGGTGTGTCACACACTGAAATCTACCATAATTTCGGGGCTCTGGTAGAGATTGAATTATGATCTGTCTGATCGCTAGACCATGAGATTTTTGCATTCCTTTCGTGGCCGGAATCGATTCACAGGTGCCACCTCCACGCCTCACATCCGTCGCTCACATCTTGCCAGCTGCAATTTAACCCACCGCACGAAGCAAACGGGGTAATGTACCGCCGCTCTGGCATTGTCAGGGCATACAGATCTCAATCGCCACTTGCTCTCAGCTGCACCCATATAGAGGTCCTTCATTATATTTGATTAGTCAAAGTCTTCCCAGCGTCAGATCAATTCAGATTGCGTTATTCACATTTTTAGGGCCAGAGTTAAACCGTCTTTCCCAGCCCAGAATCCTTGCCCAGTGTAGTCTTAAACCACCTGTCAGTTGTTTACTATATTCAATCAATAACTTGTTTAGCATAATTTATTGCTGATTTTGTTGGCATATTTTTAGTGTTCAAACAACACTAATTTTTCCTAAAAAAAGAAAAAATCTTTCAAACAGTCCCCACAAAGGTTACCTTTCAAATCTCCCGCCAGTTTGAAAATGAGAGCTACTGCCTCTTACTCTTTACAGTGCGTCGACATTTTCATGGACCGAGCGACCAACTGCAGTGTTCATCGCCTCCTCACAGCCCTTGCGATGGTTCATAGAGATAATTCGCAATGTAGACAATGGGATTATTTGTAGTTGCTGCGTAAACATGTATTTGATAAGTCGATATCACATTAAACTTTAATTCATTCAAAATCTTTCACTTGTATAACAAAAATATATCAACTGACTCTTGCAAGATAACTCTCTATCATTCCAATAAGTAACAAAACTACCACAGCTTCACCAGACGTGCAGCACTACGTTGTCATGATCGTATCATTGCCGTAGCAAGACGATTATCTTTCTACAGGCAATGTCTTTCTTACCGTTTAGGAGTGCATTTTGTGCATCAACGATTAACCGTCTTAATTAATTTTCCTACGACGTCATAAAGAGTATTCTAGTATTTATGGTGAGGGAGAAGAATGGAAAGTTGCACAGACCATCGAAGTACATACCAAAGAAAATAAAAGTAATCCATTGAGTTAAAGATACTTTTAATTGAGATCGACATGTAGCAGGGCGTTTGACCAAATACTTCGTTCCAACATTATGAAATACCCCGAAATATAGAACCTATTGACATTAAACCAGCATGGATTTGGAAAGCATCAATCTTCTGAGACACAACTGGCACTTCATTCGCGCGACTTACTGCGTACAGGGGCTCTCAAATTCATGCCGTACTTATACAGATGCAAAAAGGCTTTTGATGTCATTCCTCATAAGCGACCTCCAACCCCATCGCTTTCCAATGGACTATCGTCTCAGTTGTGCGACTGCATTCCTGATTCCCTGTCTGAAAGATCACAGCTCGCAGCAATGGACGGAACGTCACCTGGTGGAACGGAAGTGATGACTGTGTTTCTACAAGTAACACTGATGCAGACCTTCAGCTATTTCTAATACATATAAACTATTTTGCAAACAATCAGAACGTTTCTCGTAATTTGTGACAGGTAATACTGCTGTCTAGTAAACTCCTCAGAAGAACAAAGGGAGCTACAGACCGATGGAAAATATATCTTCACGGTAAAAAACGTGGAAATTGATCCTAAATAATAAAATGGGTGAGGTTCTCCACATGATTACTAAGAAGGTTTCGTCAAGATTTGAGAAACAGATAAGTAAAACAAACTTGGGAATTATTAATTTAACGAAACCCTTAAGGGCTACAGATACAAACAATGTAGCTGGGAAGCATTACATGTAGTGGTGAAGGTGAAACAACCCTTACAACCCTTACAAGACCCAAGAAATCTACTAAGGAGACTGCCAGCACTACGGATGTTCGAGCTCTTCTGGAATTTCTGAGCCCTGTGCAAACAGTACGTGATTCCCCCATCAAAAATGTTAAAAGAGGATAGCTGACTTTGTAGTAGAGCCAATTACATTAGGGAAAAGAGTGTCACAAATGTTTTGGCTTTTTCCCTTGAGATTGTCGAGGGCAGTGGGCAAGGGATCGAGTTGGGGACCCAATATTAAAACAAACTCTTTTCATTGCAGCAGGTTATTTCCACGTTATTTCGTCCACCATCTTTCTCCTTTGGATGCAACCAGTTTTTATTGCTACCACTGTACAAAGGATTATATTACAACTGTAATAACATAAGAAAAATTAGAACTCGCACATAAAGATTTTGGTGTTAGTTTTTCTCGAGCTTCGTATGTGAGTGGAACTGTCAAGAAACTGAAGCAATTCTGTGAATTACAGTGTAATCATGTATCATCGCAATGTACATGAAGTGTCTCAGTAGAATGTAATGTCCGCTATGCAGGACTTATTGTTTCAGAGACACTTATAACACTTTATAAGTGCTCAAAATATGAATGATATACTATGTATACACAATTATTTGGCAAGGTTGTCAGCAAAACTCTTGGTTTTTGCCATCCACTTAGTTATCTTGACACAATAGATATTTTCTTAAGGAGGGGTCTAATGCAGAGCGCTTACAAGAAAGAATAGTTTCTTGTGTAATGCAATTTTTAGCTAACTGAAATAACTTCTGGTAGCTACATCTATCATGAGTGAATTATTATACTTATTTGTCTTTAAATATTTGAATGAAATATAAAAAGAACATGTGCCTGCTCACGTTATAGCAGTTAGCTCCAGCTGCATTAGTTTATACTACAGATTTGGGTAGGGTAGATGGAACATTTGATCCTTCATGGGATGAGCATGGCTCTGCAGCCTGAGCCTGTATTAGCCATGGCTCGCAAACTATGGGACAGCCAGGCTGGATGGCTGATGGGCTGGCAGGCCAGCTACAGCCTGGTGCTGAGGCAAGACGAAAGCGAGCAAGCCAGCGGTAGTACTAGTGGAACGAAGAAAGAATCAGCGCATTTGTTAGTGCAGGTTTCCAACATCAGGGACAGCTATGCACTCAGGGCAAACCTACTGTTCTACTTTGATTGACAGGTCCTTAACATATTCTTCTACTTTGATTAACAGGTCCTTAACTTATTGTGCTGCTCAAAGGACCCTTCCTTTTGATTGGCAGGCACTTAACCTACTGTTCTCCCACCCCCTCCCACTGCCCTTCCCCCTCAGGAAACCTCCCCACTCGCTGCCACAGCAACACTTTTAGGTCTGCGTTATTGGATAGCCCCTCTCACTCTTAACAATTTGATTGATTACTTAATTAAACTGATCAATTAATTAACCTCTCCCTCTCTGGTAAACCTCTCAAAAGTTGGTGGGAAAAAGACACAGTTGATTTGTCATTTGGAGAGAATTCGATTATAGTGTATGGAATATTGTTTAAGCAATTTTGGAAATGTATAGAATATTGTTTAGTTATTTATAGCAGTGTATGGAATACAGTTTATTTATTTAGTTAAAGAATTTGTCTGGAAATCGAATGCTGTGTATGGAATATCGTTTAAACAATTTAGACAATGTATGGAATATTGTTTATTTAAACGATTTAGGGGATTCAACGCAATGTATGGAATATATGGAAATTGGTGGCTCTTTGGTGGAGAGGAAGGATCTTATAACAGGAATTCAAGGTATATTGTTTATTTATAAAAAATTCAGTTTGTGGGGGATGGATTTCTCTTGCTCATTATTCTCTGCTGTTTGGAAACATGTAGGTCTTGTAAGAAGTAATTACATAGGGCAGATATGTTACATAACCTAATGTTCGGTACTGTACTCTGGGTAACGTAATGTTTGGCCCTTTCGTGTCACTTAATCTGTTGTTCTGTTTAGTGGTTTTCCATGTCACCCCCTTTTCTTTAAACTCTTGTACCGCCTTTGATACCAAATTAAGTAATTAGTTATGTCCTCCCACCATTTTCTGGTACACTTTTCGAATTTAACATGCCTTTGAACGCCATTTCTGGCGCATCTATCTTTGCCACCCACCCCCTCAAACTGTTGTACTGCGTTTTACATAAAAATTATGCAAATTAAGCTAGTGTTCAGCACTTAACCTGCTGTTCTGCTCCATGTCACCCACTCATGCAAACGCCCAGCTTAACTGTTGTACCGCTAACACCACATATATATATATATATATATATATATATATATATATATATATATATATATATATATATATGCAACTTAATTAAATCGTATTTTTAACATTACGGAATAGATTTTTTTCACAGTATCCTATTGGTCGGTGAAATATAGTGTAAACAAAAGATTGCTAGTAAAAACACACATCCCACCGCCTGACGCCACGGCCGCAAACTCTGCACATGCCCCCAGGAGTCGGGGTGCACCATCAGCCCCCACAAAGTGACAACGCAGCCATCAGCTGCCAAGCCATGTACAGGTGTCCAGTTGGGTCCCGCAAGCATGAGGCAGTGGCATCTCTTTCATAGTCCACACCTGAGAAATTCTTGTCAAAATACATGTACTGTTGTAGGCGCGATACCTCTCCACCTGTGGATACTGGCGTCACAGGTCATGCTATAGAAATCTATTCCAGAAAAACATCGACTGCTTTCTCCCTCACGAACCAAACACGACAGAACATTAACCACTGAATTTGCCTATCAAACTGCTGCTGCTGCCAGTGTGGGAGCACCATCCGCCATTGTTTCCTGCAGATGAGACTTTCAGTGGCAAAACTATTTTGTACAGATCGCCACATTGCACTGACAAACTCCACAAAAGTTGTCTACAGATCATCAAATACATACAAGAGTCACAAGATATTGGTAACCAGGAACATATTTACCAGTGTAGCTACAAATAAATATTACGATTGCTGCTGCAGTCTGACACCGATCTCAGTATCTATAGTGCACATTATTTTCCACATAAAAATCTGTCTCTAGCCCTCATAGTTATCGACGTGCTGAATCTATATGTGCCTCATGATAGGACACAAATTCATTTCCTCTGGTCATGCCACAACATAAGCTACAGTAACATTACACTGCAATATATACACTTTCACACAAACACTGCAGTTATCTTTTACATCTGTAGAGAGTCCAAAAAAATTATGATATGCCTACACTCACACTTGATATATGTCTCGATTCTCCTCAGTTCTATGAAATTATCTGACCAAGTCTTCGAATCAGCGCTTCTGGAAGGTGCTGTATCTTGCCAAGATTCTCTCAAAAAAGTATAATGAAGTATCTGCATTTGGCACTATGTGATAATGAATACCGCACCTGCGGACATAATGCTTGGAAAGACATCACTGATGCGGGTTGGTGTACTGTAATCAACCCCACTATCGATAGAACAACAAGGAAAATATGAGGGTACGCTTAGGGGTGACAATGAGGGGACATATTGTTACAGCCGTATTGCCCATCCAGTTTGTGCGCTATAGCAGGTCCATTTGAACACTTGTATTCCAATATTGTGCAGCTGTTTACGAAGTGAATCTGTCACCACTTATGTTCAGATATACTCCTCAGTGCATTGAAATTACAATTCACGATGTCCAATCTATCCTTCCATTACGACTAAGCATACATAATTTTTTTTTGTTTTTTACGTGAATAGAAGTTTGGTTACTTCCCACAAATGTATGTTGGAACATACGCCATGGTACCTTTATGTTTAAGCAGCAGCATAACAATTCTGACTATCAGTTACAGGTGTGTCAAAAAATTATGATACGTCCTCACTTGCACCAGTTGAGTGTCGTTTCTGAGCTGCAAAACAGCCTCTCGCGATTATGTATTTGTCAATGAATAAAGGATATAATTACAATTTTAAAAAGTCCTAGAGTCTTTTCGGTTTATCGATTTCACCACTTCTACGAAACCTGTTGGTAATTTCAGAATTTGTAAATCCAGCCAACACATAGCGACGTCTTATATATATATTCAGACCAACAAGTCGGGGTTTGTGTCAGTGCGTTCCAAGCATAGCTTCCACCACCTTGATCACCCTTTTCCCCCTGACTAAGAAGTCAAATGGTTCAAATGGCTCTGAGCACTATGGGACTTAACGTCTGAGGTCCTCAGTCCCCTAGACTTAGAACTACTTAAACCTAACTAACCGAAGGACATCACACACATCCATTCCCGAGGAAGGATTCAAACCTGCGACTGTAGCAGCCGGGCAGTTCCGGGCTAAAGCGCCTAGAACTGCTTGGCCACAATGGCCGGCTTACTAAGCAATCATAGTGAGTACAATATATACTATAGTACATTCATTTGGAGTTAATTTTCATGGGTGGAGCAGTTGGGTAGAGAAACTGCATAACTGTTGTAGTCTAAGCGCATTTTTAAGTTCATGTTGCTAAGTACCAACGTGTTTGACACTACAGGAGTAGTGTCACCACAAGAGAGATCTGTTATTTCAGGTGGCAAAATTAAGTTTGTTATGAAAGAACAAAAGAGGCTGTTAGTGTCATGTCTAGAAAACCAGCAAAAGTGTGCCTTCCACTCGTCTTTCACCTGCTAGATGCACACACCACAATCGATGTTCCCTCAACTAAATGAAGGCGCGGAATGTGCAGACACAGTCAAGTGGAATGTTTACATGGAAAGGAATAATGGTTCAGTGCAAACACACGTCCATATTGAATCTTCTCAAATTTCAACATGATTAGAAAAGCTGTCCAACACATACTAAGTATTAGTTCGAAATTCCGCTGTCTAGAGGACGACACGGTTAAGTTAGCTACATTCTTGCATCCCAACAGGTGTCTCCACCGATTCTGTCTATGCATGCTTCGTGCAGTGGCGGCCTGTGGCGGGAATGATTCACGTTTCTGGCTCTTTCCATTAGCCAGAAGCGTGAATCATTCCCGACACAGGCCGCCACTGCACGAGGCATGCATAGACAGAATCGTCCTAGCAAACTGATCAAATGCTCAAGTGTGTGTGAAATCTTATGGGACTTAACTGCTAAGGTCATCAGTCCCTAAGCTTACACACTAATTAACCTGAATTATCCTAAGGACAAACACACACACCCATGCCCGAGGGAGGACTCGAACCTCCTCCGGGACCAGCCGCACAGTTCCTAGCAAACTGCCCCCATATATATTTCATCACTGTATTAACAATAAATATTACGAGCACGGTTTCAATTGCATGATAATCAACAGTGAGAGAACTGTCGGAAATACACCCTACTGACAGCTGTGGCCCTGGAAATAGAAATGTCTGTACCATTCTTATGACTTGACATACTCTTCCCTTTGCTATCACAGTATTCCACCTCAAATCCATACCTTCCTTACGACTAAACGTAGTTATTTCCTTTGCACATGTCAGAACACACACACAAATATTTTGTAAGCCTGGTGCTCAAGGCGAACCTATCACACATCCCCTACTATTAAGTATAATACCTGGCCAATAACTGATTGCTGGTGACACGAAATAATACTGACCGAAAATCAGCGTTGGGTGGACATGTCTCATAAGATTTTTCTACAAGTACTACCACTGTGTCTTAGAAAGAGAGGCATTATCATCTTACAAACTGCTATATACTGCATGTTAGAAAAAGCACGATCACAATGACCATATTACTATCGCAATCGATCTTGTTCTACACGTGCACACAAGTTTTGATGTTAAAAGCTATACTGGCTTTATAAATTGACATATTTTATTACCTCCAAATGAATTGGTTTTTCTAGACAAATACCGTGACAGTGAATATAGATGGTGATCGTAGGAGTGAATATTACCAGACCAGCAGTGCGGTTACACCTGGCCCACAATGCAACCTTGTGATAAAATCACTGAATTTTGAAAGTGATTCAGCTAAGGAAAGTGGTATGAAACCGATATTTGCAACTCCCTCATGCCACCGCTATCTATTTCTCCGGTATTTGTAACGCATTCTGTCTCGATGCCATGTCAGAGGTTCTGCAGTATATCCACTGGATTATAGGTGAATGTTGATTGAGAAGGATCACAAACTGTAGATTGTGTGCTGATTGAAGTCGTTAGAAATGTACACAGGCTTCTCAGATCTCTAGTGTTACGCTATCTGCTAGAAATGCTCTCTGGGATTTTGAATCAAGTCCTTACATTCAACCACATACCTGCATTGGAAACTATGGAGAATGCCTTTAATGATTACAACCACTAGTGAATCATATTTCTGGCACTCCTATATCTCGAAACGGATCACTTTTCACGATCCAATAAACAATATTCCATACATTATCTAAAGTGCTTAAACAATATTTTATACACAGCATTCGATTTCCAGACAAATTTTTAACTAAATAAATAAACTGTATTCCATACACTGAAATAAATAACTAAACAATATTATATATATTGTCTAAATTGTTTAAACAATATTCTGTACACTTCAATCGAACTCCCTCCAAATGATCAATCAACTGAGTCTCTTTCCCACCAACTTCTGGGAGGGAGAGTGCGAGGGGAGGGGGCTTACCAAAGAGGGAGAGGTTAATTAATTGATCTATTTAATGAAGCAATCAATCAAATTGATAAGAGAGGGGCTATCCAATTACTCAGACCTGAAAGAGTACATTTGGCAGCAAGGGGGAGGTTTCCTGAGGGGAAAGGCAGTGGGAGGGGGTGGGGGAACAATAGGTTAAGTGCCTGTCAGTCAAAAGGAAGGATCCAGTAGGTTAAGTACCTGTCAATCAAAGAAGAACAATAGGTTAACGACCTGTCAATCAAAGGAGAACAGTAGGTTTGCAACTGAGTGCATACCTGCCCCTGGTAGGCAAATATCACTAACAAAATGCGCTGATTCTGTCTTTGTCCCACTACTGGCGGTGGTTGACCAACAGCCCTGCCCTGTCTGGGATGGGCCGCCATGGCCACAGCACATAGGTTTGCTCCTGATAATCCTTTTGACATAAATATGTTTACTTCTGACGTCAGTAAAAGAGCTGTTAGCAGAAATGCACATCAGGCCGTCTGTTGTATTGGCTCACTGGAAGAGATGAAATCGAGATAGTGTCGTCGTTCTTAATCAGGAAAGTGGTTGTTCCATCAGAGTAGCTGGCAGAAGGTATGGCGTGCCGTATTCCACTGCAGCGAGATGGCGGAGGAATACCAGGAAAGAGCCACTGCCAACAGAGCTCTTGGCTCAGGAAAGAAGAGAGTGAGCTCACAGTAGGAGGACAGCGAGATAGTGTCTAACAGCAGAAAAAATCCCTTTATAAACGGGAAGCAGTTGCTGCGGGAAATTTGCTGAGGACTGAGGGGTGTCGGACTGAACACACACGATGGTCCACTGGGAAACAACAGCTCAGTGAAGGCAATGCTTTATACTGGCTCGCATCTGTGCACAGAGGTTCGAGTCCTCCCTCGGGCATGGGTGTGTGTCTGTTTGTCCTTAGGATAATTTAGGTTAAGTAGTTTGCACGCTTAGGCACTGATGACCTTAGCTGTTAGGTCCCATAAGATTTCACACACATTTGAACATCTGTGCACATCGTGGAAAAACATCAGTTTCGCTGATAAGGAGTGTTTTCCACCAGTAACGATGATCCAAGAGTCGTGTACAGGCCGCAGGAGACTCGCCATTGACCCAAATATGTAGCCACGACGAGAAGTGGGCGGCTGTCTGTTACTCCTGGAGATGGATTTCTGCGAGAGGAGCAGTAATTCTTCACAGGACGGAAGGAACTCTCGACAGTGAGCAGTACGCCCACATATTGGAAAATGTGATGCTTCCATCATTGCGACTACATATGGAGAAGCAGATTTCATATTTCAAGAGGACCATTCTCCAGTTCACATTTCTGCATTCTTTCAGCAGCAGCTCTCCACGATTGGCTTCAACGTCACAGACTGGCCCCCACGGGCTGCTGTTATAATCCCTATGGGAATTATGTGGGCTGAGGTATCCAGAATGTCAACATAGAACTGTCCACGAAACCAACCAACTACAGCTGATGCTTTTTGGGACTGCGTTCTTGAAGCCTAGGAGAAAATTATTCATCAGGCTGTTACGATTCTATGCCAAGATGAATGATAGAAGTACAAAACAAAGTGGGACTCTTTCGTAGCAGTAGGACTAACTTCTAAATTTGTAACATTCACCCCATTACGTAAAGCTACAGCCAAAATTGTTTCAGGAAGTTTTACAAAACATTTCTTACCGATTGTTGCTCATATACAAATAGTTATTCATGATAATGGACAAAAATTAAGACACTTACTCTGAAAGCTAGGATGATTACACATATCCCAGTTACCATGCATGCTTCATAAAACCCATCTGAACGCATTTTAAAAGAAATTGGTAAGCTTTGTCGTCTGTACTGTCATAAGAAACACACCGATTAGGATAAATATATCTACAAATGTCAAGGAATTATTAACTCCATTCCAAATGATTCTACATTACTGTCTCCATACATGGTATTAAAGAATGTTTAATCGCAATCCTGGTTCACAACGGCAATGTCACTATACACTTTGTATTTATTATTTGTCTTGCAACTTAGTACAATTTTCTGCACTGTTATGTTTTTACAGATAGCACCTTTTAGGTAGAGACAAGATTTCACATGCTTACTGTATATTGTCATTACTATTTATTTATTGTGCTCAATCAATGTTTTAGAACAAATTGTTACCATGTAAAGTGAAATGGTGGTGGTGGTGGTGGTGGTGGTGGTGGTGATGAAGTCCCATACTCCTTTACAGAAAATAGGGGAACGATGCGGGACACCCGCACTGCCGTACTAGGCAAGGTCCTAGTGGAGGTGGTTTGCCATTGCCTTCCTCCGTCTGTAATGGGGATGAATGATAATGATGAAGACTTCACAACAACACCCAGTCATTTCGAGGCAGGTGAAAATCCCTGACCACGCCAGGAATCGAACCCGGAACCCCATGCTGGGGAAGCGAGAACACTACCGCGAGACCACGAGCTGTGGACGTAAAGTGAAATATACACAAGTAAATAAATATACATTTTGAAGCATCGAGAATATGAAACACATCAATGTAAAATGAATGAAACAAGTGTAACAAACTATATATATATCTCAGAAATGAAAACTACAGCAATTTTTGAAACGGTCACGTTGGACGATTCTCTTCAGTCGTCGTTGGCCCGTTCTTGCAGGATCTTTTTCCCGCCGCAGCGATGTCGGAGATTTGGTGATTTACCGGGTTCCTGATATTCGCGGTACACTCGTGAAATGGTCGTACGGGAAAATCCCCAATTCATTGCTGCCTCAGAGATGCAGTGTCCCGTCGATCGTGCGCTGACTATAACACCACCTCAAACTCACTTAAATCTTGATGACCTGCCACTGTAGCAGCAGTAGCCGATCTAACAACTGGGCCAGACACTTGTCTTATGAAGACTTTGCCGACCGCAGCGCCGTATTCTGCCTTTTTACGTATCTGTGTATTTGAATAGCCGGCCGTAGTGGCCGATCGGTTCTGGGTGCCATAGTCAAATTGAAACTTATATCTAACATACATAGAAAAATCGTAAATACATGTCATTCTTGGTATTGCTATAAAGAATTTATTATTAATGAAACCATATAAATGAGTTTGTACTATATGGACGTGACCCTTAAGTTTATACTTCGTTGTTTCCTATAAAACCTGCAAGAAAAAAATTAGTATATGTACAGGGTGAGTCACCTAACATTACCGGTGGATATATTTCGTAATAAGTGGAACCCCGTTAGTTTTGCTAGCACATCTGAACATATAAACAAATACGTAATTAGTGCCGTTTGTTGCATTGTAAAATGTTAATTACATCCGGAGATATTTAACCTAAAGTTGACGCTTGAGTACCACTCCTCCGCTGTTCGATCGTGTGTATCGGAGAGCACCGAATTACGTAGGAATCCAAAGGAAACGGTGATGGACCTTAGGTACAGAAGAGACTGGTTCAAATGGCTCTGAGCACTATGGGGCTTAACATCTACGGTCATCAGTCCCCTAGACCTTAGAACTACTTAAAGCTAACTAACCTAAGGACATCACACAACACCCAGCCATCACGAGACAGAGAAAATCCCTGACCCCGCCGGGAATCGAAAAGACTGGAACAGCACATTACGTCCACATGCTAACACCTTTTTATTGGTCTTTTTCATTGACGCACATGTACATTACCATGAGGGGTGAGGTACACGTACACACGTGGTTTCCGTTTTCAATTACGGAGTGGAATAGAGTGTGTCCCGACATGTCAGGCCAATAGATGTTCAATGTGGTGGCCATCATTTGCTGCACACAATTGCAATCTCTGGCGTAATGAATGTCGTACACGCCGCAGTACATCTGGTGTAATGTCGCCGCAGGCTGCCACAATACGTTGTTTCATATCCTCTGGGGTTGTAGGCACATCACGGTACACATTCTCCTTTAACGTACCCCACAGAAAGAAGTCCAGAGGTGTAAGATCAGGAGAACGGGCCGGCCAATTTATGCGTCCTCCACGTCCTATGAAACTGTCGTCGAACATCCTGTCAGGGGTCAGCCTAGTGTTAATTGCGGAATGTGCAGGTGCACCATCATGCTGATACCACACCGACGCGTTTCCAGTGCGACATTTTCGAGCAATGTTGGCAGATCATTCTGTAGAAACGGGATGTATGTTGCAGCTGTTTGGGCCCCTGTAATGAAGTGAGGACCAATGAGGTGGACGCCAATGATTCCGCACCATACATTTACAGTCCATGGTCGCTGTCGCTCTACCTGTCTGAGCCAGCGAGGATTGTCCGCGGACCAGTAATTCATGTTCCGTAGATTCTCTGCCCCATGGTTTGTGAAACCCGCTTCATCGGTAAACAGGTAGAACTGCAACGCATTCTCTGTTAATGCCCATTGACAGAATTGCACTCGATGATTAAAGTCATTACCATGTAATTGCTGATGTAGCGACACATGAAACGGGTGAAAGCGCTGACGATGCAGTATGCGCATGACACTACTTTGACTCAGTCCACCGGCTCTCGCAATGTCCCGTGTACTCATGTGTGGGTTCATGTCAACAGCAGCTAACACACCAACTGCACCCGCTTCTCCAGTGACGGGCCTGTTACGGACCCGTTTGCGTGCTACGACCATACCTGTTGCATACAGTTGGCGGTAGATGTTTTGCAATGTGCGGCACGTTCGATGCTCTCTGTCCGGGTACTGTTCTGCATACACCCTGCAGGCTTCAGCTGCATTTCGTCGACACTCGCCATAGATGAGTATCATCTCCGCCTTTTCAGAGTTCGAATACACCATGGTCATAGTTCCTACAACACTACACTATCACAGACGTCTGGTAACACGGTGTACTACAGTTGGTCTGCGTGCGGAGACGAATGCAGAATAACAATAACAGCAAGCGCTACATGCGGACACTGCGACAGCTAGACCAAACCACAGCAGTGCACTACAGCCACACTCGTAAATACGGTCGTCATCGTAAACATGTCCCTGCAGATGCTCTTCGCCGACCGTGGCCCGTGATTGTTACAACACGCAACTGAACGTCGGAGGTTTCAAGTGTCAACTTTAGGTTACAATATCTCCGGATGTAATTAACATTTTACAATGCAACAAACGGCACTGATTACGTATTTGTTTATATGTTCAGATGAGCTAGCAAAACTAACGTGGTTCCATTTAAAAAAACGTAGGTTTGTGTTAAAAGTCATACTTCCATGCATTTTTGTATGGTTTGTATTAAACAATTCCACTAGCCCCTCTCCTCACGTTCGGTCTGTGGAATCGGTTCGTCAGTATTTGATGTGGTTTACGAAATATATCCAGCGGTAACGTTAGGTGACTCACCCTGTATATAATATCAACTAATTTTATAATTTATATATAATCAACGAGTGTCAGCGTGCGAACCATTCAACGAAACATCATCGATATGGGCTTTCAGAGCTAAAGGCCAACTTGTTTACCATTGATGACTGCACGTCACAAAGCTTTACGCCTCGCCTGTGTCCTTCAACACCCACATTGGACTGTTGATGACTCGAAACATGTTGCCTGGTTAGACGAGTCTCGTGTCAAATTGTATTTAGCGGCTGGACGTGTACATGTGGGGAGACAACCTTATGAATCCATAGACCCTACATGTCAGCAGGGGACTATTTAAGCTGGTGGAGGCTCTGTAATGGTGTGGGGCGTGTGCAGTTGGAGTGATATGGGACTCCTGATACGTCTAGAAACGACCCTGGCAGGTGACACGTACGTAAGCATCCTATCTGATCAACTGAATCCATTCATGTCCACTGTCCATTCCGACGGACTTGGGCAATTCCAGCAGGACAATCCAACACTTCACATATTCAGAATTGCCACAGAGTGGCTCTAGGAACAGTCTTCTCAGTTTAAACACTTCAGCTGGTCACCAAACGCCCCAGAAATGAACATTATTGAGCATGTATGGGAAGTTTTGCAAAGAGCTGTTCGGAAGAGATCTCCACCACCTCGTACTCTTACGGATTTATGGGGAGCCCTGGTGTCAGTTCCCTCCAGCACATCTTCAGACATTAGTCGAGTCCATGGCACGTCCTGTTGCGGAACTTCTGCGTGATCGCGGGGGTCCTACACGATATTAGGCAGATGTACCAGGCTCTTTGGCTCTTCAGTGTACTAATTTTAAACAAAGAACGAAAGATGAAGAATTTTGGTATCCAAAACCACCTCACTTGTGCTAGAGACAAGTACACCAACGTTTACAATTTAACAGTCACCAGTTCATGCTATGAGGCAACATCAAAGAACGCAATGCAGGACACAATCATGACAAAAAAACGTAAGGAACGTCGAATGAAGCTCAATGACAGCTTAAAGCAATGTCGCTCATATGCTGATCAACAACACTGTGTGTCGAACAACGTCACGCGAAATCTAATCAAAGACAAGGACCGGATAACAACGTTCCTTGAACAGGAATGAACAAGAACATCGCACTGCTGTAGCAGCAGAGACAAGTTAAAAGGGGAACAAACTAAATAGCGTCTATCAGCACAAAACGCATGGTGAAACACGGCACACACACACACACACACACACACACACACACACACACACACACACAAACATATCAACCATAATGTCTGCCAAGAAGAACACTGATCCATAACGATATCTGTCAAATAACGTCGTTCAGACACTGATGAATCACACATCACATATCCATCACACTAGTGTACCATCACACAGCAGTAAAAGGGAACGCAGACTAAAAACAGCCTCCACCACTACAGAATGAACGGTGGACGACATCAAGCAGCGCTCTGGCGATTATTTGCGTGGCGGTTATCTACTGGCTGTTCGTTTCAGACTTCTGGGACTTATGAGTGAATACATAATATTTTGAATAGGAACTCAAGTCCGTAAACATGTCGTTTCCGTTCTACGACGGTTTCAGTTCAGATGCGTGACTCGTCCACGTCTACTGAGAGAAAGAGAAAAGTCTCAGAGTTATTTGTCCTGGTATGCAGTAGGGTAGACAGGATGACGAGTACTACGTAAGACCTGATGTCACTTAACGTCTGCCTTGCTGCGAGACCTATTCAGCTCATATACCTCTCCGATTTAGTAAAAATGGTTCGGTACATGGTTTCTGAATACACGGACATGCTCCTTGTGTGTGGCGAAGCTCGATGTAACGGAAGAGCTTCTAGTCAGCTGTGTCACAACGGTATTCCGTAACCCATCGCGCCATCATACAGACTTTCTGCTCAAGTTACGCAGCAGCTTCGAGAAACAGGTACCTTCATCGTGAGGAGGCAGGACTGTGATGCTCCACGGCAACGCCGCAAGCCAGAATTTGAAGATGTTGTACTGCATCGCGTTGAAGAGAGCCCGTCAACGAATACTCGAACAATTGCGCGAGCAGTGCGTGTTAGTCACAGTACGTCTGGAATGTTCTGCAACAATTACTTCTCAGCCCCATTTACTTCCGTATCACTTACTAAGGGTGCACGCTATAGGTCCAGGCGAAAGACGCGTTGCCTACTGCACGTGGTTCCTGTAACACTGCATCGAGACATCCCTGTTTCCACGTCGAGTTCTGTTAACAGGTGAATGTAAGTTCAGTAGGGGATGTATTCTGAATTTGCGAAACAGCCATGTCTAGGCAGACGAAAACCCTCGTGGCACGCATGTTCAGGGATTTCAGCACCGGTTTGGTGTTGACGTGTAGGCAGGTATTCTGGACGGTCATATGATGGAGCCGTACCTCCTTCCACTCAAGTTAGCTGGTTCTACATATTTGATCTTCCTACAGACAGTTTGGTCCCGTTTCTGGAAGCACTGTCACTGAATGTCCGTCAGGAAATGCGGTTTCACCACGATGGTGTATCACCTCACATGCTGTTCGGAGACGTCTCGACAAAAGATGCGATGAAAGATGGCAAGGCCGAGGTGGTCCAACGACATGGCCTCCGTCTTTGCCGGATTTAACTACTATGGACTACTTCTTGCACGTTCGCATGCAAAGTTTTAAACTAAGAGACTCCTGTAGAGACAGAGAGAGCTCTGTTGATGCGAGTTCTGACCACTGCACTATAAATGGAAGAGACACCAGGTGGGATGGATTTACCACAACGCTCTACGTAGGTACAGTGTCTGTAACAAAGTTTGTGGATTTACCACAACACTCTTCGTAGGTACAGTGTCTGTAACAAAGTTTGAGGCGGCACATTGAGTCATTGTTCTAATGCATCAGTACTGTTCCGTACGTACAGTATGCTGGTCTTTTTGTTTTGGAATAACGTAAACAGCTACTGTTTAAATGTTAATAGAAACAAATATGTGTAAGGGATAAACGAATATTTCGTTATGTTTCCTTTCGAATTATTACCTAATAATTGTACTGCGTTACGCCTAATTCAGTTCCTCAAGCAGAAGCGGATTAGTTAAACATCTTAACTGAAATCGTTGTAGGGAGGAAACGTTACGTTTCTAGACAAGGCTTCCTATTCAGAATATTATGTACTCACTCTCATTTACAAGTCCTAGAAGTTTTTATCGGGAATGTCCCTTTATATGCTTGCAGCCACAGCTGGCCACCATGCTAACACACTGAAGAGCCAAAGAAACTGGCACACCTGCCTAACATCGTGTAGGGCCCCTTCGAGCACGCAGAATTGACGCAACACGACGTGGCATGGACTCGACTAATGACTGAAGTAGTACTGGAGGAAATTGACACCATAAATCCTGCAGGGCTGTCCATAAATCCATAAGAGTACGAGGGGTTGCAGATCTCCTCTGAACAGTACGTTGCAGGTCATCCCAGATAAGCTCAATAATGTTCACGTTTGGTGAGTTTGGTAACCAGTGGAAATCCGTCTGAATGCGCAATGAACATGAATGGATGCAGCTGATTAGACAGGATGCTTACGTACGTGTCACCTGTCAGAGTCGTATATAGACGTATCAGGAGTTCCATATCACTCCAACTGCACACGCCCTACACAATTACACAGCGTCCACCAGCTTTAACAGTCCTCTCCTGAGATGCAGGGTCCATGGATTCGTGAGTTGTCTTCATACACGTACCCATCCATTCGTTCGATACAATTTGATGAGACTTGTCCGACCAGGCAACATGTTTCCAGTTATCAACAGACCAATGTCGATGTTGACCGACGCAGGCGAGGCGTAAAGATTTGCGTTGCGCAGTCATCAAAGGTACACGAGTGGGCCTTCGGATGCGAAAGCCCATATCGATGATTTTTCGTTGAATGGTTCGCACGCTGACACTTGTTGATGGCCAAGCATTGAAATCTGCAGCAATTTCCGGAAGGGATGCGCTTCTGTCACGTTGAACGATCCTCTTCAGTCGTCGTTGGCCTCGTTCTTGCAGGATCTTTATCCCACTGCAACGATGTCGTAGATTTGTTGTTTTACTGGATTCCTGATATTCACTGTACACTCGTGAAATGGTCGCACGGCACTTCATCGCTCGTGCGCCGACTAGAACACTACATTTTCCGTGTGGGATTAGCCGAGCGGTCTCAGGCGCTGCAGTCATGGACTGTGCGGCTGGTCCCGGCGGAGGTTCGAGTCCTCCCTCGGGCATGGGTGTGTGTGTTTGTCCTTAGGATAATTTAGGTTAAGTAGTGTGTAAGCTTACGGACTGATGACCTTAGCTGTTAAGTCCCTTAAGATTTCACACACATTTGAACAACACTACATTTAAACTCACTTAAATCTTGATAACCTACCATTGTAGCAGCAATTACTGATCTAACAACTGCGCTAGACACTTGTTGTCTTATATAGGCGTTGTCGACCGTAGCGCCGTATTATGCCTCTTTACATATCTCTGTATTTGAATACGCATGACTATACCAGTCACCGGCCGCTGTGGCCGAGTGGTTGTAGGCCCTTCAGTGTGGAACCGCGCATCCGCTACGGTCGCAGGCTCCAATCCTGCCCTTGGAATTGAAGTGTGTGATGTCCTTATCTTAGTGAGGTTCTACGTTCTAGGGGACTGATGACCTCAGATGTTAAGTCGCATAGTGCTCAGAGCCATTTGAACTTTACCAGTTTCTTTGGCGCTTCAGTGTATGATCCCGTCACTTCTGCGTCAGTGCCAGTCGGAATGTGACAGGCATTGCATCAACCTGGGCGCCGTCCTCGATACGCGGCAGCGAAAAGTAGCAGACAGACAGTCTGCACTCGTTGCCCGCAGGTCGCAGCAACCGTCCGGGAGTCGTACTCCATACACGGCATTGAGAAATGGCAGGCAGAGAGCCCCCACTCCCTGCCTGTAGCTAGGCAGTGCCCTTGTCGCTCAGCGGTCACCTTTCGTTGACTGCACTACGCTGGCTGGCTGCTCCCCAACGCATTCCATCCGACCACCTGTTCACAGCCTCGTCTCCAGCTATACTGCTTTTCGAGACTCGGCACAAGCCGACAGAGCTTCAATTTCCTCCATGGCCAAAGATACCAGCCACCGCACTTACAGGAGCCTCTCTGATATCGACAGGCAGAGATGTTCCTGGTGCGGCTCAACGGCATACACCTGGCTGCTGGTATATACGTCCTACTGCGTTTCGTGGACGAACAGAGCTAGCTGAATTTTACATGATCGTTGATTGTGGTGTCCTTGTAAATTACCACCGAGGATATTTTCGGTCTCCAGGGAAGTCACAATGCATAAACATAGAGGTGCTATCCCAAAAATCCGAGAATTTCATTGTGAGTGGCGTGGTTCACGAAGACCGAAGGCAGACATTCTCGATGTCTGTAACAGACTTGAGCTACTGTAAGGTGCACGTCGACGAATATTAGCCGATGACCCGAAAATGAGACGAATTGCAGCGAAGTTTGTTCGTCGTCTTCTGAAGATCGATTCAGATGTGCTCTGAGCTACCACAAAGAGTCTGAGAGTGTCCAAAATTCTTACCCAGAGCCATAACAGGCGATGAATCTTGGGTCCACTTTTATGACCCTGAAGCGAAGCAGCAGTCACCATAATGGAAGACTTCATTTTCTCCAAGGCCGAAAAATGCTCGACAAGTTTGCAGCAACATTTTTTTCGACATTTTGGTGCATAAGGAGTTTGTTTCACCTCGTCAGATTATCAATGGGCAATTTTACTGAGAGGTTTTGAGACGAATGAGGGAAATATTCGGAGTAAATGGGCAGAGTTGTGGAAGAAGAAAGCTGGTTGGTGCACAATGTCAACGCACCCGCACATATCTCACTCGTTGTGAAGCAGCCACTCACCAAAAACATGGGACCCTCCCTACTCGCCAGATCTAGCTCCGTGCGGCTTCACGTTATTCCCGAAAATGAAAATCACGTTGAAAGGGTGATGTTTACACTCGACTGGGGACATCCAAGTGGCATTGCAACAGGTCCTGAGCACCCTTCAACCAGCGGGCTTCAAGCAGTGCTTCCAAAAAAAGGGAACAACCCTGGATCTTTGCATACATTAGAACGTAAGTATAGTTTTCCAATTTTTACGGTGAAATTTTCGGATATTTTGGGTAGCACCTCGTACATCATCAGCATTACAGGCCAATAGTTGAGTGCTTCTTTTCGATGACCCCACGTAGCCTGACTTATCACGCCACTGCAGACCCGTACGCTAGCAATCTCTGGAGGTGATACCCACTGAAATGCGTGCGCAGTGGGACCATTGAGGCTGCCATCTACCAGGACTCCAATTACGCAGTCGACAGCGCCTCGCTTTGTTTCCCACACATGCCTTAATGGCGTCGTCTGTAGGTTATAGCTGGCCGTTACTGCCCGGTACATTTCACGCCACGCCACACCACGCCAGTCCTGTGTCGCCGTTTTAAGACCCTGCGGCGAGACAGTAATAAATAATAGCGAGCCACAGCAGTGCGGGCTATCCACGCGCCTCTCTGTCTGTCACACTGCCCATGGGACTGGCGTCTTCGCTTGCAAATTGTCGCATTACCACCGAACTGTCTGTGGAAGGGGGCGGAACACTGCCTCCACTGCACTATTATAAATTTCCGCTTGCAACTGTTGTTGCATACGACTCCAGAAGCCCTAACTACATGAAACTATTCTGTTCCGATGCCGTACGTCAATCTCTTCCGCAAGATAACCTAATGAGATACACAAAAAGGAGTTGGATCTACATTATTGAAGGGTGCAGAAATGGTGAAATGTCGTTCTTGATGTCAGTTTAAGAAATGATTCTTATTTCCTAGATATGAATAAATGACTCGTTTTATTTGCCCCTCCCGAGAACAGTTCTTCATAGTGTGTGTCATTTAAATATAGAAGTTTATTGTTATTTATATTTAATAAAATTCTCGTAAGGAAGGTTTATAATAAATTGAGATTTATACGCGATCACATCTGTAAACCAGCAACATAAGCATATATTCCACCACTACGATCCTGCCTCATTCATGAGCATGGGAGTGAGACAGACTGTCTAATACGGTACCTTCGGTCCCAAGCCGAACAATAACAATGATCATTTCTGTGATGGTGTGACACCAATTATTGGGTAGCACGTGAAGCACTAGAAATTGGTATGACTTTTGTTGTGTGTATGTTGTGTACCCTTTAGGGATATACAAAAGCGAGAAACATGGACTCAATCAACGAAACATACTCAGCTAAAGAACTATACTTTCCAAGTCTTCAGCAATAGGTGACATGTCATGCAAGTTTTATAAGTACACACTCCAAATGCTTACGAATAGTTGGGGTGCAAAACGATTGAGGAGACTCTCACTTATGCAATGTCAGTCGCATAAATGACTCTTCACGGTAATACCTGGGTAAGAAAAATACCTTCACTGAATCAACATTAGCGGAGGTACACCATCGAAAAGTTCGAATACGAAGTACTACAGACTATGGCATCATAACGAAACTCTGGTAAGGTTCAGAGCACGTGGATTCCCAAACAAAGTAAACTCGTCAAAATAGAGCAGTTAACTCCTCAACAATAGTAGGAAGCAATATACGAGGGTAATCCCAAAAGTAAGGTCGCCTAATTTTTTTATAAGTACAGAACTCTGTTTATGTGACAGTTGATCACACTGTTATGAAGAGTGCTTCGCGCGCTGTATGTAAACATGCGCACGCCACGCTGAGGCTCTGTCTTGGCTTGGCAGCCGTTGAGAATGGGGCTTCCGTTGGACGATACCGCCAAGTGCGCATTGCGCGCAGTTATTCGGTTTTTGAACGCAAAGGGCACTGCGCCCATTGAAATCCATCGCCAACTGACGGAAGTGTATGGTGAGTCGTGCATGGATGTCAAAAATGTTCGTAAGTGGTGTAGAGAGTTTGCAGCTGGTCGGACCGAAATTCACGACGAACAAGGGCGTGGGAGACCGTCAGTTTCTGAGGAGACAGTGTTGAAGGTTGAGCAAAGCATGCGTGAAGATCGGCGGATGAACCTGGATGATGTCTTCACGTTGGTTCCTGAGGTTTCCCGTAGCACTGCTCACAGAATTTTAACGGAAGGTGTGAGCAAGATGGGTGCCACGCATGCTGAGAACCACATGCGGCAACGAGCTGATGCTTCCCGCGCATTTCTTCACCGCCTTGCAGCCGAACAGGACAACTTTTTGGACTCAATTGTCACAGGTGACGAAACCTGGGCATACCACATTTCACCTGAGACCAAGCAACAATCACGCCAGTTCATAACTTTCTGAACAGCATGGCGACGACCTGGTATGACATAGGCATACAAAAACTGCCGCAGCGTCTACAAAAATGCATCGACAGAAATGGTGATTATGTCGAAAAATAGCTGAACGTTGAAGCTGTAAACTGATGTAAACCATTGTAGAAATAAACAAGTCTATGCACTTATGAATAGGAAAATAGGAATGCGGGTAAGCTACTACAAACAGCATAGTGAACGCATTATTGTGGCCAAGATAGATACGAAGCCCACACCTACTACAGTAGTACGAGTTTATATGCCAACTAGCTCTGCAGATGACGAAGAAATTGAAGAAATGTATGATGAAATAAAAGAAATTATTCAGATAGTGAAGGGAGACGAAAATTTAATAGTCATGGGTGACTGGAATTCGAGTGTAGGAAAAGGGAGAGAAGGAAACGTAGTAGGTGAATATGGATTGGGGCTAAGAAATGAAAGAGGAAGCCGCCTGGTAGAATTTTGCACAGAGCATAACTTAATCATAGCTAACACTTGGTTTAAGAATCATGAAAGAAGGTTGTATACATGGAAGAATCCTGGAGATACTAAAAGGTATCAAATAGATTATATAATAGTAAGACAGAGATTTAGGAACCAGGTTTTAAATTGTAAGACATTACCAGGGGCAGATGTAGACTCTGACCACAATCTATTGGTTATGACCTGTAGATTAAAACTGAAGAAACTGCAAAAAGGTGAGAATTTAAGGAGATGGGACCTGGATAAACTGACTAAACCAGAGGTTGTACAGAGTTTCAGGGAGAGCATAAAGGAACAATTGACAGGAATGGGGGAAAGAAATACAGTAGAAGTAGAATGGGTAGCTTTGAGGGATGAAGTAGTGAAGGCAGCAGAGGATCAAATAGGTAAAAAGACGAGGGCTAGTAGAAATCCTTGGGTAACACAAGATATATTGAATTTAATTGATGAAAGGAGAAAATATAAAAATGCAATAAATGAAGCAGGCAAAAAGGAATACAAACGTCTCAAAAATAAGATCGACAGGAAGTGCAGAATGGCTAAGCAGGGATGGCTAGAGGACAAATGTAAAGATGTAGAGGCTTATCTCACTAGGGGTAAGATAGATACTGCCTACAGGAAAATTAAAAGAGACCTTTGGAGACAAGAGAACCACTTGTATGAACATCAAGAGCTCAGATGGAAACCCAGTTCTAAGCAAAGAAGGGAAAGCAGAAAGGTGGAAGGAGTATATAGAGGATCTATACAAGGGCGATGTACTTGAGGACAATATTATGGAAATGGAAGAGGATGTAGATGAAGATGAAATGGGAGATACGATACTGCGTGAAGAGTTTGACAGAGCACTGAAAGACCTGAGTCGAAACAAGGCCCCCGGAGTAGACAACATTCCATTGGAACTACTGGCGGCCTTGGGAGAACCAGTCCTGACAAAACTCTACCATCTGGTGAGCAAGATGTATGAAACAGGCGAAATACCCTCAGACTTCAAGAAGAATATATAATTCCAATCCCAAAGAAAGCAGGTGTTGGCAGATGTGAAAATTACCGAACAATCAGTTTAATAAGCCACAGCTGCAAAATACTAACACGAATTCTTTACAGACGAATGGAAAAACTAGTAGAAGCCGACCTCGGGGAAGATCAGTTTGGATTTCGTAGAAATACTGGAACACGTGAGGCAATACTGACCTTACGACTTATCTTAGAAGAAAGATTAAGGAAAGGCAAACCTACGTTTCTAGCATTTGTAGACTTAGAGAAAGCTTTTGACAATGTTGACTGGAATACTCTCTTTCAAATTCTAAAGGTGGCAGGGGTAAAATACAGGGAGCGAAAGGCTATTTACAATTTGTACAGAAACCAGATAGCAGTTATAAGAGTCGGGGGGCATGAAAGGGAAGCAGTGGTTGGGAAGGGAGTAAGACAGGGTTGTAGCCTCTCCCCGATGTTTTCAATCTGTATATTGAGCAAGCAGTAAAGGAAACAAAAGAAAAATTCGGAGTAGGTATTAAAATCCATGGAGAAGAAATAAAAAATTTGAGGTTCGCCGATGACATTGTAATTTTGTCAGAGACAGCAAAGGAGTTGGAAGAGCAGTTGAATGGAATGGACAGTGTCTTGAGAGGAGTATATAAGATGAACATCAACAAAAGCAAAACGAGGATAATGGAATGTAGTAGAATTAAGTCGGGTGATGCTGAGGGAATTAGATTAGGAAATGAGACACTTAAAGTAGTAAAGGAGTTTTGCTATTTGGGGAGCAAAATAACTGATGATGGTCGAAGTAGAGAGGATATAAAATGTAGACTGGCAATGGCAATTAAAGCGTTTCTGAAGAAGAGAAATTTGTTAACATCGAGTGTAGATTTAAGTGTCAGGAAGTCTTTTCTGAAAGTATTCGTATGGAGTGTAGGCATGAATGGAAGTGAAACATGGACGATAGATAGTTTGGACAAGAAGAGAATAGAAGCTTTCGAAATGTGGTGCTACAGAAGAATGCTGAAGATTAGATGGGTAGATCACATTACTAATGAGGAAGTATTGATTAAGATTGGGGAGAAGAGAATTTTGTGGCACAACTTGACCAGAAGAAGGGATCGGTTGGTAGGACATGTTCTGAGGCATCAAGGGATCGCCAATTTAGTATTGGAGGGCAGCATGGAGGGTAAAAATCGTAGAGGGAGGCCAAGAGATGAATACACTAAGCAAATTCAGAAGGATGTAGGTTGCAGTAGGTACTGGGAGATGAAGAACCTTGCACAGGATAGAGTAGCATGGAGAGCAGCATCAAACCAGTCTCAGGACTGAAGACCACAACAACAACAACATGTACTTATAAAAAAATAGGAGACCTTAATTTTGGAATTACCCTCGTATATTCCGTGCCGTTTCGAGACAAGAGAAACCCTCGTGATAACATTTTTGTCTGTTACGACGTAATATGGGGTGACAGATGTTGTTGTCATATTTATGCTGTAGCACAGAACCTGGTTTTTAATAGAGAACGTTTTCAAAGTGCTTTCCTTCTGCTGCAATGAGTGTGTAAAACCTTGAACCGAATTCCTTGGTGACTTTCTGAAGAACATCATTTTAGAATGCACGAATCACTCTGGAAATCAGAGTACCAACATCCTGGAGGGTTGCAGGTACATGTTTGAAGCCTCTGTCCTTCGGATGACCCCACAATAAATAATCACACCGGCTGAGATCGCGATTGGACACACCAAGTCCTGTAAATTCTAACGTCTCCAGGACAACCACCTTGTCTCTGAACATCTCCTGAAATAAATCGAAGACTTCAGCGATATGGTGAGGACGTGAACCAGTAATTTAGGAGCATTCGGCTGCGACATGCTGTCGGTACTTGGTCAGCCATACAAAGAAAAGATTCCAAAATTAATTTAAGCAGCAATTTGTACGAGAACGGCAAGCAAAAGACATTTCGGATCATTTGAAAAAAAAAAAAAAAAATCCTATGCAAGTATTCAGACAACACGATGAGGAGCTTGGAACCTTGGAATCTTTCTCTCTCTTTCGTCAAACACAAGAGGCTCATAGTGGATGCTACTTATTGTTCCACTGACTAGTTAGTATTCCCTACTGATAACTTCGGACAATGCTCATCTCCATATGTAATAAAGGCGAGGACAGCCAATGATCTCTTCAGCACAGATGCACACTAGGCTCGAACTCTTAGGGAATTCGTCGGGTTGCCGCGAGTAATGAGGATAGCTGGCAAGTGGCACTACATTCATAGTTTGTGTGGATAAGTTGAGAATTTGGGTCTGATGGTAGACATGCTAGTGCAGTCCGTGCAGTTGTGATGACTACCTCACGGTAGTGGCTGGCTCAGTTGTCAGAGCATCAGCCTAATTAGCTGGCCCGGTACAAATTTTCAATTTTCCCAGTAATTTCAATCAACACCCATTCGCAGCCAATATCTGTAATTCGTTTGCGTCTTGGTCATCTTTGGTTTTGTGGTAGCACTGGTTTTTTATGGTGCATGTGTTGCCTTTCTGGATATGTCGTATTATTCTTCCTGGTCGGTGTAGCCTTGTATGGCGAGGGTTTAAATTTCCTAGCATAATGCCCACCTGTTGCAGTGGTGCCGTTGAAAATGACGGGATGTGAACCCTTCGGAATATCGGAGGCTGTAGAAGACGTCACCCGGCAGCATCTTCGCAATTTGTCTGAACATCTTGAAGTACCCAGAGAAGACGTTACCAGCTTCTACAGTATTCTCAAGCCACAGGCATACCTCCACTCCGGAGGTGGGCCTAAGTGCCCTCTTTTTATGGCGTCTTGCTGTCGCCAGATCACGCTGCCCCTCACGAGTCCCCCACTCCTAGCAGTCCCACTGCCGCCAAAGGGAAGCTGGTAGTTAACAGCTACTGCCAATCTTCATTGTATGTGCAAACACGGAACCATAGACACTGACCTCACGTACATCGAAACTACCAGGCGGGGTGTTAAAGATAGCTAAGAAGGATCCCAACCGACACACACACACACACACACACACAAACACACACACACACACACACACACACACACACACACACACAAAAGGGGTAAATAAGCATTCAAATTACAGAATTTCACAGACAGAATTGGTGTAATGTGTCTTTCTTGCTTCTGAGAAATTAATTCGGGTTCAGTTGTGAAATGCGCTCAAATGGCTCTGTGCACTATGGGACTTAACATCTGAGGTCATGTCCCCTAGACATAGAACAACTTAAACCTAACGACATCACACACATCCATGCCCAAAGCAGGATTCGAACCTGTGACCGCAGCAGCAGCGCGGCTCCGGACTGAAGCGCCTAGAACCGCTCGGCCACAACGGCCGGCTGTGAAATGTGCCGGAACATTAATACGCAATGCATTTCAAATGAAGGAGACGAAAGTCGTGGAATACCTCCTAATATAGTGTCTGACCTCCTTTTTTCCCGGCGTTGTGCAGCAGCTGGACGTTGTATGGACTCAACAAGTCTTTGGAAGTCCCCCTCAGAAATAATGAGCCACGCTACCTCTATAGCCGCCCATAATTGCGAAAGTGTTGCCGGTGCAGGCTTTTGTGCACGAACTAATATTCCGATTATGTCCCATAAACGATCGATGGGATTCATGTCGGACAATCTGGATGGCCAATCATTATCTCGAACTGCCCACAATGTGCTTCAAACCACTCTCGAACATTTGTGGCACGGTGACATGCTGCTGCATTGTTGCTTGGAAACATTAAGTCCATGAGTGGCTGCAAACAGTCTCCACGTAGCCAAACATAACCACTTCCAGTCAATGATTGGTTTAGTTGAACTAGAGTACTCAGTCCATTTCATGTAAACACAGCTCACAATGGAGCCACCTCCAGCTTGCGCAGTGCCTTGTTGAAAACCTGGGTCCGTTGCTTCGTGGGATTTGCACCACACTCGAACCCAACCGTCAATTCTTACCAACTGAAATCGGGACTTACCTGACCAGTCCACGGCTTTCCAATCGTCTAGGGTCCAACAGATCTGGTCACGAGCCCAGGAGAGGCACTGCAGGTGATGTCGTATTATGAGCATAGGCACTCTCGTCGGTCGTCTTCTGCGCATAACCCATTAACGCCAAATTTCGCCGCACTGTTCTAACGGATACGTTCGTCATACGTCCCGCGCAGACTTCTGCTGTTATTATACTCAGTGTTGCTTATCTGTTAGCACTGACAACTCTACGTAAGCGCCATTGCTCGCGGCCGTCGGTCACTGAGTTCGCCGTGGTGAGAGATAACACCTGAAATTTGATATCCCGGCATCCTCTTGACATTGTTAACCTCTTGATGTTGAATTCCCTAACGTTTTACGAAATGGAATCTCCCCTTGCGTCTAGCTCCAACTACCATTTCTCGTTCAAAGTCTGTTAATTGCCATCGTGAGGCTGTAATCACGTCGGAGACCTTTTCACATGAATCACCTGAGTACAAGTGACATCTCCGATGAATTGGCCTTTTATGTCTTGTGTACACGGTACTACCGCCATCTTTATATGCTCATATCGCTATCCCATGACTTTTGTTACCTGTGTGTATACTGTACATGTACTGCAGAAAATTGTAGTAATATTTAGATTTTTGTGAATTGATATTTCTTAGCGCTTTAATTTTGATTAACATATAAATTTATCTTCCCACATATAGAAAGGGCAAAGTCTTAATATCATATCTACGTACTGAAGTACTGAGGTATCGATTTCCAGACCAGTACTAATCCATGTTAACCAATTCGTCTACCAGTACTAATCCATGTTAACCAATCCGTCTTTCAATTATCAGAGTCTCTGCTTCACCGATTTTTCGCGGTAGGTTATCTACCCAGTAACATTTTAGTGTGCAGGCCTCGGTTGGGTCCAGCAACTTAATACGGAAGTTGTTCTTTGTAATTTAACTGACTCCTCCCTTGTCTTTTTCACAGTTGTTCTTACTGTCTCTGTATGTAGAGAAGTATGAAATTTGTCCAAATAACAATCTTGCCTGCGAGTAGGAAATGAATTGTGACGCTTTATCGATAAGAATTCCACGGTCAGGAATAAATTCTCTCTCAGCTCAACTATGGAAAACCCTTGCTCAGAGTTAATTTTTTGAAATATCTCTGCATCCCATCCAGCACTGTCTATGAGTACAAATACAGGTGAACAAAGACACATTAGACAACCGAAGAAACTGTGGCTGGACATATTCTTTTCCTATGGAGTGAGTACAGGTTGCAATGAAATTTCCTGCCAACACAACCTGCTAAAGATAAAAGTTTCGTGCAAAAGTTCAGCGCACAATTTTAATCAATCAGGAAGTTCCGGTGCAGCGCCACTGTTGCTTTAGGATTTTTAATATCAAAATTAACAATAATTTTATGGAGTAGCTCTGCTTGTCGTTATGGTTTCTACTGGCCGTTTGCGACATTGGAGTACAGGTTGGGCAACACGCACAACACTATTGCATTTGACAACAGTCCAATCTGCTACGGTTATCAAGAGTTCCATCAATGGAGAGAGACCATAGTCACAAGAAGATTGACACTATACGTTAGAGGCATGCAAGAAGATCATCTGCATTGAATAGACACGATACACGGTGGTACACGTCAACGAGAGGGTAGAAACGTGAAACGTGCAGAAAGCTGCATAACACCATACGTGCCTTTTACTATAACTGCTGTATTTCACCAGGCAGTGGGGACGCATACATCGGATCAAATACGTCCCCTCCCCCGCTACAAATGTCCTATCAGGTCTTACAAGCGAGCGCTAGAGGAATCCTCTCTCCCGTCATGTAGCTCTTTCTGTGCGTCTTTGCAAGCGACCTGTAACTTCAGAAAGACACGTCGTAGCCCTATCGCGTCAGAGTGAGTCATAACGCGTTATAGAACGTTCCGTGAGAGTGCTTGTGCGTTATCCTGCACACTGAGGTGACAAAAGTCATGGGATGCTTCCTAACAGCGTGTCGCACCTCCTTTTCCTCCGCTTAGTGCAGCAACTCGACGTAGCATAGGCTCCAACAAGTCGTATGAAGTCCCCTGAAGAAATATTGAGCCATGTTACCACTACAGTCGTCCATAATTGCGAAAGAGTTGCCGGTACAGGATTTTGTGCGCGAACTGAGCTCTCGATTTTCGATGGGATTCATATCGGGCGATCTGAGTGGCCAAATCACTCCCTCGAATTGTCCAGAATGTTCTTCAAACAAGTCGCGAGCATCTGTGACCCAGTGACATGACACATTGTCACCCACAAAAACTCCATTGTTGTTTGGGAATATGAAGACCATTAGTGGCTGCAAATTGACTCCAGGTAGGAGAACGTAGCAATTTCCAATCAATGATCGGTTCAGTTGGACTAGAGGTCCCAATAAATTCCAATAAATACAGCCCACTCCACTATGGCGCCACCACCAGCTTTGCACAGTGTCTTTTCGATAAGTTGGGCCCATGGCTTCGTGGGGTCGCACCACACTCGAACCCTGCCATCAGCTCTTACCACCTGGAATCGGGTTCTCCAGTAGTCTAGGGTCTAACCGATATGGTAACGAGCACAGGAGAAGCGCTGCAGGCGATGTCGTGCTTTTAGCGAAGGCTCCCGCGTCGGTCGTCTGCTGCCACAGCCCATTAACGGCAAATTTCGCCGCACTGACCTAACGGATACGACTGTTTCACGCGGTGTCGCTTGTCTGTTAGCACTGACAACTCGATGCAAACTTCGCTGCTATTGGTTGTTAGATGAAGGCCGCTGGTCACTGCGTTGTCCGTGGAGAAAGGTAATGCCTGAAATTTCGTGTTCTCAGCACACTGTAGATACTGTGGATCTCGGAATAATTCCCTAACGATTTCCGAAATGGAATGTTCCATACGTATAGCTCCAACCACCGTTTCGCGTTCAAAGTCTGTTTATTCCCCTCGTGTGGCGATATTCACGCCGGTAACCTTTTCGCATGAATCACTTAAGTACGAATCACAGCTCGAGTTTTTTGTTTCTTTATTGTGATTTTGATCACCTTACACAAGGCGGGCTGTCAGCAGTAGAGTACGCCGTTCTTCAGCCTTGAGTTTTACAATAAGTAATACATCTAGGTGGCACAGAGAATACAATCAAAACGGCGGGCAAAAAATGTAGACACTAAAAACAAAAAACATGGAGCCGTTCACGCTGGACAAGAAAACATCACTAACACTAGTTGACACGGCGCACATAACAGGGATGATGGCGACGGTACACGTGAACAGTGGTGGCGTGACGGCGAACAAACACTAAACACAAACGAAGGCACACACACGAGACACTGATGGCGATGATCTCCGGCGCGCGAAAGTCCACGTAGCGTGTGCGAGTCCGGGGACCTGCCAAGAGAGGAGGAGCACAGCTCCACCAATGCACCCCCCTTTTATACCTTGTGTAAGCGATACTACCGCCATCTGTATCATTATGTACATATCGCTATCCCATGACTTCCGACATCTTATTATAAAGTATATATAGGACGTCGTCAAACGAATTGTGCGCTCCATGGACGAAATTCGTGTATTAAAGTTGAGTGGTCATTGGTGGCTCTCAAATTCATTTTGTGTCTCATTCAGCCAATGTCACAACACATCGCCGCTACTTCAGGGTGAAATTGAATGTGTACCCTACTAGACAGGTGTCTGTAATTCAATTCCTTGTTAATAAATAACTCTTGAGGTACAATGTGGTGCAGTGTCAAATCATATCTATACAAGCTAACAACATACAATCTTATGTTTCAGAAGGATGCCATTAGGAGTCGTGTAGGTGTGTGCTACTGTCGCGAAGAATAATTTCTATCGTAAATACGTAAGTTATTACTACACTTCACAGCTAAACATGAAGATTATGCTGTTTGGTACGCAATGCGGTTAGTTCATACAGCGGATGCTGATGAATGTTGGAAGAAATGCATATTGAAACCAATAGGCAAGCCTAAAGCACAGTGTTCAACAGACAGGGCCGAGTTTCACTCAGACGACACACAGCTCGACGATTCTATGGAATACGGAGTTTTGTAGGACTACATTTGCTGAGAAGAGATACTGCCAAATTAGTAGTTAGTCACGAATATTTTTGTAAGGAACAGTTCATGACTAGCTTGCATTGAAACTATAGTTCTTTTTAAAGCCATAATTATTGTTAATAGATCGCCTCTGTTTCAAAAATAAGAAAAGTCTTGTCAAATAGCGCTACTAGTTTCAAAATTTGCTCACTACTTAAATTATTTAATTATGTTTTGAGGCTAGACAGCATCAAGTTACAGTGGCAGTACAAAAACATTTAACCACAAGTGTATTAGGTATTAAAGTTACTTTTTATAGTCTTGGTACGATGTGTGGTCATCTGTGGAGAAGAACGAGAGTAAGGTAGTAAAAGGCGAAGTTCTTTGTATGTTGGTCTGCTGAACAAATGAAATTTAAAAAAAAAGTCACTCACTTTGTTCTTGTGACGTGGCTGTCTTCTTACGATGTGTTCAGGAACCACAATTTCTGAGGTCCTTTTCAGCTTGCTAACCACTGTTCACAAACATCTAGAGGTAATTTGAAACGCAATATCACAAAACAAATTTTCTTTCGATTTAACTATCGTTATATCGATCTGATTCTTGTCAATCACTTGAAATGTCCTCTGAATATCTTGCTGCATGTGACAGACACCACCATAAGAAAACAGCCACGTCAAAAGAACAAAGTGAGTGATTGTTTACAGCAGACCAACATACAATGGACAAATATCTGTTTACAATTGTGTCAAATCTTTTTGTACTGCCACTGTAGTCTAATGATGAAGTCTAACCTCGAAATATGGTTCTAATTAAATAATTTAAATATTCCATACAATTTGAGACTCTTAGCGGTATTTGAAAATGCCTTTTACCTTTTTCTTCTCTATTAGCCTTTATCTAATTCTTTGTTCCATATTCTTCGAGTTCACTTAGTTCTGAGCCATCAGGTACCATCGTGTCCTCACTATACCAGTAAGTCACCTCTTCTGGATCTTCTGGTTTTTCTTTTGTACCGTCAATGTCTCCAGATTCAGAGTGTCACTCGTCATTACTGCCGAAATCGGAATGATGTGGACTGTTGTGACAGCCACATATTTTATGACATACATTACGAATCCTCTATCCGCACACATTAGGTCTTCTATAGCTGTGTCCTTTATGCAGAAGCTATCGCACTGTCGTGTCTCCACTGATGTCACTCACTTTATTGGTACACAGTTTTAATAGACTGCTGAGCTGTTGGCAATAATAATTATGTATTTTTAAGGGATACCGTAATATTTTTAATTAATTGCCATGGGACAATGTGAACCCCACTTCAGCATAAGCGGTATCAATACAATGATACATAATTGAAATATATAGGACAAAATACAGCCTCGCGTTATGTACGTTTCACGCAATGTACTTTCACCCTCAGCCTGCTGCCATCCCTTCGTGTCAGTCCATTCTGGAGCCTGCTCTCAAAAATTAGTCAATCAGACGTCACAAAAGCTACCGCTTCCCGACAGGGGCGTACTCAAACAGACAATGGGAGACAAAACGTATTTCTCAGTCGTTTCACGTGATCTCGATCCACTCTGTGCTTGATCACGATGAAAGACGATTTACCCAGTTGAGTTTATCTCATATTAGGCAACACTGCAGTTTCTTCATACCGTACCGCATTATGTGGCTGAAATAACTGTCTCCCAATACCCTAAAATCATGTCTGAGGTTTGTCAAATCTCACTAGAGGACCAATAAGCCATAAATATTGCACATTTCCCCACTGAGTTCTTTCGGAATTATAAATTCTCAAAGATAGCTGAAAATTTTTGACAAATGAAAAGAGAAAAAAAAAGAAAAAACTAGCTGACAGATAATCGCCGTAATGTTTTACAAAATCACACGAATGTAAGTTGAAGCATACATATAAATTATGTTAATTAATGCCTGATGTGTGTCCATGCTAAGACTGTCATAAAATTACATACCAACATGTACTGGTAGGACAACTGGTGTCTATATATGCACACTAAATAAAGAAAATATGAACTTGCAAATATTTAAATCAGTACTACCATATAATATATGCTAAATTAGGCAATCTATTTTCTTTTTATTGAAAAAAGGATTATTTTTAAAAGTTAAGAAAAAACTGGAAGAAGTAAAAAAAGAACAAAAATTTTATTGATAATATGTAATGGACATTTGCATCAAACACTCAGATGATTCCAAGTGGCATTTTACAATTACCCTGCTGTGCTTATCAGGAAGTGCATTTTCTGTTGGCATTTTGTCATAATAGTGAGTACATGATAACCTATTAAATTGTGTTTTGACAATAAGCAAGGCCTCATTGTTTCACCTTGCATTCTGTTTTCTTCACCTGACCACAAAGAGTTCACTAAGGAAACCACACGTACATTCAACAATTTCTGCGTACCATTGATAAAAGAAAACTCATTTTTTACATTCCTTTTCACATGACGAACAGCGACTGCATAGATTTAAAAGTGTTATGTAACCACTATAACGTCTGCAAACTGCTTACTACAACGAAAACAGAAATTCTAACAATCTAAACCAGTCGAAAATACTACTTCACATTAACCGGTACTTCCAACAGCGCAAAACATTAACAGTAAATAAACATAGATTGTAAAGCAAGTTGTAAAAGTGCAACTTCCTACTGTATGCACTTGTACAGTAAACCGCTAGTGTATACTTTAAGCAACCAGAATCACAAAAAACGGGATATTTTAGGGTCCTCAGAGAACCTTCGGGATGGCGGAACACTTGGGAATATATCGGAACGAATGGACACCCTACAATCAGTAATAAATTATAATATACCCTAAACAGAGAAAAATTCGAACCATTTTCCATGTTGTATTGAAATGAAATTAACAAAGACAAATCAAAGATGTAATCTAGTAGGAAGTACTATGGTCTAATAAAAACGTTAGAAAACATTTCTTGTTAAATTATAGGTTGTGAACATGTGAATGTGACTCTCATGTGATTATTAAATTATTTTTAGGTTGAACTCAAATTAGGTAAACTTACAAAAACTTTAGGCTCAATGACGTTCTAAAAGTACTTAAGACTGGTCAAAAATCTTCTGCTCTAGATGAAGTTCACCTACATTTCCACTATGTGTACCTTTGACCAAGTCTTCTATGTTACTTGAATCAATTTCAGCTACAGAAACTTTAACTAATTTTGAATTCTGTTTTTCGCTTATTAGCTTTTAATCATAAAGTAACTGGACATCATCAGATTTCATACAGGAAATGTAAGGCGTGAAACTTATGTTGTTTACATATTACTACATAATTTTTCTGATAAAGCATCATTAAATATTCCTTCTAAACGGATTTTCTTCTTACAGATTATTAATTTATTAATATGTTTCTTCAGCTGAATTTGTAGTACTTTCTGCTTTTTTCTGAGGTTCTGCGTGAAGTTCCCTGAGAAACCTCATCACCATATCCACACAAATCAGTGACCTTTACCACAGTGCTTTCACTTGACCATTCACTTACAGTGCCAATAACTACACTGTCTGCTGACACAGTCTAGTAACTCAGTTACATTTGGTGGGATTTCATTTGACCTACACTATCAGATGAGTATCTTCGCACTACATTTGCTGGCGATTCCGTAATACTCAAAGTATCATCATAATCTCTCCCTTGAAAGCAGTGTGCAGCTCTGTTTCTAAGAATTACAATCTTTTCTTGTTCAGCACTCATTTTAGTGAATGTTACTGGCAAAAAAATAATGAAATGTACTACAACAGTTCTTATTATGCTGGTTATTAGCTCTGTACCACTGCATGAAGCAAAGACAAAGACTGACTTACAAGAACAATTTATGGCTAGCTCGTGGAGAGTATGGCTGGTAAGGCACTCTCCAGGTGGTCGCATTGGCAGAGCTTTTGGGGCTGTGTGCTATGTTGAAAGCTGAACACCACCAAAAAAATGATCGATTGGTGATAGATTTCATCTTACCATCTGTTCTGTGGATTACATTGCGCAAAGTTCAACATGCATCGAATTCATTGCCAAACATTTACTTTTCTGTATCACTGCTCATCAGCCTATTTCTCCATTCTGCCTTGCATAAATTATAACTGCCACTTTATCTTCACTGATCTACAAACTTATTTACTGACCCTGTGACCATTGTTTCATAAGTCGCTATTCGCTTAAGCAGACTTATAAACGGAAGTGTACGCCTGTACATCAGATGCACTATTTTGCTAGTCACTGTTTGAATTGCTCATTGGGCGTCTATTACTGGCAATCCCCATCACAGACACAGACTCTCAAAACCATCCCCACAAGGGATGACATATCCTACGTCTCCACTCGACATTTCTGCCGAAAATATGACGATCTAAACTGTAGCTATGTCCCTTAAGTAGAAGATGTCACGTGGTAGTAGGACCGCTGATAAGACTCACCTTGATGGCTCATCTGGTGAGCTATTGCCACTGAATAATTTTTGTGTATGGCATAATGCTTTCCATTAATTGTCATAGTTCAGTGCGTACCACACTTTATCAAAAGCACTATGAAAACAATGACACACAACTTAAAATAGAATAAAGTACACTCTCGCCTTATAGTTGTCTATCTTAATACAAAATTACCTTCTGTCTATTTCAAGTTATAAGGATGTACTGTGGCCAGCCAGTATGAGAGGAGGTTATGTATTTCTTTGTCGCTTCAATTGATACTCAGCACACCCAACGCATGATCTCGACGACGTATTAGTTGCTGCATTGAGTTTACCAAATATTGTGCAATATTACAGTTCCCATATATTGCACTACTTGGCTCGAAAAACTGTCTCTCAATAAAATAACACCACATCTGAAATTTGTCAGATCTCAGCTTAGGGCCAATTAGCCATAAATATTATACAACAAACTATCTTATTGCCTCCATATTATGTGGTCACCTCTTTACTATCTCAGGCCGGTGACATGAGGATAACCTTCATTCTGATCTCGTCCCTGAGACTGATGCCCAGAATCCACCTCACCAAGACTCCTCGTGCTCACTAATTTATGAAACTCGCCTGTGTTGTAACCATTAGGTATTGACAGTTGCTTTGTTGTTATTAAGGCACATGTACTATAGGCTAGTATTCTTAGGTTCCGCAGAATGTACTCGTTGGTAAAATTTGCCATAAATTAATTCGACTGTCAGAACTGCGAACTCAAGAGAGTCAGTTAAAAAGTAGGGACATGCCAAGGTTACTGGGAAACATTGCTACTGCTCTCCGATGTGAGGCACTGTGACTTCACATACTGCTTTGAGAAGGCCTGGTTTGAGAGGTTTGATGAGTACTTCAGCAGAAAGTTCCTGAACATTTTTCTCATGAACGTAAGTGATGGCTGTCAGTGACTACGCCTGGTCCAGTCACCCTACTGTTTCCTGCACTCAGTGTAAGATCTTTGTTTTGGCCAACGCTTTCATAACACTGACTACCGACTCTTAATGTGGTGCATAAACGCACTGAAGTAAAAGTTCCCCTGACAATGTCTAAAAGTCATTCATTACTAACGTCCAGCAAATGGACTTTTAGATTATTGTTAATTTAATGGACATCACAATTTTATTTGTGATGGAATTATGTCAGTCCTTTTGTTCGAAGAACAATTCTAACTAAGATATTAATTGATGTTGTAAACTTAGCTATGGTAATTACAATGGAAATAAAAAAATTATATGGTACTTTCATTTCATTCCTGCCGATGGCGCACTTAGTTCTTTCAATGATTGCAAATGCCGCCTTCAAATGCAATACGTCAATCAACCTATCTAATAGTAATTTTCTGTACTCAGGTTAGTTAGAAATAATTTACAAATATAACTAATGTATGTTTACTTCCCGAGCTGAACAGCTTAACTAATCGACCGCTATATAACTGGCTTGCCCAACGTGAGAACATTAGCTTACTGAAGAATAAGTAACAACATTTAAATTATTAAGTCACTTCATTTTGAAAGTTTTGTTAACCTGGCTTAAACATATGGTATTATTATAGGCGTTATTCTTTCCCATTCTAAGAATTTTTTTCACAACATGAATTCCACATGAAAGTTATGGAGATCCACCGATGAATATGTTAGTAAGAAGTTATGCAGATGTTACAAAAAGTTCGGTAATTGAAGTTATAATGTCGACTAGGCTGTATAGCCATTTCTAGAGTCTAAAAAGCAAATACCACGTAGATAACTCTTTCATTTCGTTGGAAAACTGGTTTCCTCTCTCTTTTAGGTTACCCTCAGATCCATTTATTATTAAAAAAGGATGAAATGGCGATGTGATAGCACAAAGATAGTATTCATGTGACTGAAAAATGCATAGTGATAGTACGCAAAACAAAAACAAAACGACATGAAGGAAATCGTATTACCGCAAAGCACAGATCGTCAGTTGGCAAATATTCAGTTAAAGCAATTGAAGTTATGGAAATTCAACTACAAAGACAGTTACGCACACACTGTCACATGGCCGACAGCATACTTCAGCGCCCTCACATTATAAAACCCTCCTATAAGTTGACATTTTAAAGTAAAAGCGTAAGCAATATAAAGATTAAATTACATAAAAGTAATGGTAAGGTCTGCACGTAGAGTGCAACCTTTCTCCAGGCGGAGGGTGGTGAGTCTATCGCTGCGGCCACTCCCGGGAAATCTTCGGTACTCATTTGATGCCAGGTTCAGTGGACCTGGAGCATTCCTGGAGATAATGGAATCAGAAAAAAATACCCACCCCCTATCTAGGGCTGAACCCAGAACCGCCAGGGCCAGAGTCTAGTACTCCACCCGCTAGACTACCAAGACCACTTAGAACATGAAACTAAAACATTAATTGTTGTACAGAACGTTTAAAACGTATATGCTCACAGGAGACCAAATGAAGGGAGACAGAAGGTACACCACCTGTAACACCTTGAATGTCGAGTCTGGTGTTTGTAGTTAGCACACCGGTAGGCCAGCCTGTCGCTCAGATCTCACAAGATGCGAGCATGTTCACATTTGCAAAATCAGGGAAACATCAGGTGGTCTAGGTTTAGCATAGATCGCAATCATATGTTTCCTAACATATCCTGAGACATAAAGGTATTGTAGATTTGGTTACGGAGGAAAGTAACTGTTTGTGTGTGTGTGTGTGTGTGTGTGTGTGTGTGTGTGTGTGTGTGGGTGGGTGGGTGGGTGTGTGTGTGAGGGGGAGGGGGGCGGGTCAAAATTGTGTTGGTAAATCAAGGCACCGCAGAATGAGCAGTACAATAAATAAACTGAAATTCGAGGATTAGGGAACTAATTCACTGGTGACCAGTCAGTTTTGTAATCACTCATTTTTATTCGTTCATCGTTCTTTTTTATTCTAATTGTGTAATACTGTAGGGGTTTTAAAACAGTCAAGTGAGAAACTAGCAGCACTCTACCCAATAACAAGAGAGTACACGGGATCTGAGCTACAGGGCAGGAGCGGGGACTGACCCTAGTTTCGTGATGAACAACGTAATAATTTTAATAATTCACGAAAAATGTTGTTGGGTAAACTACCAGTCGGTACAGTCTGCATTCCTTCAAACTAATACTGAACTGATACATATGTGTTTGTGATGGGGCATGATATGAGTATGTGGTAGATCAATTTTTTCTAGTGGAGAGACAGTTGACCCTGCCCCTTCCAGACTTTCACTGCACACTCGATATACCTATGATATATAACAACATCGTTTTAGAGCACAATATGAATCCTAGTAGTAGAAATGAGAACAGCGAGAAACTTAACATCAGGATTGATGGTCACGAAGTCAATGAAGTTAAGGTATTATGCTACCTAGGCAGCAAAATAACCAATGACGGACGGAGCAAGGAGGACATCAAAAGCAGACTCGCTATGGCAAAAAAGGCATTTCTGGCCAAGAGAAGTCTACTAATATCAAATACCGGCCTTAATTTGAGGAAGAAATTTCTGAGGATGTACGTCTGGAGTACAGCATCGTACGGTAGTGAAACATGGACTGCGGGAAAACCGGAACAGAAGAGAATCGAAGCATTTGAGATGTGGTGCTATAGACGAATGTTGAAAATTAGGTGGACTGATAAGGTAAGGAATGAGGAGATTCTACGCAGAATCGGAGAGGAAAGGAATATGTGGAAAACACTGATAAGGAGAAGGGACAGGATGATAGGACATCTGCTAAGACATGAGGGAATGACTTCCATGGTACTAGAGGTAGCTGTAGAGGGCAAAAACTGTAGAGGAAGACAGAGATTGGAATACGTCAAGCAAATAATTGACGACGTAGGTTGCAAGTGCTACTCTGAGATGAAGAGGTTAGCACAGGAAAGGAATTCGTGGCGGGCCGCATCAAACCAGTCAGTAGACTGATGAACAAAAAAAAAAAAATCCTATGCGGAATTTCTCAAAAAATAAATTCATAACTTTGTTTAGTGAAAACTATTTCTCTCTTGCCACATTCCAATAAAAAAAAGATTATACAAGGTATTCGGAAATTACCGAAATTCTTGGGACTTGTAGAGGGGAGTGACTAGATAATATTTTAAATACGAACTCCAAGTTCGGAAACAACTCTTTCCATTCTATGGAGGTTTTAGTTCAGTTGTTTAACTGCTTGAGGAACTGAATCAGGCGAGACGCCGTGTAACTATCAGGTAACAATTCGAAAGGAAACATAACGAAACATTCATTTACAACTTAAGCACATTTCTTTGTGTTAAGCCTTGAACACAATGTCCTTCAGTTTTTTAACAAAAAGGAACAGAGCGCACCGTACGCACAGAACAGCTGGTCGACGTGGCAGCCACCGACGCCGTTACACACACTGTACCTACAAATCATGTTCTGGTACACACTCTCCATCCCACCTGGTGTCTATTCAATTTCTAATGCAGCGGCCAGAACTCGAGCCAGCAGATCTTCCTCTGTCTCTACAGGAGTCTCACAAATTAAACTTTGCATCAGGTGACCGTCGTAGGTAGTACACATCATCCTGTCTACCCCATTGCATATCAGGGCAAGCAGTTTTGAGACTTTTCCCCTCGACAGATGTGGCACGTTACACATCTGAACCGAACCCTTCGTAGAAAGGAAACAGTACGTTTACGGACATGGGTTCCTATTCAAAATATCTACTCGCAAGTCCTTGATGTTTGTAACAGAAATTCCCGAACACTCTTTCGAGTTAAAAAAAAAGTGTTCATTTAAAAAAATGGAAAATTTGGATATACATGTCAAACTCAACTGCTATTATAAATTTTCGAAATTTGAACTATAAGAATTTGATACTTGAGCGAAAAAAATTGGGATTACTGTAGGTTCAAGGTAGTCTCTCTGGTCTTTAGTTCCTTGAAAGAACTACCAGCAGTGCTTCGTAAAGTGGACAATGCAAGCGGTGGAGCGAACTATGTTAATTTCATTTTAAAATTTTATTTTTTGACAACTCCTAGAACGTGTACAGGGTAGGCCAAATAAAGACACAAGAAAAACACAGGTTGTTATAAGTGTAGACATTTTTGTTGGTGACCGAGGACAATGTACTGAACAACATTACATCAATGTTTCCTTCATTAGTAGTTATCAGGAGTAGTATGTTTTTAGGTTGGGTAGTACATCCATGTACATGTGGCAAGAGCAAGATATTAATCGTTATATTTCCATGGGCAGAAGTGTGGGCATGTGGACTTGAAACTAATAGTCTATACCGACAGGTGTAGGCCACTTACAGGTGCAGCTACGACCGTGCAGAAAACATCAGGTAGTAAGTTATCTGACATGTTTTCAAGAAGTCTGTTGGATGCAGAGAATACAACGAACACACTGAAGTGCGTGCATATTAAAGTACTAATGATTTCAATATCTTCATTTACATCCCTGACATGTTGTACTTGATGCAGTTTAAGAGAGGCAACCCAGATTTCATTATCCGTCCTGGAATCCAGATGATGCAAGTTGAATTGCCTGTCTTAACTTGCATGAAATATTTTCCAGGCCAGTTTTATTTTTCCCGCGCAATTTATAGAATCTTCAACATTGTAATTAATAAATATTATTCGTGGGAGCAAGTGAAAAGTATGGGCATTTCGTTTTCACAAAAACGGACAAACATATCTGAAAACGAGCTCCAGTGAAATGGGATTTCTTGTTTTAATCTGAATATATAATTATAACCAAGTTACAAATTCCCGACCATTGTCTCTGAACGGAGTAGTTCGAGTTCGGTTTGTAGTATTTCGAGTTCGGTTGGTAGTTAAACAAGAACGGGACAATGTAATCAATGAATGAAATTTTTACTCGCTACTGAGCGAAGAACGGTGGAAATTGAACAAGGAACTCGTAACGGAGCCGGAACGAGGAGCTATGAAACTGGAACGAGTGACCAGATTTTGCTTAGAAGTCGATCCTTTGTCCTTCCGTTCAAAATAGTGAACCGTCCGTTCGGAGCCGTTCCTGGGAGAATGACGCACTAGTTCCAATGGATGGATGTTGCTGTAGTTGTGCAGAGATTAAGCGACTTGAACTGAATGGACTGTCGGGGGAAGTTGCGTCAAACCAACGTTGGCATGGAAGACCGAAGAAAGAGAACAACGTTAAAATAAAGTCAACTTCATTACTGACGGCAAAGTTTGTACACTGACGGAAAATAAATCCGAACACCAAGGCGTTGTGGGACATAAACGAAAGTCGGTACGATATTTCTGCATCAGAAAGATGACATCCATCGAATTTCGCTCCAGTCACATAAGATTGGCGCTAGTGACACCACTATGAGGACGCAAATCAGGCTAGCTTTGAATACACGCTGTAGCGGTAGTGAGCGCTAGTTACCTTTGAGATTGGACGTGGTGAGTTGATGTTAGCCAACGCGACAAAGACGCCGTTAACAACACCTCACTGAGTTTGAATGAGGTCGTATAACAGGGCTACTAGAATCTGGGTATTTCTACTGCAATAGTGCAGAAAGACTTGGCAGGAATGTAGCCACTGTACATGAATGTTGGCAACGGTGGTCACGAAAATGTACGGCCACAAGAGGACCGCGTTCTGGACGTACGCGTGGGACTACCGAGGGTGAAGACCATCGTGTTTGGCATATGGCTCTGGCGCATGGTACTGCATATGAAGCAGCAATTTGAGCAGCAGTTGGTACCACAATGACACAACGAATTGTTAATCGTTTACTTGAAGGACACCTCCGAGCCAGACGCCCTCTAGTGTGCATTCCACCGATCCCAAACCACAGTCATTGACGACTTCAGCAGTGTCAAGCGTGAGTCGATTGCTGGGCCGAGTGGAGGTCTGTTATGTTTTCTGATGAAAGTTTCGTCTGCCTCAGTGCCAGTGACGGCCGTGTGTTGTTTAGGAAGATGCCAGATGAGAGTCTGCAACCAACCTGTCTCCATGCTATACGCAATGGACTACTTACATATGGGGTTATTTTCGCGGGTACCATTTCGTATCACAGCAGGAGGACTTTCGTGGTTATCTGACGCACCCTGACTGCAAAACTGTACGTCAGTCTGAGCACTATGGGACTTAACATCGGAGGTCATCAGTCCCCTAGAACTTAGAAATACTTAAACCTAACTAACCTAAGGATATCACACACATCCATGCCCGAGGCAAGATTCGAACCTGCGACCGTAGCAGTCGCGCGGTTCCGAACTGAAGCGCCCAGAACCGCTCGGCCACCGCGGCCGGCCGTGAACAGCATTCCAGGGGGTGTTCTCACCCTAGTTAACTCTCACCCACATACCTCTGTTGTAACCCAACATTCTCTGCAGAGTGTCGACAAGTTGCCATGGCCTGTTCGATCACCAGATCTGTCTCCCATGGAGTACATACGGGACATCATCCGACGACAACACTGTCATCCACAACAGCATTAACCGTCCCTATATTGACTGACCAACTGCAGCAGGCATGGAAATCCATGCCACAAAGCCGCGCGGGGTAGCCGTGCGGTCTAGGGCACTTCGTGACAGTTCGCGTGGCTCCCCGCGCCGGAGGTTCGAGTCCTCCCTCGGGCATGGATGTGTGTTGCCCTTAGCGTAAGTTAGTTTCAAAATGGTTCAAATGGCTCTGAGCACTATGGGACTCAACTGCTGAGGTCATTAGTCCCCTAGAACATAGAAGTAGTTAAACCTAACTAAGGACATCACAAACATCCATGCCCGAGGCAGGATTCGAACCTGCGACCGTAGCGGTCTTGCGGTTTCAGACTGCTGCACCTTTAACCGCACGGCCACTTCGGCCGGCGTAAGTTAAAGTTGGATTAAGTAGTGTGTAAGCCTAGGGAACGACGACGTCAGCAGTTTGGTCCCACAAACTGACATCCGGTACCTGTGGAACACAAGGCAAACCAAGTTTGCATGCTTGCATTCAACTTTCCGAAGGTTGCCCTCGTTATTAAAGCACCAGCATTTATTTGCAATGGTTTCTCTTGCACTTAGATTAACCAGTGATATGACAATGTTAATCGCTTACATATTTTATCTAGAGCAATGTAGTGCCGAAATGTCGTTACTCTACATTAACTAACTATTTTTCGGCGTAGCGATTTTTTTCGCCAGTGGATGTACCTTCGCCAGAAGTAATACGTTTGCGACACTGTTCCTAGCACTAGCATGGCGTAGTGACTGTGTGGGCAGGCTGGAACAACAGGTGGCTCTGAGGTCTGGCTGGCAGCGGCCGTCTTAGACGACGGGCGTGCCATCTCGGGGACGAGGAAGTCGCTAAAGCAGCAGCAGCAGCAGCAGCAGCGAGGCCGGCCGGAAGTGACGTCGATAAGCCGGGCTGACCGAGGGTGGGCCACTCGTATTCTTGCGGCTCCCCGGCAGGGGCAGGCTCGCTCATTACTGTCTGCCGGCGCACTCACTCAGCCCGGAGAAAGGCCAGCCCTTGCCGTGCCATTGTTCGGACGCAGACGAGCCCGAGGGCGGCGGCTGCGGGAACGGAGGGTGGCTTTTTTTATATGGTAATCTGCCGCGCTGCGCCGGCAGCGGGGGTGCAGTTTGAAGAGCAATCAAGGCCAGCGCCGGCGGCCCGCTGCTGCAACAGGTTACAGCACGCCGGGCTCCCCTGCCAGGGGTTAATGCCGCCACGCGGCGACCCCTGCCTACGACGTATGGCGTATTGACGATCCGCCGTCATAGCTCGCGTGATTTTACAGCGATTTTAAAGCCACCTGTTTTGTGGAGTTTCTTTGAAAACTGAAAGTCTTCCATCGAAAAGCGTTTATTTATAGGTCAGCGCATAAGTTGATAGCGTTATTGTTTTGCATGGTGGTATTCTGGTTGCTATGGGTTTATTTATCGACTGCCATTTTCATTTGCAGTTCGCTATTTTTATTTGAGTTTACTTATTTTCGTAGTGTAGTGGCGTGCTGTAGACGCTAGAAAACGGAGAGCCAAGTTGAGAAATTGGAAGATTTCTGACTTACTCTTCTGTTTGAGTTCAGTAGAGTGGTGACAGCACCGGAGACAGCCAACACTTGGGCCGTGTCTGGGGATAATGCCACTGGATGGAGCCCGGCAAGAAAATTGTTTTTTTCGTTTTAACGAGGATTGTTTTGACTTTAGTGGCTCTCCATGTTCAGGAAGATCTTCGGGATTTGATGAAGACCTTTAAGCGCATTAATCCAAAATGACCGACGTCATTGTACTCGAGATCTGGCAGATGTCACGAACTGTGATCATTCCAACATTGTGCGACATTTTCATGTAGTGGGGAGTGTTCAAAAATCGGTTGTGTGAGTAGGGCATACTGTAAGTCAAAATCATAAAATTGCCGGGTGCATCTCTGCTTGCTCATCATTAATTGGCTCGTGAGTAACACCGCCCATTCCTATCCTGTATCGTTACTGATGACGAGAAATCGTGTCTTTATGCTAACAGGAAAAGAAAGAAATTACTGAGCCCATACAAAACAGCAATTTCCTGTTGAAGGACCCCAGCGCATCCTCAGAAAATAATGTTGTCCATGTGGTGGAACAGCGATGGTTGGGTGTACTACGAACTGCTTCCCAGAGGTGTAACCATCGCTGGTGACACTTAGCCGGCCGCTGTGGCCGAGCGGTTCTAGGCGCTTCAGTCCAGAACCGCGCTCCTGCTACAGTCGCAGGTTCGAATCCTGCCTCGGGCTTGGATGTGTGTGATGTCCTTAGCGATAACGCCCGCCAGCATTATGCTAGATACAAAAAACCCTATACGGAAATTGGATTTGGAAGTCATTCCACGCGCACCTTATTCACCTGATTTTGCGCATTCATATTTTCACTTTCTCCGCTTTCTGGCGAACAATCTTCAAGGAACTTCCTTCCTGGATGAAAATGCGCTCCGAATATGACTAGACGAGTTCTTCCCCTCAAAACCACGTGTTTTCTGCAGTCAAGGAATCGAACCCTTACTCCAGCGTTGGTAGACTGTAGTAAATATAGCAGGAGAATATGTTGTGGGTATCTGTTATGTTTATTAAACTTAAGGAAATGCTACGAAACTGTGAACCATCCAAATGCGTCTGCATCTGCACACCGCAAATACCCTTTCAGTGAGTGGCAGGGGGTACTACTTCCGACACAACTATATTTTCCCCCTTATCCGTTCCATTAGCGAATGTTGAGTGGGAGAAATGATTCTCAGTAAACCTCCATATGAAATATAATTTTCTCTTCGTGGTCATTTGACGAGACGTTTGTTGGAGGAAGTAACGAACTATCCGACTCTTCTTCGAACGTACGTTCTCGCAATTTCAACACTAAACCAGCCGTGACATACGACGCCATTCCTGCAGCCCTTGCCGCTGGAGTTCCTTAAGCGTCTCCTCTCGTGCTGGCTAAATGAGCTTCTCTTCGATGGATCTTCTCTGTCTTTCCTAGTAATGCAATGTTGTAGGCGTCTCAGATGGACGAGAAATCAAGAATCGTGTAAACAAGTGTCGTGTAAACAATTTCTTTCTGAGGGCGTTGCTGCAGCTTATATGCAACGTAGCACGACTTCGGTAAACAGGGTGGTCCATTGATAGTGACCGGGCCAAATATCTCACGAAGTAAGCGTCACACGAAAAAACTACAAAGAACGAAACTTGTCTAGCTTGAAGGGGAAAACCAGATGGCGCTATGGTTGGCCCGCTAGATGGCTCTGCCATAGGTCAAAGGGATAACAACTGCGTTTTTTAAAATAGAAACCCCCATTATTTTATGAGATATTCGTGTAGTACGTAAATAAATATGAATGTTTTAGTTGGACCACTTTTATCGCTTTGTGATAGATGGCGCTGTAATAGTCACAAACGTATAAGTACGTGGTATCACGTAACATTCCGTCAGTGCGGACGGTATTTGCTTCGTGGTACATTACCCGTGTTAAAATGGACCGTTTACCAATTGCGGAAAAGGTCGATATCGTGTTGATGTATGGCTATTGTGATCAAAATGCCCAAGGGGCGTGTGCTACGTATGCTGTTCGGTATCCAGGACGACATCATCAAAGAGTCCGGACCGTTCGCCGGATAGTTAGGTTATTCAAGGAAACAGGAAGTGTTCAGCCACATGTGAAACGTCATCAACGACCTGCAACAAATGATGATACCCAAGTAGGTGTTTCAGCTGCTGTCGCGGCTAATCCGCACATCAGTAGGAGACAAATTGCGCAATAATCGGTAATCTCAAAAATGTCGGTGTTGAAAATGCTACATCAAAATCGATTGCACCAGGAATTGCTTGGCGACGACTTTGAACGTCGTGTACAGTCCTGCCACTGGGCACAAGAGAAATTACGGGACGATGACAGATTTTTTGCACGCGTTCTATTTAGCGACGAAACGTCATTCACCAACAGCGGTAACGTTAACCGGCATAATATGCACTACTGGGCAACGGGAAATCCACAATGGCTGCGACAAGTGGAACATCAGCGACCTTGGCGGGTTAATGTATGGTGCGGAATTATGAGAGGAAGGATTATTGGCCCCCGTTTTATCGATTGCAATCTAAATGATGCAAAATATGCTGATTTCCTACGTAATGTTCTACCGATGTTACTACAAGATGTTTCACTGCAGGACAGAATGGCGATGTACTTCCAACATGCTGGATGTCCGGCACATAGCTCGCGTGTGGCAAATGGTTCAAATGGCTCTGAGCACTATGGGACTTAACATCTGAGGTCATCAGTCCCCTAGAACTTAGAACTACTTAAACCTAACTAACCTAAGGACATCACAAACATCCATTCCCGAGGCAGGATTCGAACCTGCGACCGTAGCAGCAGGGCGGTTCCGGACTGAAGCGCCTAGAAACGCTCGGCCACAGCGGCCGGCCATGCCCCTTCTGCACAGCACCACAGACGCTATTTATCAGCAAGACAATGCGCGACCACGTGTTGCTGCACGAACACGTGCTGTTTTGGTGTCACAGGATGTCAGCCTTTTTGCCAGCCTCGCCAGATCGACAGACCTGTCACCAATCGAAAATGGTGTGGGATACGGTGAAACGACGGGTGCAGCGTTGTCATCCAATGCTAACCACCACTGATGAACTTTGGAACCATGTGAATGCAGAGTGGATGGCTATACCACAAGATTCATTCGCGCCTTATACGTTCAATACCATCACACATGGAACAACTTATCAGGGTTTGTGCCCACTATGCAACAGGTCACATGCTGACCCGAGGTGACTGAAATGCTAATAATTTCTGCATAACATACTAATGTACATGTCCTGTGAATATTAAGGTTCTATCTCTAATCGGTCAAGGTATTCTGTTTTTTCTGAACATGAGTGTATTTTTCCTATATAGATGCGATGCCCGCTAAACCTGCTGCTGGGCAGAACATGTGATTAGGATTGTGGAAAGAGCCAAATAAGGTTGGGGTCAATTTCACCTTAAAATTGTAATTATTGTAATTTAATAACACATTTGCAACCAAAGCTGCACATAGCAAAACTTTTACAACTACGAGATTCAAACTTCGAATTTTTGATGGCTGAAGGCCTCCAAACAAGAAATCTTAAAAAATCAACAAGGTAATTTCAAGTGACTTAAAAGCATGCAGTTACAGTTACGAATAAAATAATAACAAGATGGAATACAAATGGCTGAATGCCAACAGTAAAACTTTGAAGATTTTAAAATAAATTACCATAACCTTTCAAAGACAGAAGGCAGCGATGTTTAAACTTGAAAGGTAATTTTAAGAGTAAGGTTCCAAGGCTGAAGTCCCACAATTAATTTTCCAAAATTAAAAAAAATAACCATAAGCCTTAGGTTTTAAGTAGCTGAAACCAGGCTAAAAGGAAAGACAATACAACGGCAATAACCCTTTAGCAAATATCCACTTCCTGGAATTCAAACTTATTTACATAAAACACAGTAAAACCAAGAATTTGTCTTTTATCATTGGCTATGATAGATTATAAACAGAGAATTAAACGCCGGTGAGAAAGACAGTAAAGTCAACAGCACTCAGAAAACTCCAGGGGGTCGGGCTGCCCCTGTTCACTTGGGTGAGACAGGTGGTGAGCCCAGCTACACTTGATCTATCAGAACCCAACCAAGCGACAGCCACGGACCGACCGACAAACGACTTAGTTGCCACCAATCGGTACATGAGAATTCAAACACAAAATGTTACGGGTATGATTATCCACACTCAACTATGTGTATGTATTAAGCTGTCAAAACTACACACCGTGTTGAACAGCGACAACAGGTGAGGATCGGATACTACCTGAAAGTACGTTATAGGCCAGGGCTGGTATCCGGAACACTAACAGCTACAAGGCAGAAAATTCCGCTGGTGCACTTGAATTGTAGTCAACCAATAAAGTTAGTTCCACCGCATTGCGGCTAAATTTCAGCAATACAAAGACTCAGTGTTGCTCACAGGTAAACCTCCCCAACAGCGAACCACCGAAACGAACGACCAACATCAATGGACGTGGCTTGAGTACTTGAAACCACTACTCAAGTTTGACGTCCTGGGTCGGTCCACAAAACTCCTAGCAATCAGACAGCTCCATACACGCTCCGACACTGCGCAGGGACCGCCAGCAGACCCATCCGACTGCACCGCGCGGAGATAACTTCCCTGGCCCGCAGCAACCGAACGACTTCCTGCAGACCCCCTGGCCGGAAACTATATGCACAAAACCAAAGATAGTACACGGTTCAAACATCGATACACATCACTGCTGCTACACGTAGAAGGAAGAAGAACCACGGCGTAACCACAACAAGGGAGGGAAACCAAACGCGAATAGACAGCCAAGTTCACGAAAACGCATAGTTGGCAGTGAGCACGGCTCAGTGGACTGCTTGACTATTGCCAAGGAACAATTAACACTTGCTATGGAATAACTACCAATTGCTACGGAACAGCCGACAATTTCTACGAACGTTCGACCAATGAGAATAAAAGGAAATGTAGAGAGCAGGACATGTTAACTGCAGCGAAGCCTGTGCACGAACTCACTGAATGCATCCGACAGTTCGTGTAGTACGATGTAGGTCCTGTGTGGTGCATCAGCATCGTGGAAGAGCTATTGAACAGTTCGAAGCTAGTCAAAGTGGGAATAGTAATGGTTGTGTCCAAAAGTGTCATATCGCGATTAAGAAAGGCCACTGAAGGTAGAAATGCTTTGCAAAGTCGTGCCAGTGATCGCAGATGGACCACCACAGTGCAAACTGATCGACACATAGCACTAGTGGCGGAAAGAAACGGCCATCTCACTCCTAGGCAGATCCTCGCAGACCTTGCAACCGCTGGCGGCGCACGTGCCTCTGTCAGACCAATTTTGTGGCTACTAACTCAGGCTGGTTTTTGTGCTAGGGCCGGCCGTAGTGGCCGAGTGGTTCTAGGCGCCACAGTCTGGAACCGCGCGACCGCAACGGTCGCAGGTTCGAATCCTGCGTCGGGCATGGATGTGTGTGATGTCCTTGGGCTAGTTAGGTTTAAGTAGATCAGTCATGGACATTGCGGCTGGTTCCGGCGGAGGTTCGAGTCCTCCCTCGGGCGTGGGTGTGTGTGTTTGTCCTTAGGGTAATTTAGGTTAAGTAGTGCGTAAGCTTAGGGACTGATGACCTTAGTAGTTAAGTCACGTAAGATCACACACATTTTTTTGTTTAAGTAATTCTAAGTTCTAGGGGACTGATGACCTCAGAAGTTAAGTCCCATAGTGCTCAGAGCCCTTTGAACCATTTGTGCTAGGAGGCGTGATAAATGCGTCCTACATCAACCACTTCATCGTCGAAAAAAAGAGTTCGTTGGTACAGGGAGTATGTTCGTTTGGATCAGCAACAATGGTCCAGAGTTATGTTCTGCGATGAATAGTGCTTCAGTACAGCAATGATTCTGGCCACCAGTTAGTGAGAGAGGAATGGAAGAATATCCCCCAAGGAATCCTCAACAGTTTGCCAACCAGGGTGGGTAACAGGTGTAAAATGTGCACTAATGCCCGAGGAGGGCATATTCCTTTCTGAGAGTCCGATGTCGAACTTTATTTTGGGACTCAAACATGTAATGTGATGAAATCTGTAGTATTTTTCGTTATAAATGTATGACTCAACATCTATTACGTATGTACTGTGTTTCATGTAGTCCATCATTGCATGTCATTATTCCTATCCATAAATATCTCTGATCTTAGCAACTATCAATCAGTGTACATGGCTGTATTGTACCTTAGAACATGTTTTCACTTTTCAGAAAAATCTTAAGTTTCCGTAGTAATTTTTGCAATTTCAGAAAAAGTCTGCAGAACATAAAATGTGGATGCCATCATTTAAACATGGAATGATAAAAAATACTGAACTTCTATTACAGGTAGAAAGTCCGAAAATCTGAAAATTGTACCGAGGTACAAGACTCTCCCCAACTTGGCAGTAGATGTTATGTTTGACTGATGTACATTTGCTTGAACTTAAATGACCAGTGTCTTCATAAAAGCGGCATTATTACAATAATCATCTGACCCGTTGTTTTATGTCATGTGCTACAGCAGCTGATGCAACGCAGTTTATCCGTTTAAACATAGTCTCACAGGACAACAACGTGCTGTGTCTCTCAAGTTAAAGGTTCCGGTGTGCTAACGCTTCGCTTCTGCGTCGTCTCTAATGTTCGAATGGCAGCAATTGGCCTTATCAGCAATTAAGAGCTCAAATTGTCAGCATTGTTAGCAAGTAAGGGTTTACAGTGATTTTTGGTCAAGAGTGAAAAATAGTTTTTTGTGGCGTTAATGATTGGGTTTCCGTTTAGTAATAGGTTAGTGAATAAGGTTGTAGCGTTATTCTTTTGCATTTTGATACTCAGGATGCTACTGGTACTCTTATCGATTGTTCTGAAAGACCTTCGGGGTTTGATGAAGATCGTTTAAACGCATTAATCCACAGTGAGCCTCGTCAGCGCACTCGACAATTCGCAAATGTAATGAGTTGCGATCATTCCAACACCATGCGAAATTTGCAAGCATTAGGGAAGATTCAAAAATCGAGAGTATGGCTACTGCGTAACCTAGGCCAAAATCACAAAAATCAGCGGGAGGCTATATGCACATCTCTGGTTGCTCTTCGTCAATTGCTTGGTCCTGGATCGTTCCTGGTGTCGAGAAATGGTATCTTTATGCTAACATAAGGAAAAGAAAGAAATGGTTGAGCCCCAGCAAAGCAGCAACTCCGCATAACAAAGACCTGCGCCCGTCCTCAAAATATACCCGTAATATTATGCAGATGGCGGAATAGTGGCGGTGTTGTGTACTAGGAATCGCTTTCCCGAGGTGTAACCACCACTGCCGACATTTGTTGTGGACAACTGAGACGTCTTGCAAATGGAATCCAAGTAACAACGACTGGAGGACTGCGTGAAGTGATGCTACTCCACGATGACGCCAGCCCGCATTCTGCTACACTGACAAAATACACTGGACAGGAGATGGGTTGGTAAGTCATTCCACACCCATCTTATTCATCTGATTTTGCACCCTCACTATCGAACAGCATTCAAGGAATTCCCTTTCCGGGTGAAAATGCGCTCCAAATATGGCTCAACGAGTATTTATACAGTCGCGGAATCGGGAAGTTATCCCAGCGTTGGCAGACTGTAGTAAATAGTGAAGAAGAATATATTATTAATGACTAAAGTCTGTGTTGTGAATACTTGGTGTGTTTATTAAACTTATGGAAAAAAGCTACGAACTTATGCACCAGTCCAGTAGTTCAACAGTCACAGTCTAACGTGTGCAGTGCCTACGTTTTGTCAATAGCTGCAGCAAGGTACAGAATTTTCCAGGCGTTCATTAGTGCCAGTCAGTTTACTTGAATGAAGGAAAGTACACGCTTGGTATTGTTGTGGTCGGTTAGGCTCTGCCTGCTTTGTAACAGGCACGGGAGTATTTTGGGATATTACTTATTCTGTAATGCTTTGTTTTACGAGGTTACCGAGCTTCCAATTAAACAACTTCAGTAATCTGCGACTCTGACAAACGCAGTATCGTTTCGCACAAGCTTTAGATAACCTACTGCTCACTGTATTTTATTCCTGATAACTTCGGAATTCCAAAGAGTGTACTCCACCCCACATTGTCAAAATTCTTTCCTAAACGCTACAAACGTGTACGTGTGTCTTTCTTCAAGCTATCTTCTAGTCGTGCTACCTTACGAATTTCTGCTTTTCTCGTGAGTCCTATACAATATTACCCCAGGTCGGCTTCTACTGCCAGTTCCACTCTTCTGTGGATCATTCGTGAACATAACTTCCAACCATAACTCATGGTCAGGTAATATTCCTGTCTTTCAGCAGCTATCATCTCCGAAATTGCTATTAATACAATCATATTGAAATCTGAGGGCATTATATTATTGAATACCAGATCTAAATGATATTAATAATTTATGTCTTTCGCAAACATGTTAAATTCTTCTCCCAGTGTCGCATCAGCAGCTCATTTTCATTCGCTTCCTCTTCGGTTTTCTTAATATTGTCTTCCTCGTTCTATAGTTTGCACAACTACCTATGTATATATTCCTACATCAGGCTAATTTTCTTTGGACACTACTGTCTTCGCATTCCCAAATGAGAAAACGTGCTCCAAGGCACAAATTGTTACGTACCTAGGGAAAGATATTCTACCGGATTATAAAAGTAGCGCGATCGAGAGAATATTTTCAATGTTGTATTTAACCACCTATCTGTTACAATATTACTCTACTACATACCAGTAGTTGAAATCAAATTTAGCGGAAGTATTATAGAAAAGTAGGTGTAAATTAAATACATACTAAAACAGAAGCTATTGAAAACAAACACAAATTTCCATTTTCAAGGTAGATCCTGTGGACCTTTGGACAGATGTGTTGGGCAGTAACTTTAGTGTGCCTGTTGATCGCTTCACGTCGCTTTTTTCAGTTCAGAGCGCTAAGTGACCAGGTAAAATGCCTAAAACAACAGCGCCTCGAGTCAAGTATGTAGATCTCGTGAGAGATTTCGCCTGAAGCTATGCAGCCCACATAACATCAATGTCATGCGTTTGTTTCTTTAAGACAATTTTCGGCAGCATTCTGCATAGCCAACGAAGACGCTCCTGCAGCTTTTCAATGGGAGGTGTTTGATGACCCACAACACAGCCCTTAATAGGCTCCCTCCATTGTTCATCTCTGCTCACGTGAACCGCTGGCTACAAAGACAACATTTTGGCACAAACAACTAAAGGTAGACCAGCGTAGAGAATTGGCGGAAAGTACAGGCGACTGCTTTCTGTGGCGAGGGTAATGGAAAGTTTGTACAACGCCATGACAAATGTCTCAGTCGAAGCGGTGACTATTTAGACAGGTATCTGGAAGGTGTGATTAACTATTTCAAATAAAAAATTTCTCATTTTCACTCAGGTTTTCATTTCGAGACCGAGTGGACCTTACTTTCCAAGCAACCCTAGTACATACCGACCAGAAAACATCAAGAGCTCCTAGGTGCACTATTCTCTGCTCGTATATATGTTATAAGTGAAAATTAGTTAATGTATATTATTATTATCATTACTAATTTTATTATTATTATTACCCATAAAAATTTCGAATACTTTTATGAAACACATATTTATGTGGCGTGTATTATGCTAAAATAATGCGCATGTAATTCACAAATCCGTAACTTACTCATCATAGTTCAAGAAACGTCTAAACATAAAAGTAACTCCGCCCAAAACATGCCTCGGTAGGCCCAATGGTGCCGACCGACCGCCGTGTCATCCTCAGAAGAAGGAGTCACCGGGTGCGGATATCGAGGGGCATGTAGTCAACTCACTGCTCTCCCAGTCTTTGTCGGCTTTCGTCACCGGTGTCGCTACTTCTCAGTCAAGTAGCTCCTCAATTGGCCTCACAAGGGTTAAGTGCACCCCATTAAGTGCACCCCACTTACCAACAGCGCTCGACAGACCTTAAAGGACGGCCATCGAAGTGCCATTCAAGTTCGACAGAGCTTAACTTCGGTGATCTGACGGGAACTAATGCTACCACTGCGGCAAGGCCGTTGGCGTAAATATGAAAGTAGGAGTGCAATACTACCAAGAATTATCAATATTAAAAATGGTTCAAATGGCCCTGAGCACTATGGGACTGAACATCTGAGGTCATCAGTCCCCTAGAATTTAGAACTACTTAAACTTAATTAACCTAAGCACATCACACTCATCCATTCCCGAGTCAGGATTCGAACCTGCAACCGTAGCGGTCGCGCGGTTCCAGACTGAAGCGCCTAGAACCGCTCGACTACTCCGGCCGGCCTATCAGTATTAATTTCAGGAATGAATGATAAACACGTCTACAGTGTTAATTCCGAAACATGCTTTCTAGATAAATTAAATGAATATTGGAAAATATTTGAGTGCCTTAACAGTGAGTGCCTACTGCATCTCATACGTTCCGTGGTGCCTTGTCTAACGATTTCACTGGTTTGATCTCAGTCTCTCGTCATCGTGATTGGCTCAAGCTTCATAAATTTATTTTTTCACAATCAGATATCTGCTACGCAAGGATGAAAGGCTTCTAAGCCTGCTAACTGCTGCAAAGACATAAACGAGGGAAGTATACGAGATCCACCGTGTGGTAACAGAAGTGGTAACCACGTTGATCCGTGGATTCAAGCAAAGACGCCGCCAGTGTCCATAATTGTATTCATTTGCCTTGCACAGCTATTCACTGTGGTGGGAAGTAGCAGGTGCAGCGTTTCACATCAGTTAGCATTTCGTCGAAAGTTCCGAGACCAGACACGGCTTTCCCCTCGGCTGTTGGTCGTTACATTTAAACTGCACGTAGACACAGTGCATAACGTTCGAGCGCACGCTTGCAAGTGAAACCTGGAACAATGGCCCTGCCACCTCCACCTCGTTCACGTGTGAACGAGGGAGCCACGATATCGCGTCGTGATGTTAGGACACGCGCTTCCCACCACAATGGCGCCGGCTTCGTTTCGCTGCCTGTCGCTGATGCGACACCTGCAGTGCTACGGCATTAACAGCGTTTCGCAAAATGGTTCAGCGAGCAGTACGAAACTTTGACTCGTGAAATGGAACACCGTGAACAAAGCGTCCCTGTCTAACACGACCTTCACTCGCTAGACTGGCACCTGGATGACAGGCGCACGAATGTTCGCGAAAACCAATTATCGTTTCGTAACACGAAGCCTCGTTGACTACTTTACAGATGAATTCATTTTCCTCACTTTCAGCCCTTCATTTGTTTTTCATGAGTAATAGGTTTAAAAAAGTTCATAGGTACTAAAACAATAAACATATATTTTGTTACTAGCGTTATTTTCTTTCGTAAGAAAGAGAGAGACTCTCAGAAAAATGTACAAGCTAGTCAACAAACGAATTACTACAGGGTGATTCAAAAAGAATACCACAAATTTAGGAATTTAAAACTCTGCAACGACAAAAGGCAGAGCTAAGCACTATCTGTCGGCGAATTAAGGGAGCTATAAAGTTTCATTTAGTTGTACATTTGTTCGCCATTTCAGCCAATAAAGTTTTTGGTCCCTTTTTCGTCGAAGGTGCTACTGTAACTGGACTACAGTATCTGGAGATGTTAGAGAATTGGCTGTTCCCTCAGCTCGAACAAGAAGCACAACAATTCATATTTCAGCAGGATGGAGCGCCACCACATTGGCACTTATCTGTCCGTAACTACCTGAACGTCAACTACCTGAGGCGATAGATCGGCCGCCAGGCAGCCCGTGACAGAGCACTTCATCACTGGCCTCCAAGAAGCCCTGATCTTACCCCCTGCGATTTTTTCTTAGGGGGGTATGTTAAGGATATGGTGTTTCGGCCACCTCTCCCAGCCACCATTGATGATTTGAAACGAGAAATAACAGCAGCTATCCAAACTGTTACGTCTGATATGCTACAGAGAGTGTGGAACGAGTTGGAGTATCGGGTTGATATTGCTCGAGTGTCTGGAGGGGGCCATATTGAACATCTCTGAACTTGTTTTTGAGTGAAAAAAAACCTTTTTAAATACTCTTTGTAATGATGTATAACAGAAGGTTATATTATGTTTCTTTCATTAAATACACATTTTTAAAGTTGTCGTATTCTTTTTGAATCACCCTGTATAATTCCTTTAGGTTTAGTCATGATGCAGGAGCTGTATCTAACGGTAATAAGGTGACTTCTCTGTTGCTTGTGTGTTATTAACGTATTGTCATCGCTTGACATGATTTTTTTTCAATGTCTCAAGATGTAATTAGTTTATTGATTTTATTACTAAACCACCATGAAATTTCTCCAAAGCCGCATAGCTGCTTTTACTTCTCCAAAATTATGAGGAACTAGAGGTCTTTATGGTCTTTGTCACTATGTGTACTTTTTAACCTTATGTAAAATGTAAATGTCGTATGTTATTGCTGCTGCGGTACCCCACAGGGTGGGTTGAGCCACCGGTCGGAAAGTGTGTTCTTCCTCCGCGTACATTGGCTGCTTTCCTTGCGGATGTGTGAGAGCTGCGTCGCATGTGTATTAGTGGAGTGTAGTTGACTGTAATTGATGCGTATATTATTTAGTGTTATGTTTGTCTTGTAAGATGATGAGAGAACGGAGACTGTGAAACGACCTCTTGCTTGCCAAACAACACGGACTTCGAAAACATAGATCATGTAAGCCCAAGTCGCACCTTTCTCACATGACTTCCAGAAAGCCATGGATCAAGACGGTCAGGTAGATGCAACGTTTCTCGATTCACGAAAATCATTTGAGCAACCCAGCTACGCTTATTATCAAATGTACCATCATATACTGTATGAGTATGTGACTGCGCTGAGGATTTCTTGGTAGGGAGGACGCAGAATGTTATCTGGGATGAAGAATCAGGTTCGGATGTACCCCAGGGAAACGTGTTAGTTCCCTTGCTGTTCATGTTGTATATTAGTGACCCTGCGCCTAATATTGATAGTAACCTCAGACTTTTCGCAGATGATGCACTCATCTACAACGAAATTCAGTCTGAATAGAGCTGAACAAATATTAAGTCAGATACTGATAAAATTTCAAAATGGTGCAATGATTGTCAGTTCACCTAAAATGTTCCGAAATTTAAAACTGTGCTCTGCACAAAGAAAACATAGTATCCTGTTAATAAAATATTAGTGCGTCACAGTTGGAAGCTGTAAACTCATACAAACACTTGGGTGTAACACTTAGCAGGGACATGAATTAAAAGCATCACACGGACTCATTCGTGGGCAATGCAGATGGTAGACTTCGGTTTACTGGTAGAATACTAGGAAATGCAATCAGCCTTCAAAGGAGATTGCTTACAAACCATTCGTGTGATTCATCCTAGAACATTGCTTAAGTGTGTGGGACCCGTACCAGATACGACTGGCAGCAGATATTGAACGTATGCAGAGAAGGGCAACACGAATGGTCATAGGTTTGTTTGACCCTCGGGATGGTGTAGCTGAGATATTGAAACAAATGGCAGAGTCTTGAAGACAGACGGAATCTCTCCCGAGATAGTCTACTAACAAAGTGTAAGGAACCATCTTTAAATGATCACTCTAGGAATATACTACAACCACCTACATATTGCTCCCATAATTATCGTGAGAATAAGATTAGATTATTACAGCACGAAAAGAGGTATTTTTCCACGCCCTATACGTGAATGGAACAGGAAAAAGCCCCGATAACCGGTACAGTGGGACTTAGCCTCTGCCATACACTTCTCATTGGTTCGCTGAGTATAGATGTAGATCGTAGATGTAGACTTCTCATTCGCACAGAAAGCAGCAATACTTCGTATGATCTGGTTGCACACCAGAATGTTATTAACTGAGCAAATATGGCATAGTTTTGTAAGTATCTTCTGATACTGTAGGATATTTAATACCATTATGGAGGAGGACTGCCTTTAAATTTGATTTCGAGAAATCAATAAAGAGTCTCCATTCGTCACAGTTGTGACATGATACAGTGCTCCGAAGAGACTATTGATATCACTACAGCAGACAAACTCGTTGGAGGAAGAGGAAAATTTTTGAAACTCATTGCTCCACCTCCTACATGAAGTCACTTCAACTCCGTGGGCAAGAAAATGCCATCCTTGCAATCGCCAAGCCAGTGAACTCAGGTTGTGCCTTTGACAGATTCAAGTCCCTAGAGAGATTATTAGTTTCTCCCTGCGTAATGCGATGAGGTTCCGTTGATTGTAGTGGCAAATACTCCGGATCCGACCAACCCGTTTGTGCCGGTTGCTGCTGCTGTTTCGTTCTAACGTCTGTTGGATTGCAGCTCCATAGACTGTTCATTGTTCATCAATGGTATGATCACTTGATGGCTCAGCATCATGAGAAGCTGGCCGTGTGGCTGAAGGCAGGTGTGGAAGAAGAAGGAAGGAGGATTATGGTTTAACGGCCCGTCGACATAGAAGTCATTAGAGACGGAACACAAGCTCGGATTGTTTCAAAGATGGGGAATGAAATCAGCCGTGCCCTGTCAAGGGAACCATCCCGGAATTTGCCTGGAGCGATTTAGGTAAGTCACGGAAAACCCAAATTAGGATGGCCGGACGCGGGTATGAACCGTCGCCCTATCGAATGCGAGTCCCGTGTGCTAACCAACGCGCCACCTCGGACTCTGTGGCACTATTGGATGTTGAATATGTTGCGATTTTGCGGAATACCCTTCCACTTGGTTAAGCAAAATTAACAGTTAGGGGCATGATTCTTCTGTTCGCACTGCTGCTCTAGAACCATGCAGCCACATACGCAATTTTCTTGCACATGTGCCACAATTCTAAAATGCAACTAGTATGCCCCTGTAACTGCAGCACAGGCGCCACAATGCAACTAGTATGCCCCTGTAACTGCAGGAGAAAGAGTATGCCTTTGGCTTTTCGCTGTATACTTTGTCTAGACATTTTGTAAAAAAAGATTCTGGCAGAACATGTAAATCACAATCTCCGCATAAACACAACTGCCATTACAGAGTAGGACCAATTGTCTTTCTTCGAAACTGCATGAAAACTTACCAGGTGACTGCACAAGGCAAAATTGTACCTTCATTTATGGCAGCTAACACTAGTTGGGCAAATACAGAGATCAGAAGAAGAAGAAGGAAGTTTTCCTGTTGCTTGTGAATTGAAACTTCTTTCAATTAAATTAAAACTTTTTTCAGTAACAGAGAAAATTGATATTCATAAGAAACTGTACGTGATGGAGAAAAACTAAAATCAAACTTAAATTCGGCATGCGAAAAATAGTCATAATCGCCTGTTCTCATTCAGAGAGCAATAGGTGTGTTGTGTAGTGTTATTAGTTTACGTGAATCGCAGTATGAAATTACTTTATCGGACTTTCCAGTTCCTAGGATCATTCTGAGAATGATTCTTTCTTTCACTTCTGTTTTTGAATCCATTTAGCTAATTGTCAGTGCAGCCAATAATCATTCCTTTTTGAAATTTACAAATGTGACTTGGTGTGATTGTGACTGATTTTTAGTTCCAGATGTTTGTCACAGTCTCGATGCAGTCTGCTTTTTCCTTACCCCTTTTTTTCTTGGTCTTTGCCTTTCCGTTGATATTGTCCACACTACTGTATTTCATCTAAGTACTGAAATGCTGTGCTATTCTTCTGCCTCTGTTCTATGCACTCCTTACTCAGACTGCGTATTTGTTGACGATATAGCCCATAAAGTTTGTATGTTTACGAAAAGAATTGGGTTCATGCTTCTTCTTAAGTTTATTGCATCACTTGTTTCTATTTGTGAACCTTCTGTAGAGTCTATTAATTGTAAATAAATCAAGTGAGTCATGCAGCATGTGTAAGGTTCGTACATCATTTTTTTATTTTTTTTTACGTTATCGATGCGCACGTCAGAGAGACAGCAAGTTACGTTCCTGTTAAATAAATATTTTATCTTGTCGTGGTACAGTCTCTGCCTATGCGCCATCTGATACATTCTTAGTCGAAGTGTGATAGAAGATGGAAGTATTCAGTAGTGCTGTGCTGACTTAGTTGTGATTGTATCTGTTAGATGATGAAAAATGTATTGTAAAGGACAGTAGAGCTGAATATGATGTATATATCGGAGAGCAAAAAAAGATATAAAATTTGAATAATGTTATTATTTTGGAAGAAAAGAAGTTTGAGGGAAGAGTGCAGCACTGCGCGTTTAGGAATGATTATTGTCATCTAGTTAACTTGCTCGGAGCTTGGCGAAAGATCGCCCTACTTCACTGAATCGTCCATGAAGATATCAACTGATTAAGCTGTTCGGTTTTTTATAGAAGTTCTCTGTTAACATTGTACCCTTCTCAGATTATTGTTCACCTTGTTAAGCATAGTATTGTTCAGATCGATGTCATGTGTGAAGATCATGCAAAGCTTTGGTCTGTCCTTTTGAATACATACTTCGTTCTAAAATCGTTGTCTTGGAATATCATTTCATAGGAATAGTTACTCTCCCCATACCACTGTCTAAAGAAGATTTATCACTTCGCATTACCACATTGTACCATCTGATGTGCAACGGTCTGAATATTTATTAAGAAATAGAAATGTAGCTCAGCCACTGCCTGCTTGTTGTTTGCTGTTGTGCTTTAGATAAATCTGCAACAGAGTTGTCAAGACGTAAGCGGAAATTTTGATTAGGGCCAGATAACTGTTTTACTTCATTTGCCCATTTAATATGTAGTTCAGTTCAGATTAGATTCTGTTCAGTCAAAGGTTAGCATAAGTAAGTTGGATAACAGTTTGCGAGTACATAGTTTTGGTGAATAATGTAAGAAACAACACATTGTGGGGAGCTTGCATGTGCGACCTTTTCTGCCAGGGTAGTTCGGTGGTTCTTTTGGCAATACGTAGTCAGATAGTGTTGGATTTCTCCAAAGCAACAACTGTCACCGCGCTAATTTTGTTAATTTTGCACTTTTTCTGGGGGTTCATTCAAAATTTTGTGTTTAATTTGTGAAATTTTTGTGTCGTATGACGAGTATCGATTACTTTACTACTGAACTTTACTGCTGGCATAGTAGTACAGGTTCTGTTCGTATTTGCGAGCACAATAGTACAGTTTTTGTTTTTGTTTTCTGGTCATTGTAGCAATATTATTTCTCCAAGAAATAGTGTTTAACTGTGTTTGGTAGAAGATAAAACAATATGAAAATCCGTCGTAGCAGAAGACAACAGAGGGTGTTACAAAATCATTCCGTACAGGATGAGATAAACCACACTGAGCAATCAACAACCAACAATAGTTTGCAAGAAATTGCAGGACATTGCACGGATCCACATTATTAACCAGTTTAGCGAGCAATAATGAATCAGAACAAACGATGGGCAGTGAACAAGTAAATTCTGAAGCTGAGTCGGTAGGCAATATGTCGCCACTCTCTAGCAAAAGCGTACGAAAGTCGTCACAGTCTTGCGAAGACTTGTAACAGACATCAAAATCAGATTTTGTGCCAATGTCTTTTGAACAAACGCAACACACATCACCTTCAGTGAACAATTATAAGGAACCACACTGCACGAATCTGACAAATTTTATAGAATCAATTCGTCAGATGCTTAAAAATCATAGGAAGAGAATAGGAAGTCACAGGAAGAAAATAGTAAATCACTTAGGAAAGAAATTAATAATGACCTACAAGCAATATTTATCAGCTTCCCTACTAGATCACGCGTTCTTGAAGCAGAACACAAAAACATGAAAGCAAACCAGCGTAATGACAAGTACGAATTGTTTGCTAAAATCAGCATTGTTGTTCCGAGTGCAATAGTTACACAGATAAAAGAACAGAACGAACATCTTACGACAACGGTAAAAGAAACTAGCGAACAATCTGAAGAACAAAAAGAACAGTTAAGCACAATTAAAGAAATAGTTGATGACCTGCAATCAAAATGGCAAATTTGTCAAGCAGTGCAGTCAGGTATTCAAATGATACAAATCCAGTACAATTCTCAGACGCAGCAGAATAGCAGTCATTAATAAAGTTTAAAGACAACCAGGAGAAAATTAATCGGGAAAATAAGCGTTACAGAACTTCATGAATAAAAAAGTCGAGCGTACTGAAAGAAAGCTTAACCGCTACGACGAAAAGGACGAATTTGGCCGTTTACATTCAAATGGAGAAAACTTTGGTGACCATACAAATTTATGACGTTTGGTGATTTTTCACAAGAACGGTACCATACATCCAGGTACGACAATGAACCGTCGACATGGTGCAATAGAGAACAATGTAGTTAGCACAGACGTAGTGACTTCGATCAAAAATTCCTTGTGACAGCAAGTAAATTCAAAGTTTTCAGGAATTACAGTAAGTAAATTCGCCCCAAAACCTCGATTGATCAGTTCCTATATTCTTTACCACCAAATTGGCCACCTGAAAACAAATTAGAATTTCTCTGCGGTTATTTGGAAAACGAACATGCGGCAAGAATGTGCTCAATAGTGAAATATTGCCAAAGTGTAAATGATTTCTGCCGAGCATTTTTGTCATCCTATTGATCGCAGGCCACACAGGATCAGGTAAAACATTGTATTTTGAGCAGTCTGACTTATCTAGCCAGAGATAATTCGCATTTATTTAAGAAAGCTACCTACACGTTTGAGGCACGTAATTTTGGTCGGCAGATGTATAGATGATTTAGAAGCATTTAAATAATTACTTCGGGAATTTGAACTGGACAGTGGCAACGATTTAACGAAAGGACGCAGTAACAAATACAACAGAAACTATGACACACAACAAGCTTTTGTACAAACTTTGAACAGTCTGGCTTATCTATCCTAGCAGAATACTTCGAAGGCATGGCACCCAGAAATACGTGCTTATGAAACCCATACAGTCCATCGGAGGTAGTTTGCATTTGTTTAACAAAGTTACCTACACCTCTGAGATATGTAATTTTGGTCGACAGATGTAAAGACGATTTAGAAGCATTTCAAACACTACTTCAGGAGCTGGAATTGGACAGTGACATCGGTTTAACGAAAAGACACAGTAACAAATACAACAGAATCTATGACGCTTTTGTACCACGTGAAAACGAAAACTATGGGAACTCGCATAACAAACGCAACCACAGAAGCAATTGCAGACGGGATAATCGACATAGCACGGATGATGCACAAGTCTCACAGTTGAATAATGACTATTGTGCTAGAAGTAATTTCCGCAGCTTTGTCTGTGAACAAATTAACTAGCATCACAGTAATTACGTAATGGAAATCGACGTAGTCACAATTATAACAACAACGAAATTAACCACAGATCCTACTCTAACTTAGATGGTAATCGTGCAAATTTTTGTGGCTAGAATTTAGATAGATCAAATCCGCAAAATACACGGCACAACAACAATTATGCAAATAGCAACCAACACAGTCTCAGTAATCAACTTCATAATTCACAGCGGCAAATTTCTGGAAGGGCAAGCCCACCGTAATTCACAGTGGCAAAATTCTGGAAGGGCAAGCCCAGCGCGACGGATAAAGATAATTGAAGTCAGATAACCAAATCCAAGAGATAGTCAACGACGAGGAAGCAATACAGGACCGAAACAAACGATTCGGACACGCAAGAGAAAGGGACTTCATTATATTTCGCATATCAAACCATATGTGCAATAATTCTACTTACTAAAATTGTACCCAGATGATAGAACTGCATGTCACCTGTTTCTGAAAGATTTCTTTCACTACAGCGCACAGCACAGCTAGCGGTAAACAATGCTATTGCATCGCATGCCAGAGTCATTCCTGTCGTGCGGCTGGTAACTATAATCCGAATAAGACTAAATAATTTCTTATAAAATGAACATCGACGGTATTTTTTAAACCTGTTCTGAGAGCATACACAGGTGATTGGCAATGTGTTGTTCACCTGAGGAATAGTTTTGGCTGTACACAGCAATAATACAGAGACATACAACATTTCCTACCACTTCTGATGAGATATACAGGCTGTTAGGATGATAACTGTGTGGTCTGGAAAGAAGAGTAATAGGTATTTTGATAGGACGTTTTCAGGATCTATTGTGAGGTAGTGATGTGATGTGGTGTTTACTGGACTGTAATATTTACATTTATAGCTATGAGCTGTTGTCAATGTGGAAATAACTGGAAGAAAACAGAGCTGGAGTTGTTATTGAAGTGTATATTGAGACGAAGGCAGCGAATACGACTAATGTTGTAATAGAATAATGAGTTTTATGCTGGATAGGTACATAAGATGATAATTATGAGATTTATGATGCATACAGAAACAGAATGAGGCAGTGTTACGATGATTAACATAGAGAAATAGTGAGTGAGTAATGGTTAAGGCATAGGGACGCAGTTTCTTGTTATAGTCAGTTTTTGTGCCATGTGGATGAATTTCGTGTTTATAAGCGTAGAAGGTAAGTTTTTGAAAACATGTGGTTAGATGTTAGATAACAATTGTGAATGAAGGTAACGTGATTTGAGAGAACATAGTTATTTCTCTGAGGTAGAGTTTATAATTATCTGATGCAAATTATTCAACCTTTTCTTTTAAATATATGGTGTCATATTTTTTATCGGAACCACACAATATGGAACAGTTTTGTAAACTTTACAGTAATCCAAAAAGTATACGTTTCAGTCTCCATTTCTGCAAGAAACATGATTTGTAAGGACTATTTTATGTGAACCTTGGTTACTCCCGAAACCATGTTTTCCCTAATTATATATTTCTGTTCTCCTTATCTGTGTATGTGACCACTATCCTCATGTGTTTATTTCTTGTGTGCGATCGCTATCCTTATCTGTCTCTTTCTACTTTACTCTCTATACCTTTGTGTACTTCACTGATGTCCACACAAACATATTTATTTAAATATATTTAGAATTTTCTGTAGGTCATTCTGTATATATAGTAACTGTTTCTTATCATGTCTATTGCCTTACACGTTTCACGCGATTTATTTATCTGATGTTTCTGTAAGTCATTATTGTAAAACCATGATTCCATTTTTTTTTTTTACAGGCTCTGAGATCTGTTGTTACCATTACACTACATGTACAGTTCATATGTACAACTATGTAAAATATTATTACTCATGTGTTAAAATAGGTAATTGTACATCGTAAATGTAACAAATTGTAACTCACTGATAATTAATCACAAATGATTGAGACTTGCTAGGGCAGAAGAAATATGTCTACTGATTGTATACTGAAATATTCTCTGCCAAATGTTGGGATACTTCACTGATACAAGCAGCAACTGACTTTCATAAGGGACTCTTACATACTACAAGATGGCTTTGTAGTTGTCAGTGGATCTACAGACTGCTTCAAGCAGATACTACTACGTATTTTTCAGTTTTTGCATGTGTGCGGTTGACAGCTGAAAACTGTGCTCAGTCTCACTGAGTCTGCTTCCACGTAACTTCCCACAACAAGTGGCATAATTGCAGCGAGATAATGAAAATTTGGTCGTTTGTGAAAAGGACACTCTTCTACCTACTTCCATCGTGCAGATTACTAGTCCCATACGTAACTGTGCTCCAGAAATGTAGGCGTTGTGTGGTATAGACACTCTAATCTACTTACTGTGCAACACTACTTCACTACAAAATCTGACATATAATCATTCCAAATAGCCCTGTGCAGAACGTTCTCACAGGTATCATGAGACATGATTACTTAATTGCGCCGAATTCTGTTAATTACTTCATTCACATGTCCTTGAATTTTGTCGATATTTTTTTTACTTATAGTTCTTTAACTTATATTCTTGTAAAACTATTTCACTCTTTGTATTCGTAACATGTTTTGTATGTTCCTGCCCTTAATGTTCAGAATTTTGTCTTCGTCCCACTCATATCTGAAATGACCCTCATACAAAATTCTACTGTGGGAAGGTGGAGGATATGTAAGGTGGGCATGTCTCCTTGATTTTTGGATGTTATCTATGTGCACGTGAGAGAGAGAGCAAGTTACGTTACTGTTAAACAACCTTTGCTCTTGTCGTGGCACAGTCTTTGCGTCTGTGCAGTCTAATACATTCTTAGTTGACCTGTGGTCGGTTATGGACGTATTCAGTAGTGCTGTGCTGACTTAGTTGTGATTGTATCTGTTAAATGAAGAATAATTTATTGTAAAGGACGCCAGAGATGAATATGATTTATATATCGAAGGACAAAATGGTATAAATTTTGAATAATATAATTTTTGAAGAGAAGAAGTTTGAGAAAAGAGTGCAGCACTACGCAGCTAGAAATGATTAATCTCAGCTAGTTAACTTGCTCGGAGCTTTGAGAAATACCACTCCTATTCGCTGAATCATTGAGATATCAACTGATTAAGGTGCCTGGTTTTTATAGGAATTCTCTGTTAACATAATACCCTTTTCAAATCACTGTTCACCTTGTAAAGCATAGTGTTGTTCAGACCAACGTCATGTATGAAGATCACACAAAGCTTTACTCTGTATTTTTGAATACATACTTCGTTCTAAAATCGTTGTCTTGGAATATAATTTCATAGGCATAATTTTTCTCCCCGTCACTCTGTTTAGAGAAGGTTTATCACATTTCACCATCTGGTATGCAACAGTTTGAATATTTATTAAGAAATAGAAATCTAGCTCAGCCACTGCCTGCTTGTTATTTTCTGTTGTGCTTTAGAGAAATCTGCAACAGTGTTGTCAAGATGCGAGCTAAGCGGAAATTTTGACTAGGGCCAGATAATTGTTTTACTTCAGTTACGCATTTAATACAACGACAACGACAAGTTTTATTCAGGCCTGTCACAGTTCAGTTCAAATTAGGTTCTGTTCAGTCAAAGATTAGCATACGAGTTTAAGTTGGGTAACAGTTGTTAAGCACATAGTTTTGGTGATATGTAGACTTTTCATGAAGTGGGAGTTAAAGTTGGGCTAAATTTCATACATAAAGACGTAGTGGGGAGGTTACATAGGGACACACCTAACTTTACACACATCTTTGTATTATTAGCATGTGACACAGAGTAAAATAGTTTTGACACAAAGCTACGCATTTCGAAAGGCTTGATTGACTGATAGATTGAGGTGGTTGTGGGACTAAACGGCGAGGTCATCAGTACCTTTCGAAAGCCTTGCTCCGTGTCTGGCTGACCGTGTTCCTGTGATCATAAACGATCAGAAGTATTTCAGTTTTTCATAACTGCAGTCGTAAAATGTTATCTTTATACAAAGTCACAATCTTACTTCAAAATTTCCGACTAATTAGCCCTGCTGCACCACTGCGTGCGTAATCCACTTTCCAAGCGCCTTCATGCCTCGTCCATTCTCTCCCTCCGGAAGTTCAACTCCTTCCCCTCAAAAATAAAATCGTCTCGACATTTACAACACCATCGTCCCATTTTTCCACCTTTCCCTTTTTTCCACCTCACTGACTTTTAGTCGCTATTTGCAATTCCACAGGGCTCCATAGCAAAGCTCACCCTTTCGCTTACACCGTGACATCATTATCATGCGGCACAAGGCATCAATATTACACCACTGCATTATCAAGATTACCATCAGTCATTATAATTTAACTACAATATAAAATAGCCCAAAAAATTTGAAGACACAAATATTATTAACCAATGTTTTTTAAAGATTTTTTTATATCCTCTGTTTTTATGTATTTCAAAATATTTTTAAATATATTGTGGTGAAGAGCGGTTTTATGCGCTGCCAGCTGATTTCCGCCCAGCGAACTCTGATGTACGTCACGTAAACACAACAATTTCTCAGTCGTTATTTCCCGTCTCAAAAATAACAACACATTGTCATTTTAGGCGAATATTTACTTTAGTCATCTGTGAACTTTTTTATTAACTACATTAATATCAGAAAAGATTTATAATACCATTAAGGAATTCCTTCTAGCTATCTCCTCTTTGCACATTGCCCACGTTAATAAGTCAGTTCTGACAACGAAATGTTTTGCACCTAAGTTCAATTGAAGCTCATTAAGACACAAAGGAATTAAAGGCATGAGCTGCCAGTGGGCATCGATTTATGTGAGTAGCGAAATTTGGAAATTTATGTGGGACTGGGTTTCGAGAACCTCGGTCTCCAGCTTACTACGCAGATGCACTGACGACTACGCCATCCAGAACAGCGGCCACCATAACTGCACGAACTACCCTAGCATAGCTCCCATCAGATCAAAAGTCTCAACTTATCCGCACACTATTCATGTAGTGCCTTTGCCCATTATGCTCATAACTCGCGGCATTTCGACGATTCCAGTAAGACTTCGAACTTCGTGAGCACCTACACATCATTGGTCGTCCCCGCGTTCCTTATACGTGTGGTGTCTGTTTCTTCAGACAGAACAGACATCACATACACAGTTCATTATCATGTAACCCTTCCCTAGGAACATAGTGGGCTAGCAACCATATTGAAAGTAATTTCACCCCTTTGGAGTGCAGTGCGAACGCAAATTTTACTATAGTATACAGGGTGGAACCGCTGGTGGTCGTTCAGGTCCATTCAACGGAATTTGAACGTGATCAGAAGCAGCGAAAAGCGCTTATTCTTTTCAGTGCTCCTGTGGTGTGATCACGGAGAGTTGCGACATTGACACCTGCTTGAATAAAACGGCAAGGGTCCCTAAACGTCCCCTCTCCCCTAGCTTTCTTCACACGTGTGTCCATGTTGCACCCCTCCATCATCACGCCACAGGAGGGCGTGAAACAGGAGTACTCAAAATGAATAAGCACTCTTTGCCACTTCGAATCACGTTCAAATTTTGTCGAATGGTTTTGAGCGATCACTACTGGCTCCACCCCGCCCTCCAGAGCAAAAACTGCGGTCGCACTGCACTCAGTAGGCGTGAAATCACATTCAGTAGGGTTGCTAGCCAACGATACCCTTAGAGAATGGTTGATGCGTCGGGGATATGTCGTTATTAGCAAAGGTTGTCAAGAACCTCTTCCTTTTGCTCATCGCACTGAAAACTGTCGTTTTCGACTGCGAAATGGACGCCCTTTCTGCCAACCCCTGAGGCTTTTTCGTGTAGATTCTGAGCGGCGGTATGTCTGAAATGTTTTCCTCGGCTGCTCATAAGAAAACCGCGTGATTTCAACAATGGGCGTCGTGGTTCTGACCTCCATCGCAGATACGTCAAAAGAAAGGGTGAAATGTGAGTATCAGAGGCTGTGACGACGTTCTCATAGTGTGTCACATCCATTGTGCCGTTGGGCGGAATTGTGGTGCAAATTGGTGTCAATGTGACAGCGTTAACCCACTTTACACGTCACGAACTTCAGATCTGTGGCATTTTCTCGAACGTGTCGACAGCTCTTAGTTAGAAGCGTTGTCAAAAATGGTTCAAATGGCTCTGACCACTATGGGACTTAATATCTGAGGTCATCAGTCCCCTAGACTTAGAACTACTTAAACCTAACACACACATCCATGCCCGAGACAGGATTCGAACCAGCGACAGTAGCGGTCGCGCGGTTCCAGACTGAAGCGCCTAGAACCGCTCGGCCACACCGGCCGGCAGAAGCGTTGTCGAGCTCTAGAGTGATGTCGCAGGGCTCCATGCTCCTGCACCATTATAGAGGAGAATTTTACGGACCTTTGAGCCAAATTTCAAACTTACGCATCACAATAGGAGTCAATTACGGGTTTTCGAAAAAAGTGATTCCTTAATTCTGTTGCGCAGCGTAGCAACATCCCCAGCACACCGTCTGAGCTTTAACCAAGAGACCAATGGAAAGTCAGGGCTGCAAGGTCAATCAAGAAACGCTATCCAGATTTATATTACTAAAGTTGTGTTTGTCGCACTGAAGATTTAACGCAAACACTTCCCCCTTGGTAAGATATCTTATAATTAAATTTCAAATAATGAGTCTTTGGTGGTAAAAGCCTTCACAAGATCCGAACACAAATAGGGCCTAATAATAACGCATGTTGCACGGCAGTGTGGCTAGAGATGCAAAGCTCAGGAACCGAAGGAAGTAGGTCCTCATCCAGTTGTGCGCTAATAGCTTCTTTTTTCCTTCGCTTCTTCGTTTTCGTGACAGATTCTGGGATCAGCACTGACGCTGGTATTCTTCCTTGTCTCAGATATTTGGCCGTCTTATGCGAATATGTTGTGCATTCCGAGGGTGTGGTCAGGCAGTAGAAATGAGAAGTCGATGATAATCGATGCAGAGCGTTTCAGCCCGGAAGTTATGCACAAATTCTGCAGCAGAAAACAGCGATTTATAGACTTAATTTTTCGTCACTGACTTTGATATATTTTTTTGTGAATTTGTTTCTGTTTATTTTTTTTAACATTGTAACACACTGGTAAAATTCTGCACGAGACGCACTGCTCTGTATGCCCCAAAACAGCCTACAAATTTCATTGCGTATTCTTCCTACTATACAGTATGCGTAAGGTTTCTCTATTTGATATCCTTACTGATGCTGCAGTTTGATGCCTAGAAATGTGGATTGTTGTGGGCCAATAGTAAACGCGGCTATCTGCCTGTCTGTAACTTGTATACGTCTGAATATGCGACGAGGATCCGAATGAATGTAACAGACTCTGCGCACTGAATACCGCCCCGGTTCCGCGCCCCTCCGACGGCCTTGTCCTCTACTCGCGTGGGACTGACAGTGTCGTCCCGTTCTAGCGCGCTCTACGTTCGCAGTGACTCACGTAGCACCAGGCGGTGGCCCGGTTCCGTCTGTGACGCAATGCAACAAGCGACTACGCTCCCGTGAGTATCAGCAACGCGCCTCTGGCATTCCACAGCCAGTTGACCTTTCTCCCACAGCCGTGGCATCCACAGTAATACTCTCACTGGCCTCTCAGCTTAAGGCCCGCACGTGCTGACTGCTCACGCATATTGGCTACTTCTGTTGTTGGTTGTTCGTATCTCATCCTTCATTGACCGCATTGTCAGTGTCACCACTCTCCCTTTACACATCAAATGAATTCACAGTTGTCAAAAAGGATAACCATCAGCTGCAGAATCGAATGACGAAAGTGAAACTTTGTGCCGGACCGGGACTCGAACCCGGATTTCCCGCTTATTTGGCTACCCGTGCACGAGTCACGGCCAGACCCAAACTTCCATACGTCGGTAACCATGCGTCTGCGACCTGTATTCGTACATTATGTATATTTCCGTATATGTCAGACACTGTACTTGTAAGTCGCTTGCCTGGTATCGGTAGATAAATACGATGTTGCAAAAATGGCTCTGAGCACTATGGGACTTAACTGCTGAGGTCATCACTCCCCTAGAACTTAGAACTACTTAAACCTAACTAGCCTAAGGAGATCACACACATCCATGCCCGAGGCAGGATTCGAACCTGCGACCGTAGAGGTCACGCGGTTCCAAACTGAAGCGCTTAGAACCGCACGGCCACACCGGCCGGCACGATGTTGCAGTGCCTGCATTATTCTGATTGCATGCATGTCCAAAGGAACTTTGCATCGTAATCAGAATAATACAGGTAATATCGTACTCGACCCTTAATCTCTTTCCTATATCTCAATGTAATTAGTGTGAAACATTACTTATGCAGTATGTACCTTTCACTTTGAAGTGTAATCTCTGTTTTGAAACTTTCTGGCAGATTAAATCTGTTCGTTGAACCGAGACTCAAACCCCGAACCTTACCAAACTCTGTGTCGCTTCAGTCTTCGAATGCGGACCTTGCCTTTCCCGGGTAGTCTTCTTACCGACTGTGCTACACAGGCACGATTCTCGGCGCGCCATAGAATGATTCATTCTAGAGATAATCTCTTAAGCTCTGTTTAATCTATTTCTCCGCCACATTCATTCCTGCAAGTGTGCTGGTTCCGCGAGGTATGCAGGAGAACTTCTGTAAAGTTTCGATTTAGAAGAGAGGTAATGTCGAAAGCAGAACCGTGAGCTGAGGCTGTGAGTTGTATCTGGATAGCTCTATCGGTAAGAGCATTTCCCAAAACTGGCAAGGTCCGTCTCTGGATATGGCACAGAGTTTTAAACTAGCAGGTACTTTCATTATTATTCATATTACTCCCTTACGAGATGACAATATTGGTGGTAAACTTCTGCAACCTAGTTTACCGAGTAAAATTCCAGGGACTAGCACTACTAAAGGACACTAAAAGCAATATGCGAATTGAAGTACTGGACAAATGCGGCTTATACAAGAGTAACGCTCTGTTCAAGTAGGCTTAATAGGCGTCAAACGACTTCAGAGACGCGCTGAAACTACCTCCGTAATTATTTTTTAGGCACTGATCTACAGATTTTTTGCCTGACGGAGACAACTCAAACTTAATCTATTCATTTATTACCCACAATAACCAAGCCCAACGCAATCTCACTGCTATACATTGACAACATGACTTCCAATAATTAACACAAAATAATGGCCCTGAATTGCAAGAAATCCTAACAATAATACAAATTCAAAAAATATAAAATTAGACAAATATGAAACTGCCTCAACTCTGTTAATTGCCTAAACTCATTTCAGTCACGAATCCCAGCAGTGCAAACCCCATTCTTTTTCACAAGTCACTTGCCTCACTACAGCCAGATAAATAAAAAGATACTAGCTACTACAGACTCTCACTACTACGAGGTATATGGTTAGTGAAAGAAAGATTTTGTTGAAGAGCAAACAATGCATTTAGAAAATTTTATCTTATTCATGTGACATAGAGTTGCAAAAATTATGTAGCTGTCAATAACTCCACTGCTCAAACATTATAAATCAAACATTCATCATCATACATTTCCTTGCTTATTTTCTTATAAACACACCATTTCATCTCACTTTACAATGCATGTCCTACCAACACAGTGCCTCCACTAAGAATGTCATGTCCATACACTTCCCTATCCACAGCCGGCCTTGGTGGCCGACCGGTTCTAGGCGCTACAGTCTGGAACCACGCGACCGCTACGGTCGCAGGTTCGAATCCTGCCTCGGGCATGGATGTGTGTGATGTCATTAGGGTAGTTAGGTTTAAGTAGTTCTAAGTTCTAGGGGACTGATGACCTCAGAAGTTAAGTCCCATAGTGCTCAGAGCCATTTGAACCATTTTACGTTTTTGTTTGTCTTGGTGTCTGCTACCACTACAGCGCCTTCATTATTACTTTTATATTTAGTTATCGTTTCCTATCTTTTTCCAAGTACATTAATGGTTTCTCTTGAAAAGATTTCAGCATGCTCCCGAAAGAACATGTACAAAATCGTAAGATGCTGCCTTAAATTTAGCTCAACCGTTATCATAGAATACGATAATAAACTGGGTCTTGTTATATTCGTCTCTAAGGAGACAAACTAAATCTGTGGCGCAGCCCATCTCTGTTCGATGCGACCTTGGGAACGGAGTTGAGTATCACTTTGTAATAACTGCACCCCGTTCATCAGATTCGACCAGAATAGAGGCATGATTGTTGATTGGTTGGAAGCGATGGTGATTAAGGGACTAAACAGTGAGATGATCAGTTCCGTAGAAGGCACGCAGTGGTGTGGTGCTTTTGTGAGCTAATGAGAGATACTGACTAGATCAGCTATTAATTTTTTGCTGACATAACTACTTTTATTTCGGTCTACACCTGCTTATTTTCTTTCTGTAAAATAGTATACCAAATGTTGGTGTTTTTCATTTGTTGATCCCACCATCAGTCTCATATTGTTACCTATGCTACCTGGGAAGCAACAGACAAGGTGTCTAAAAATTACACAGACAAATTTTTGATGGTATGTAGAAAGTATCTTGAGGAACAAAATGATAATAAGAACCCGTGCCTGTGAGCATCATTTAACGACGCTACAGAGCGTCAAAGATATAGGCGCCAGCGCTTGTACGTATATGAGTGTAGAGGTTGTTTCATAGTACAAGTTACACACTTCTAGAGGTTCTAGAAAGGACTTAGTATATCAAGTTTTATATGGGAACCCATGTCCAGAAACGTCATCCAATGACGCTACAGAGGATCAGACATTTTAGAGCGCATGTATACTAGGCTTTTTTTCTTGTCTTGGTCCATACTACCACTCCGAAAGTCGCTAAACCTACCTTCCTTACAACAACAGTGCCGTTACGTGCAGCCGGCCGGTGGTGGCCGAGCGGTTCTGGCGCTACAGTCTGGAACCGCGCGACCGCTACGGTCTCAGGTTCGAATCCTGCCTTGGGCATGGATGTGTGTGTTGTCCTTAGGTTAGTTAGGTTTAAGTAGTTTTACGTTCTAGGGGACTTATGACCTCCGCAGTTGAGTCCCATAGTGCTCAGAGCCATTTGAACCGTTACGTGCAGTCCAGTGTCAGAGATATCAGAATGATTTTCGCTTGTAACTTTCGACTCGTTCGTATCCGGTACAGGAAAACCTACCTCATATTGATACATTTATCGGTCTTTATCGTACTTGACAGCTTGCAACATCACCACGGTATCACCCTGTATATACGTATAATTACAGGCGCCGGCGCTTACCTGTATAATTTCGACACTCTGCAGCTTCGTTGGATAACGTTTACGGATACGGGTTAATATCCTCAGTCTGTTCTTCCATACATCTACAGCAAATAGTTCAAATGGCTGTAAGCACTATGGGACTTAACATCGGAGGTCATCAGTCCGCTAGAACTTAGAACTACTTAAACCTAACTAACCTAAGGACATCACACACTTCCATGCCCGAGGCAGGATTCGAACCTGCGACCGTAGCAGCAGCGCTGTTCCGGACTGAAGCGCCTAGAACAGCACGGCTACAGCGACCGGCACCTGCAACACCTCAAAGTTAGTCGACGTAATTTTGAATTGCTGTATGGAATTATTTAAGAGACTGTGTTGTTGCAAATCTTCTCTACGTTCTTCTATCATTTGCGTCTATTAATTCCAGATCTTAATTTGCTACACTTAGACCACTGAAACATTGTCTAATGGTCTACATCACACCACGTTTCTCATACTTTGTCTTCTTATCATATCTAAAACATATCAACAACTTCGCAAATACAGGTTTAGACCTAATTTTATCTCCGTGTTTTCCTTTCTTTACCTCACTAATGTTTCAAACGAGCAATATATACTGACGCACTACAGTCTAGGTATTTAACATGGAATGTAATCCCAAATGAAATCGTTTAACTATTTTTTCAGTATTTTTCACAGTATAACATAGTACGATCACGCTATTGAGCATGTGAAGTGGTGGCAACTTGAAACTTTAACACTTGAACACAGGATTGTGAATTTAACGCACAGGGTGTTAGCCGCTAATTTGATCTGACCCAAATGATTGAGTTTATCCCTTGCAAAAGACCAAACTTTGACATGATCTTGATAACGGTGGATTAGATTCTGATGCTGAAGCCACGCGCAAGTTGGTGTGCAATTCTGCGCAAAGGATTATCTGTGTTCTACATGTCCCACATCTCGTGAACACGTACAGCGACGAGTTTACCTCGAACGCCGAAAAAATACGTATTTACATACAAGTAACTGCAGTTCATGCGGATTAGTAAATTACAATAAGATTCTGACTACGAAAAAGATAGTGAGCGATTTACAGAACATTATGTTCAGGGTGTGCAATAAATGTTACTTAACACACTGATTGAATAAGTGTATTAAAATGAAAAATAATAACAGAAACAGTGGGGACCACAATTATAGACATAAATGTGAATATACACGGTCAACAAGAACATAATACGTGACATCGAATTGTTGAGGTACAAATCACTAAAACGTATATATGAAGCACAGTTACAAATAGCACCAAGAGATCACACGAAAGAGAATATGGAGGCCATTCTAACGTGAGAAATTAGGAAGTCTATATAGTTCTAAACATGCACACACAAGTTACGATTAAAAGTGTGGTTTCCGCTATCACCAGCTACGTGCATACCCGTAACTATATTATACAGAGCGTTAAACAATGTTGTCTTGAACATTTGTCAAAAAGTTTAGGATGAAATTCTGTTCATTTTGCAAGAAGAAACCTGTAGCTGGGAATGTGAATTAAAGTTTCTAAGCACTTTTTACGCATGCGGTAGGCTAAATGAATCACCAGAATACTTTAGTTTGGAAAATGTTTATTGACATAACAATAGAGTACAAGCAAGTACTGGAAGCGGAATCTGTGGTTTCACTAATTTACGGCAAGTGTTCAATGCGACGAGCACCAACTTCATTAGATTGTTTGTAATGACAAATCATGTTTCTTACGATTCCGTGTAAGATTCCAGTCTCCTTTCTGGTATGAAACGCTGTAAAGATGCGTTCAGTAAGCACAAGTACTGTAACTACTGGTGTTCAGTACACAAGGGACTTTACATAAAACCAGAGGAAAAAGTCAAGAGGGGTGAGGTCACGATGGGGCACAGGCTTAGGGAATGGGCAACCGTTTCCAATTACTCTCTGCTTGAAGCTGTCTGTGAGATATGCCCTGTCTTGACGATCAGACTGCCCTGGATCACTGTCGTACTGAAACCGCATACTGGGGTGCAACTGCAAGGGGATGTCGTCCAGAAGTTCAGGCAAGCCATTCCCCAGAAAGTTTAAATACCATACACCATTCAGCAATCTGATGAGAAGCATGCTCATTATGCTAACCTACAAAAATTACACCCCAAATGTATTCTGATAATTTCACCTGGTAACTTCTCGTTCGGGTAGTGGACGGGTTTTCAACAGCCCAGTTGTGGCTGCAGAAACTTTATTTCTCATCAAAAAGTTCTAAACTATGTCGTCTACTCTCTTCCAAATTTTTATAACATCACTCTGTAGCACCCTGTGTAATAGTGGCTCCAGATTCACTTCAACAGCATCACAAAGGATAAATTTAGTAAAGGAATATACTGGACACACAAAACATGAAGTAGTTCAGCAGCATAGTCGTGAAGCGACTAGAATAAGGCTTTAGTGATTGCACATTCGTACTGAAAATTAAACATTTATGCTTTCGTGTTGAAATACGTGTATTGTCATGAAAGCAATGACAAGTTTCATAATCAGTGATAGTTAAGTCCTGAAATCTCCAAACTGTGCAAAAAGTATAATTTTTATGCCCCATAAAATAATTTAGAAATATTTCTGCTTCGTAAAGTCAAATAGAAGTATTCACACACACACACACACACACACACACACACACACACACACACACAACACACACACACACTGTCATAATCCTGCATGTCTAGGAAATCGGCTTTCATAGCATATTTGAATATTAAACAGTGAGTACTGATTTGTAAAAGCAGTGAAGTAAATTGAACAAGAGACCGTACCTTTCTGCTTAGGACATCTATATGTGTAGTGATAATGTCTCCTCACTGTTGCAATCATTGACTGTATATACAAAGGATAATTAAACCATCTGAATGGACATATAAATCCTGAATATCATTTTGATGTAACGTCATAGTAATACGCGAGATCTCTCCACACAGTATTTAACAAACAGCAACTGGCGAAACAGCACCTGCCGGCATACCCTTCTGGGACTCGAAACATGATAACACGCAAAGAAAAGCTGCTTACTACTAGGCTATTGTGACTGCAATTCTGTACGTGATTGCTGATGCGCCATAATACGCATGGGTCGTAAGGCGAACCGACAACATACAACATGGCTACACGGCACTTTATTATACATCAATAACCAAGAATGATGAGATATATATCGAAATAATTCCGAAGAAGTAGACTGTTGCTGAACACAAGTTAATGAATTACGAGTCCACATGGTTATTCAAAGTAATAAGTAAACGAGTCAGATTCACGACATGTAATCGGAACATCACGTTCTTAGTTCTTGGTTTTGAACAAAATAAAAACTATTTCTTAATACCGGAGAGGGCAACAACTTTCACTTTGTAGCACAAAGAAATGAAGAGATAATTCAGTGTGCTATAATACCGGGTTCGATTCCCGGCGGGGTCAGGGATTTTCCCTGCCTCGGGATGACTGGGTGTTGTTGTGTCGTCTTCATCATCATCATTCATCCCCATTATGGTCGGAGGAAGGCAATGGCAAACCACCTCTGCTAGGACCTTGCCTAGTCGGCGGTGCGGGTCTCCCGCATCGCTCCTTATACTCCTCGGAATATGGGACCTCATCATCATCATGTTACGTTTGTGTCATGAGGAAATTAATACAGAAGTAACTAAGGCAGATTTTGTGATAGCAGATGAAACTTCTGATGTATCTTCTAAATTTCAGCTTGTTGTAATGGTGCGTTATTTTTAATCTACACGAGGATCTGTTGAAAAATTCTGGACATTCTTAAATCCATCTGATAATGACGCTTTCCCTAATGGGCTATGGCACCTTGAATTAAAAATGCCCTCGTCAATGTCCAAGAATAGAAAGAAAAAGTAACATCTCAAAGTCATGGTAGCGCTAGCGTCATGCTCGGGCAGTGTGCAAGGATACAAACAATTGCACGAGAAGGGAATCATTTCGCTTATTAATGCGGATTGTTATGCACACCAACTGAACTCATTCTTGTCCAAGCTACAAGTTAAAATAAGCAGGTAAACTATTTTTCAGTCAGGACTAGTTCGGGAACACTTTTCCAAAAAAGTGATTATAATTTAGCGCACCCCTCTCCCCTCCCCCCTTCACCCTTTTCCCTCGGACACTTTCAACCATGTCAATTTTTGCTACTAATTATCATGTGTGCATGTATACAAATCTCATATCTGGGCACTCTTTTCAGTTTGGCACCCCACGCGGCAGCTATCAATTTGGATATGCTGCGTATAGAAATCTTATTGTTGTGGTATCTCCGGTGCATCTTTCAGCTTGGCGCCCCAAGTGGTGGCTTGTCTCGTTTGGGGCTTAAGCCGGCCCTACTTCTGCCACAAAGAGTGGGTGTTAAAATGAAATTGTGAAACGAAGACTGTCTTATGGATAATCCACAGGATGGAACTGCAAATCGGGAACAGTCCCTACAGTTCATGAGAATAAACAGACCATTGTAGAATGTCTTCAACAAACTGAAAGTACCAGCAACTAAGCGACAACTGTGAATCAAGTATATGGTCCAAGGCTGAAACTGTAACAGCCAAAATTTTCCTTTTAGCTAGAGGTATTTTAGAAAATAATGCTCCACATGGACACCTTGGACAGCCAATTACAAAAGCACAACAAAGATCCAGTCTCAACAAAGTAAGAAATAGCATCATTAGAACTTTGAAAGTTAGAGACAACATTCATTACGTTAAAATCGAGAAAGAACCAGTGTAGCAAAACGAAGATATGAAGATATGTATATAACAAGGAATGTAGCAACAAAGGAAGAGTGTGACATAATAATTCAGCAGAGCAAACAGAGATTTGAATTCTCCAGCCACTTATTGGCCTATAATTTACTTGACCAGCACTTCTTCGCTCAAAAATAAATTTTCTGAAAAACATCTTTCTACGTTTATGGACTCCTAGCCATTTTTAAGTTGAAAACAGAACTACCAGTCATTTATTCTCGAAATTATTTTCAAGAAATGAAATGTGTAATAGCCTTCTGAAGTTTTTAGTTGAAAAGAACCTGCAAGAAACTTTTGGTGGCATTATGAAATTGTTGAAATTAGTAGCTACTATCCCAGTAACAGCGTGTGAAGCAGAAAGGAGCTTTTCCATTTTGTCACGGAACAAAACGTTTCTTAAAAGTTCCATGGATGAAGATAAGCTGTTTGCTTTTGCCATGCCACCTATTGAAAAGGACGTGATCCATATGCTTCCAGATTTCAGTGAGAGAGTCACACGGATTCGTCACGAAACCGAACAGCAGATTCAACCCCACGAACGCCGTCAGGCTCATATTAAGGTAATTTTAGAGCTACAGAAATATTTTAAGTAATTTAGCAAAATAAAATTATTTGGAAAGGTAGAATGCGTAACGCGGTAAAGGTAGAGAAGCCCCTCCCATTTTAGGCACCGGCCGCCGCTAGATGTACTAGAGATACCTATTGTGAGCGAAGCAAAATATGTGTTTCTCTGAGTAACAAAAGCATATATCAACCTGGTCCCACCTTGATGATGATGGAAACACGGCGTGGCACGATTCTGCCAGAAAACGAATATACTGGGGAGCTCTCCAGATCTGCAGTATGAGCGCCCAGCCGCCACTCACGGAAAATGGTCGGAATTATGTGGAACGAGTGCACACCCCTGCCGATAGCGTCGGAAATTTCAAAATGCTTTATAGGAATAAGGTCAGGTGACATGATCGAGCTTACTATATCACCCTCATGCCCACGGAGTCTTCGTGATACTGTTTTCGAGATGGAGTTCTGCATTGTCTTGCTGTAGGTAGTGATCCCCATTGGAAGCCGTATACTAACAATAAGCAATGGATACGTATGGTCCCACAGAAGCTTCGTATATCTCTTACTAGGAAGTAACGGTGGCAGAGATGGCAAACATATCCTGGTCCTGACTGGATATGCTGTAAACGTTCCCATCGTGAGCGTACAAGTAAACCTATATGAACCATTTCCTGTTAGGTAGGAAGGGAAGAAAGACTTGGGTTTCTAAATAATGAACATGAAATTGACCTTTCACGAAGGGCTAGACCTCTCAAGGGTCACTAGCATTGTGCGACATGCGGAGAGAACCTGGAAAGGAATGCTGAAGTACCGCTACGTAGAATATGACACGCTTCTCGGCCAGCTGGCGAATAAATCCAAAAAGCAAATTGCTAAAGGAAAGGAGAAGAGAGAGGGGGAGGCTCTTGGTACAATGGCGGGGGTTGGTGGAGGGAAGTCACGAACCCAGCCAGCCGAGACGATGCTACAAACTCCCTGGTCGTACATGAAGATTGGATGGGGAAGCGAAGTTTTCTTATATGGAAATGGAAAATGAGATTTGCAACGTTCCACGGTAAGTCGTGTACGGAGAAGTCCTACATCTGAGGCTGGAGGCACGCCTCGGAGTCGAGATGTGAATGCCTTGACCCCCCTTTACACGTCCACGAGACGCACACCACAGACCAACGACCGCCTACGGGTATATTGTTTCTCTACTTCACGTCACACTGATACACTGTGCCGGACATAACACCCACTTAGGCAGTTCCCGCAGCAGCTGCATACCTCACACCTACTAAGCAGTGTAATGCACTCTCCCACATTCAGCCTAGTTCCTGCGAACTTCAGAACTGTGTAATTAACTGTTTGTGTCGTTATACAGAATAAATGTTATCTGTTTTACGTCTCGGTTGAAATTTGCTGCATAGCTCACTCTCAACTCTTAATAAAAATATTGATCTAGTGTTAAAACTAGGTCTGGCGGCCACAGTAGGAGGTGCACTTTGATGATGAATGTTACTCTCTTTAGATAACTACCTACCATTACGGGTTTAAAGTCCTGTCCACTGCGCGGTCAATGAAAGACGGAACACATGCGCAGACTGTCAAAGAATCGGGTAGGAAATCGACCCTATGCTCTCCAAAGGAACAATTCTCGCACTTACATTAAGGGGCACCGGAACGCCCTATACTTCCAATGTTAAAATAACGCTTATAAATTACATCTTTCCTCACAAAGTATTTGAGGTAGGAAGTTGAACTTTTTACAGATTATTTATTGGAATATGGGCTACAACTTACCACAGGGATTTTACAAAATTTTAGTTCAGTTTTTAAAGATGATTTTTTTTCAATAGTAATGAAAATTCACAACATTTTTTTGCAATTTTTTATTTATATATTCAAAAATATACAGTTTTTTGGAAAAAGGCTGTGTTAAATTATGCAGAAGGTACTGTGTAACATTTACTGAAATTTTGAAACAAATATGTTTGGAAGATCCTTAGAAAACATGTAATTAGTATGAGAAAATAAAAGTTTTGGGAATCGAGCGACAAAGATTGGATTAACTTTTTAGTGCATTCCAGGTCCATAGGATGGATTATCTTCATCCTCTGCAAACTCCTCCTCCAGCTTACTCTTGTTCCTCCTCCTGTTTACTCTTGCTTGTATTTCTAGACTCTTTACAGCCCTGTCTGCAGCCCGAAGGCGTTCCTTGTCTAAAGCAAGCATCGCTCGTTGTTGTGTTCGTAGATTTTGCTACCATTTTCTTCAGTTGCAGTTACTGCAACACTGTTCCAAAAGGTGGTCATGTATGAACACTTATCACATTTCAGTTGTATTTCACTAGCAAGTCCTACGTGCTTTATTATGGAGAGTTCCAGACCAACTTCACTACAATGAATACATCTTACACAGTTTGAAAAAATTCCTTTGAGAACCGACATATCAAATATTTCATTCACATGCGATTCGCCCATAAAACATTCATAGTTTTCACTCATTGAACCAAGCTTCTACTGTGAAGTATTTTCTTTCCCACTTTGACTGCTATGGGCAGGTGTACTTGAGAGGTTAGGTTCACTCACTTGGTTATCGTCTTTATTGTTTACAGTAATAACACATACCTTTGGCTTTCCAACATTTCTCCTTTTCTTAAAAGCCTTCAGAGGATTTCTAATAACTTTACTTTTACTCATTATTATACGTCAACAAAACAGAGACTCAAGAAACAGAATTAATTACGAATATTTTCGAGATAACGACAGAGTAAATAAACATGAAACAATCGACAATCACACCAGCGATATATATTGAACCATCACAGGTTAGCCACAACACATACTTTATCTCACATCACTGAAATGTACCTGATGAACACGAACGTTAATAATAACACCATTTGACAGCAGTTTAACAGCGCCACAGTGGGTCACGCCCATGTAGAACACATTTCAAAAAAAATTTAAAAATAGTTGTAGTCTTCGGAATTAAATAAATTATATATCTATTAAAAGGTAATAGTCTGCAGATTCAGAAAACGCAAAAAAGTAAAAATTGAACTTTTCATGATTTTGAGCCTTTCCCGAGCCCCTTAATCAGTTCAGGGAAATCGCGAAAATTGTGAGTCAGGATGACAGGACGGGGATTTGAACATTCGTCTTTCCGAATGAGACCATTGTGCTAGAGTGTTGTTTCTAAAGGGAAGGAATTACCATCAGTGATTTAGGGAAGCTGCGGAAAATCTAAAACTGGATTGCTCAGCGGAGATTTTAATGTAAGATCGTTGTCTTACGCAGTCTCTAGCTTAAAGCAGGATACATCACTTCATGCTGTATTCGGCACACTCGTGTGTGTGTGTGTGTGTGTGTCTATCAATGTGTATCAAGACTCACTAGCCTAGGCGACCTTTTGTATGGACTCAGGGTCCACTAGAGGCATACTTTCAGGAATGCCAATCTCTCTGGTCTTTGATGTGTAATGAAAAGGTTCACACATCTATAGTAATTTACTCGAACTGCCGTCCACCTTGCCGTCAATACTTATTCCAAATGTCGTCTCTTCAAACAATGGGGAGAAGAGTGAATGACCAGCATACGTCCCAGTAAACCCTGAACGACGAAAGCCACCACCAAGAAATGGAGAACGCCGCCTTCCCACTCTTGAAGAGAAGCTGTAGCCCTGTGTCGATCCATATTGGTCATTCGCACCTCCCTCCCTCCCTCCCTCCCTCTCTCTCTCTCTCTCTCTCTCTCTCTCTCTCTCTCTCTCTCTCTCTCCCTCTCACACACACACACACACACACACACACACACACACACACACACACACACACAGGTACACAGTATGGTAACAGAACGCTCTTCAGTGCACGTTCTTGACTCACGTTCATATTCAGATGACCTAAGGCGCATATTACATCCGCCGGCCGCGGTGGCCGTGCGGTTCTAGGCGCTTCAGTCCGGAACCGCAGGATTGCTACGATCGCAGGTTCGAATCCTGCCTCGGGCATGGATGTGTGTGCTGTCCTTAGGTTAGTTAGGTTTAAGTAGTTCTAAGTTCTAGGGGACTGACGACCTAAGATGTTAAGTCCCATAGTGCTCAGAGCCATTTGAACCATTTATTACATCTTGATTAATCACTGACACAGATCCCAGCTGGCGATACAAAGAAAGCAGATTGTGATTTAAGCATTCTGCAGCTAGGTAGTAGTTGGCTCATGCAGTGGAATTCGAGTAGTTGACTCGTGCTATGCAGCTGGACATCTTACCGCTTGTTTTGCGCCAAGGGTGGCGGGAGGAGGAGGGTAGAGGGAGGAGTGTTGATGCAGGAGGGGAGATGGGAGAAGTGAGATGGAGTCACGGGTAACATTTTATGTCCGCAGCTATTATTCTGGGGGAACCTTTGTCTGCAAAATTTCCTCCCGCTGCTCTGCCTCGAGCTGGATGCTCTGCAATTTCCTTTACAAATGTTCTCAGTTCACCATTATTACTTGTGGCAGTATTACAGTTTTTGACCTGAATCTGTCCTTTACACTGATAATACTTTTCTATCGGCTCATTGATTGTTAGCATAAAGGGACTAATGACCATGTCATCGAGTACTTTTGCCGGCCGAAGTGGCCGTGCGGTTAAGGGCGCTGCAGTCTGGAACCGCAAGACCGCTACGGTCGCAGGTTCGAATCCTGCCTCGGGCATGGATGTTTGTGATGTCCTTAGGTTAGTTATGTTTAACTAGTTCTAAGTTCTAGGGGACTAATGACCTCAGCAGTTGAGTCCCATAGTGCTCAGAGCCATTTGAACCATCGAGTACTTTGGAAACCCCACTTATCTTCATCATCATCAACACAGTTCGAAAACACTTGAGAATATGAATTTTATGCTTTATTTGAATGTAATTACTAGCCAGAAATCTATAACTGTCAGTCAGTAATCTGATTTGCTCTATGCCCATTGTTAAGTTGGTTTTTCCTATCGATCACTTGATAGTGGGTACAGAGGCTGAAATGAGCTGATTGTGTGTGACATATAGACTTTTGTCTAATACTTACAACCAAAAAACGGAGATATTACGTCTTTTATGAACACATATGTAGGGCGGTGTCTTTCATACTCCCACCACGGCCACGACAAGTCACCAGACTAATACACTGAAAAGGGTTATTTGCTGGAGTACTGCAGGAACATGGGTGGTCGGTGTGGTCTTCACTTAGTTGCTGTGCTTGAGAGGACCCGAATAATTTCTCGTGGCTCGGTGAAAGCTGCCGAAGATGACCGATACTACGTCACCTAATGCTACAGTTGCGACCTCGGAGTGCACGCTCATGTGGATTTAATGCGGCTGTGCCGGCTTGCGCATTGATTGGAAAGTCGCAGACTATGTGGGCGCAAAGCTCTTCGTTTACGCACCACCGCACCTCATTCTGCAATGTGCCGCAGCTAGCCGTCAAGTTTCCTTGACCACTCGGTAGGGCCACTTGAAAACGCATGATGTAGGTTCTGGGCACGTTAAACCGAGCCGTAATTTCGTCACCCGCACATGATATTACCAGAAGAATTTGACACAGCGCTGAAAGACCTAAGTCGAAACAAGGCCCCTTGGGTGGATGACATTTCTTTAGACTTAGTGACATCCTCGAGTGTCCAAGGCCATGGTAAACTATATTCCACCAGGAGTGCGAGATACGAGACAAGCGAAATAACCGCTGTCTTAAGGAAGAATGTTAAAAATCCAATTCCAAAGAAGGTAGGTACTAACAGCAGGTGCTAATAGTACTCAAATGTCATTTCAGTCAGTCATGTATGCAAAATTATGACACGAATTATTTACAGAAGGATGGAAAAAGTGGTAGAACCCGCCTCAGGAAAGATCACTTTGGGTTTTGGAGAAATGTAGAAACACGTAAGACAATACGGACCATACGACTTACCTTAAGACCTAGGATAAAGAAAGGTAAATCTACATTCATGACATATATAGATTTAGAAAAAGTTTTTGATGATGTTCAACGAAACACACACTTTCAAATTCTGAAGGTAGCAGGAAGTGAGTGGTTATTTACAACTTGCACAGAAACTCGACTGCACTTATATCAGTCGAAGGACATGAAAGGGAGGCAGTAGTTGAGAAGGGAGTGAGACAGGTTTGTAGACTACCCCACATCCTATTCACTCCGTGCACTGAACAAGCTGTAGAGGAAAACAAAGACATTTTGACACGGAATTAAATTTCAGGGAAGAGAAACCAACAGAAAAATGCTTCTATGTGATCACAAAAAATGCGAATATGTTCCTGTTTATTTAAAAGACTCTGACTTAAAAGTGACGTACCAGCTGCTTCATTCTATCTTCCTCAATATCTTAAAAAATTTCCCAAAAATTTTGGCATGCGAAAATATTGTCGCTTTCTTTAATATACAACTCTGCTTGAACTCCCATAAGTTCCTCAATCTGTACCTCACTCACACTCCCTAGTACATCGCTGTACCTCGCTCATACACATTCACTCCCATCTGACCTTTCTTATTCACTCAATCAGTCAAACTCATTGTCGTCATCTCTGTCATTGTTTCCTGTGTCACAGCCACAGTCCTCTTCGTTCTGTCCTACTGCTACTGTCTCCTCTCAGTGCCATTGTCTCCCTCTCGCTCTCTCTTACTGCTAATATATTCATTCCTTTCTATTGCTACTGTCTGACCTCACTGTCACTATCTCTCTCTTCCTCGTTGTCATTGTCATATAATCTGTTTCTCAATATCACTGGCTCTCAACCACTTCCAGTTTCTCTTTCTCTTAATTCCTACCCTCCTGGCACTGTCTCCTTCACTCTTTTCCTAGCACTGTTTTGTCACTATCAGCTATGTTCCCCTGCCACTATATCCCTCTTTTTCTCTCACACTGGCATTGTCTCCTTCGCTCTTTCTATAACATAACCACTGTCTTCAATCTTCTAGTATTTATTACTTCTCCGTCTCCTTGCCACTACCACTGTTTTATTTTCTCTCAGCATATACAAAAAGTGCTACAGTTTTTCGGAAAAATAAGGTGAAATGAGGCAGCTACTAGCCCATTTTACAGTCGAGTTTTAAATAAACAAGAACATATTAGCATTTTTTGTTCTCCGATGGGCGCATTTTTCCACTGGTTCTCTTCTTTTACCTACGGGGCATGAAACTCACGAGACAAGAAAAGGATTAGTCACTGAAATTTATATAGTTCTCTTCCTTGAAATTAAAATAACGCAAAAGTAATTTTACACCTCAGACCGTATTTTAACTGCAAAAATACTTTGCACGTGCTTCAGTACTACAACATTGGGTTCGCAGATGATAATGGAGACACTTCACAGCATATATTTCAGCACTACATTTTCTCCTTAAACTGGATTTTACGTGCATATTTTACTTGTACAAGAAGGGTAACTTTGTACCCGTGGTCTAGGGGAAGCCAACGCGGTAGCTCAGCTTGTCCGGTCAGAGGTTAGCTGCCCTCTGTAACAAAAAAAAAAAAAAAAAAAAAAAAAAAAAAAAAACTGTGTTAACGAGTCAACGAAGAACTTGAACGGATGTCATGGGACGTCCGCCCCGAACAAATACAACGGACAATAACGAACAAAGTGAGTTACTAAAAAATGGGGGTAGCGTTTTCGGGCCTGGGTTCGAATCCCGCCGCTCCTCGAATTTTGAATAATAATCAGCATTGGCGACCGAAGACTTCCGGCATAAGAAGACACCCTCATTCTGCTAACGGCCTTGCCAAAGAGGGTGGACGAGTGGTCAGAGGTTCAGGACACTCTCTTGGCCTAGCGGTCGGAAACTGCCCCCAAAGGCGGAAAAATCAGCAATGATCAACAGCATGACGATGCAGAAGGCAATGGAAACCACTGCAATCAAGACGCGTAACGTGTATCCACAGGACAAGTGGCCTGTAATTGAAGAAGTGTCTTGATGATCTCTCCATTGGCAAAAGAGTCCGGAATCGTCCCCCATTCGGATTTCCGGGAGGGAACTGCCAAAGGGGGGGGGGGGGGGGTTACCATGAGAAAAAGATTGAATAATCAACGAAAGGATAACGTTCTACGAGTCGGGGCGTGGAATGTCAGAATCTTGAACGTGGTAGGGAAACTAGAAAATCTGAAAAGGGAAATGCAAAGGCTCAATCTAGATGTAGTAGGGGTGAGTGAAGTGAAATTGGAAAGAAGACAAGGGTTCCTGGTCACATGAAGATAAGGTAAAATCAAAAGCAGCAGAAAATGGTATAACAGAAGTAGGATTCATTATCAATAGGAAGGTAGGGCAGAGAGTGTGTTACTGTGAATAGTTCAGTGACAGGGTTGTTCTTATCAGAATCTACAGCAAACCAACACCGACGAGGATAGTTCAGGTATACAAGCCGATGTCGCAAGCTAAAGAGGAAGAGAGAGAGAAAGTGTATCAGGATATTGAAATGGTAATACAGTATGTAAAGGGGGATGAAATTCTAATAGTCAAGGGGGACTGGAATGCAGTTGTAGGGGAAGTAGTAGAAGAAAAGGTTACAGGAGGATATGGACAAGGAAAGAGAGAAGACAAAAACTAATTGAGTTCTGTAGCAAGTTTTAGCTAGTAATAGCGAATACCCTGTTTTGGAATAACATCACGGAAAAATAGATACAAAGAAGGTAACTGCGAAGAAACCAAGGGTAACAGAAGAAATACTTCAGATGATTGATGAAAGGAGGAAGTACAAAAACGTTCCGCGAAACTCAGGGTACAGAAATACAAGTCGCTGAGAAACAGGAAGTGCAGGTAAGCTAATACGAAATGGCTGCAGGATGAATGTGAAGACATCGAAAAAGAAATGATTGTCGGATGGACAAACTCAACATACTGGAAAGTCAAAAGCAAGGGTGGTAACATTAAGAGTGCACGGTGATTCCACGTTAAAATGCAGAGGAGAGAGCGGATAGGTGGAAAGAATACATTGAAAGCCTCTATGGGAGGGAAGATTTGTGTGATGTGATAGAAGAAGAAACAGGTATCGATTTAGAAGAGATAGGAGATCCAGGATTAGAATCAGAATTTAAGAGCTTTGGAGGACTTAAGGTGAAATAAGGCAGAAGGGATAGATAACATTCCATCAGAATTTCTAAAATCATTGGGGGAAGTGGCAAAAAACGACTGTTCACGTTGGTGTGTAGAATGTATGAGTCTGGCGACATACCATCTGACTTTTGGGAAAGCACCATCCCCACAATTCCGAAGACGGCAAGAGCTGACAACTACTAGAATTACCGCACAAACAGCGTAACAACCCATGCATCCAAGTTGCTTCACGAATAATATACAAAAGAATGGAAAAGAAAATTAAGGATGCGCTAGAATACGATCAGTTTGACTTTAGGATTTGTCGGCCTGGAAAAAGGGTTCGACAGTGTAAAATGATGCAAGATGTTCGAAATTCTGAAGAAAATAGGGGTGAGCTATAGCGAGAGACGGGTCATATACACTCCTGGAAATTGAAATAAGAACACCGTGAATTCATTGTCCCAGGAAGGGGAAACTTTATTGACACATTCCTGGGGTCAGATACATCACATGATCACACTGACAGAACCACAGGCACATAGACACAGGCAACAGAGCATGCACAATGTCGGCACTAGTACAGTGTATATCCACCTTTCGCAGCAATGCAGGCTGCTATTCTCCCATGGAGACGATCGTAGAGATGCTGGATGTAGTCCTGTGGAACGGCTTGCCATGCCATTTCCACCTGGCGCCTCAGTTGGACCAGCGTTCGTGCTGGACGTGCAGACCGCGTGAGACGACGCTTCATCCAGTCCCAAACATGCTCAATGGGGGACAGATACGGAGATCTTGCTGGCCAGGGTAGTTGACTTACACCTTCTAGAGCACGTTGGGTGGCACGGGATACATGCGGACGTGCATTGTCCTGTTGGACCAGCAAGTTCCCTTGCCGGTCTAGGAATGGTAGAACGATGGGTTCGATGACGGTTTGGATGTACCGGGCACTATTCAGTGTCCCCTCGACGATCACCAGTGGTGTACGGCCAGTGTAGGAGATCGCTCCCCACACCATGATGCCGGGTGTTGGCCCTGTGTGCCTCGGTCGTATGCAGTCCTAATTGTGGCGCTCACCTGCACGGCGCCAAACACGCATACGACCATCATTGGCACCAAGGCAGAAGCGACTCTCATCGCTGAAGACGACACGTCTCCATTCGTCCCTCCATTCACGCCTGTCGCGACACCACTGGAGGCGGGCTGCACGATGTTGGGGCGTGAGCGGAAGACGGCCTAACGGTGTGCGGGACCGTAGCCCAGCTTCATGGAGACGGTTGCGAATGGTCCTCGCCGATACCCCAGGAGCAACAGTGTCCCTAATTTGCTGGGAAGTGGCGGTGCGGTCCCCTACGGCACTGCGTAGGATCCTACGGTCTTGGCGTGCATCAGTGCTTCGCTGCGGTCCGGTCCCAGGTCGACGGGCACGTGCACCTTCCGCCGACCACTGGCGACAACATCGATGTACTGTGGAGACCTCATGCCCCACGTGTTGAGCAATTCGGCGGTACGTCCACCCGGCCTCCCGCATGCCCACTATACGCCCTCGCTCAAAGTCCGTCAACTGCACATACGGTTCACGTCCACGCTGTCGCGGCATGCTACCAGTGTTAAAGACTGCGATGGAGCTCCGTATGCCACGGCAAACTGGCTGACACTGACGGCGGCGGTGCACAAATGCTGCGCAGCTAGCGCCATTCGACGGCCAACACCGCGGTTGCTGGTGTGTCCGCTGTGCCGTGCGTGTGATCATTGCTTGTACAGCCCTCTCGCAGTGTCCGGAGCAAGTATGGTGGGTCTGACACACCGGTGTCAATGTGTTCTTTTTTCCATTTCCAGGAGTGTATAATATGTACAACAGCCAAGAGGGAATAATAAAAGTGGACAACTAAGAACGAAGTGCTCGGATTAAAAAGGGACTAAGACAAGGATGTAACCTTTCGCCCCTACTGTTCAATCTCTACATCGGGGAAGCAATGATGGAAATAATAGAAAGGTTCAGGAGTGGAATTAAAATTCAAGGTGAAAGGATATCAATGATACGATTCGCTGATGACATTGCTATCCAGAGTGAAAGTGAAGAAGAATTATATGATCTGCTGAACGGAATGAACAGTCAAATGAGTACAGCTTATGGGTCGAGAGTAAATTGAAGAAAGACGAAGGTAATGAGAAGTAGTAGAAATGAGAACAGCGAGAAACTTAACATCAGGATTGATGATCACGAAGTAGATGACTAGGCAGTAAAATAGCCAATGATGGACGGAGCAAGGAGGACATCAAAAGCAGACTAGCTATGGCAAAAAAGACATTCCCGACCAAGAGAAGTCTACTAATATCAAATATCGGCCTTAATTTCAGGAAGACATTTCTGAGAATGTACGTCTGGAGTACAGCATTGTATGGTAGTGAAACATGGACTGTGGGAAAACCGGAACATTTAACAAGCTAATAAAATTAAGTTGTCTCTTCCTCTATGAATAGATGATGAATGCAGTTAGCCGCTAACTTTGTGTAATGTCTTGTCTGTATAGACGTGTATCTGTTGTCTTTAAGACCCTTTCACCTTCGCACATAAATCTATACAGTAATGTATGGGCCTCCCGTGTCTTGGCTGATCCGTGATACGACAGGCGAAAAGTTATACTAATGGAGCATTATTAATATTATCTCTATTTTCATTCGCTCTCTCTCTTTCTCTCCTTTATCTATCTACAGTTTTTATTATAATATTTTATTACGTGAAATCAGCCAAATAGGATCTTTGGTGCAGTCCTTCGTCTTGGTAATCAGCGGCTGGCTTGCTGTAAAAGATCTTTACATTTATTATTACTGTTAAACACTGTATTCAGTCGGGAGAATCAATCGTGTGGACAATTTGTTCCTTTTACGAAAGATTGCGAATTCCAGATGTGTACGAAGCCTTTTTGGACGATTTAACTCAGACTCAGTGATTGCAGGCTCTCTTCGACACAGCTGAAACTTCCCCACTAATTACAGGGCCAACGTGATCATCAAATGGCTCAGAAAAAAACTCATTCGTTCATTCACTCCGGAACAAAAAGTCACAAACCTTATTTATGAAGGAAACTGTGTATTAAATCCATCTCCATTACATGTCCAGATCTCCAGTGATTCCACGTCTTAATTATTTTCCGTTTACACTCTCTTTCTATTCAAACAAACCGCTAGTGGCACACAAGTTAGTTCGCTCGATTTAGCGAGAAGAAAATCAGAATATGTATCTCTCACAAATACGTCAATCCCTCGATCCCTACTCCAGAAGCTGTCCTAGTTACCACTCTAACAACCATGGAGAATGCATATATGCATTCTGTTATTTCAAAGAATAAACGCGCTAGAAAATACTTTGGCGTCGTCTAGCTGTCGCCGCATATGTTACGAGAAAATCAGATCAGATACTTTTCCAAAGTGAATGAATGTGGATGGTTTGATTGACAATGATTAATTGGTGCGTGGTAGAGGGTATTTTCTGTGGGGACGTTACAAACAGAAGAAAATCCAAGCATTTGAGATCTGGTGCTACAGACGAATGGACTGATAAGGTAAGAAATGAGGAGGTTCTACGCAGAATCGGAGAGGAAAGTAATATGTGGAAAACACTGATAAGGAGAAGGGACCGGATGATAGGACATCTGTTAAGACATAAGGGAATGACTTCCATGGTACTAGAGAGAGCTTTAGAGGGCAAAAACTGTAGAGGAAGATAGAGATTGGAGTGCATCCAGCAAATAATTGAGCACGTAGGTTGCAAGAGCTACTCTGAGATGAAGAGGTTAGCACAAGAGAGGAATTCGTGGTGGGCCGCATCAAACCAGTCAGTAGACTTATGACCAAAAAAAAAAAAAAAAAAAAATTGGGAAACACAAAAAGATAAGAAGAAAATTTTCGAGGTTTCAAGATCTGAGCCTCTGGGTCTTAAGATTATATCGTAAATATTTCAGCCATTTGCTGCTCATAGCTGAGTTTTGGTCAGCTGGTGAAATGCAGTAAAAAACACTTTTTTGCGGTTTTCCGTGGAACCGCCCGTGATCAAATGGCGCTTCCAGAAGTCTCATCAACCCCACCGTAGACCACATCAAATACAAAAAGAACCAGCCGATTTGCCCCCTTTGCCTAAGGAGGGGAAAGTGTGTAATATTCATACTTTGACCATGTACTGTAGAATAGTGAAAATAAGACGATCCTTCTGTTGGGTACACTAATGGTCCCTAGCTCAACGGCTATTCAAAATACTTGGTGCTACCTTCTTATCGCCAGTAAAATCCGAGGTATGGGCACCGAAAAATCCCGTTATTATGCGCGGCTTTTTGGAAAATATTAATTACGTATACCGATAAAAACTTCGAGGTTTGCCTTTGACACTGTAATTCTGTCGGAGACAGAAATGTCTTGGAAGGGTTGTTGAACAGATTGGTTGTGTCTTGAAAAGAGGTTGTAAGGTGAATAACAGCAAAAGTAAAACGAGAGTAATGTAACGTAATCGAATTAAGTCGATTGCTGCCGAAGGAATTAAATAAAGAAATGAGACACTAAAAGTATTTGAGTATTGCATATTGAGCAGTAATATGACAGACGATGCCTGAAGTCGAGAGGATTTAAAAATGCACATTGCTCATAACATGAAAAGTATTTATAAAAAGGAGAAATTATTAACATCTTGTATAAATTTAACTGTTACCAAATCTTTTCTGCTGCGTAAAAGTGAAATGTGGATGGTAAGCAATTTGGACAAGAAGAGAATAGAAAGTTTTGAAATGTGGTGTTACAGAAGAATGTTGTAGATTAGATGGGTAGACTGAAAAACTATAAGGAGTACTGAATGTAACTGGACGAAAAAAAGTTATGGCAGAACATCTACATCTACACCTACATGATTACTCTGCAATTCACAATTAAGTGCGTGGCAGAGTGTAAATTGAACCACTATCTCTCTACGGTTCCACTCACCAATAGCGCTCGGGGAAAACGAGAACTTAAATCTTTCTGCGCTGTCTCTGATTTACGATCATTTCTCGCTATGAAGGCGAGTGCCAACAGAATATTTTCACATTCGGAGGAGGAAATTGGTGACTGCCACCCTAACTCACGCATCACGTCAGTTGCACATTATTTCTCGATGATACGGAACCAGCTGCCCTTCTTTTAAATTTTCGATGTCCTCCGTCACTCCCCTCTGATGCGGATCTCACACCGCACAGCTATACACCAGAAAAGGACGGACAATCGCGATGTAATCAGTCTTTTTAGTCTGACTAAAAGAAGGGATCAGGTTGATAGGACACACCCTGAGGCATCAAGCAATCTTCATACTGGTAATAAAGAGTAGTGCGATGGATGAACATTGTGGAGGAAGACTAATGGATGAATGCAGTAAGCAGGTTCAAATGGGTGTAATTTGCAATAGTTATTCAGAGATGAAGAGGGGTACAGAGGACAGGCTTACATGGAGAGTTACATCAAAGCAGACTTCAGACTGAGGACCAAAAAGCAACATGTACAATAATCTACACAGCCTCTGACAACGTCTTTTAGTAGTCACAGACTGCATTTTTAATGTGATTTGCATCAGTTTTTAATTTACATGAAAAAACCAGAGCGTAAATTTCGAGTGTGTTCAGAGGGATGGTTTCCACTGATCCTCTTGCACACCATCCATGGATGGAACACAAGTTGGGAAATCATTCTTTTACAAAATGTACCTTCCGCCACACATTGAATACTGGATTGCAGAGTATATATGTAGGTATTGTTTGAAAGTAGCAATGACCAAACTGGAAGTATGGCAGTGGTATGTCATCTCACTGCACACACTCGTTTCAGATTTAATACGTTTGCGGATTAGAGAAGGAAGTAGTTGGAAACCTATGCAGATGGATGTGAATTTTTGTTAAAATAAGATGAATGAAAATCGCATCATGATCCGAGCTGGGGATCAGAAGATATTTGGATTTTAATTAAGCATAATAGTCAGAATAGGTGGTAAGCCACTGTAGCGCAGGAGAGAGAATGTGTGCACAAAAAGCACCAGTCACCATGGCAGATATTCGGATTGTGGCGTCAGAGTATGCTAGTAGGGCCAGAAAAAAAGATATGGAATATTTTTCAGGGCCAGACACATCAGCAGCTAAGACCCGATAGAATAGTTCAAGACAGTGTCGAATGGAAAGGAAAAGTAATCCGTTATAAGGCTACATGTTGTCAGAATTAGGCTGTAGGTGAGATTATTTCATTTTATCATTCTCCCCTGGAGCCATCGCCTTAGGCCATATGTTACAAGAAAGAAGACTATTCATTAAGCAAATCATCTGAGGTAAATGAAAACCAGAAAGATTAGTGGCAGGGGGCAATGAGCTACTGTTCAGGGAGAAAGCAACGAGTGATGGATGAGGTTGGTCGTGCAACAAACAGCATCGCTTATGTTGTGTCGACTTAACAACGTTGTGCAGTTATGTAGACTGTGAATTTGGTTGATGTTGAGGAAGTGTCTTTTGATCTGTGAAAGTCTGTACAGACTTAGACGATGACGGATAATGGGCAAAGCTTACGCCTTGCTATGCGCCATCACTCTAGCTTATGTCCATGCAGCTAATCTAGTTGCTTACTGTCCCTGTTTCGTGACAGTATCATCGCTAATGACCTTTTGGTTAAGTCTCACGTGGCAGAGGTAAGAAATCATATCTCTCACAGTACAGCATTGTTGTTGCGGCTTAGAACTGTAAATTCATATGCGAGTAACTGTTTCATTCATGGTGCTCGTATCGTGTTGATTGGAAGTAAGTACCGTCGTGTGAGCTCCATGAATTCTGATAAAAGCACTCGTAGATTTGTCTGGAACCGCAAGACCGCTACGGTCGCAGGTTCGAATCCTGCCTCGGGCATGGATGTTTGTGATGTCCTTAGGTTGGTTAGGTTTAACTAGTTCTAAGTTCTAGGGGACTAATGACCTCAGCAGTTGAGTCCCATAGTGCTCAGAGCCATTTGAACCACTCGTAGATTTGCACAATTGATGTAACCTATCAAACTGGAGAACACTAAGCCTGATGTATTAAGATGTTACCAGATTTGTTTGCTTTTCATTTACGAGTGTGCCAACATCTTCCAGAGTTTTGTTGAGTAATTCAATATCAGAGTTCATTTGTTGGCTTGTATCTTACAAAAAAAAATACAGTGGAGGTAAGTGGAGATAAGTTTGAAAGGTCGAGTATGTGTGGATGGACTTTGAAGACCCAGCACGTACCCTTGCGTTGTAGCTGTCACATGCTATTGTTAGGCTTTCCCCTTCCTGGTGCAGTCAGTTTGTTCCACAGTACATTGTTGATTAGGAATTGAGCAGTTACTTTTTCTCGTTGTAAACTGATGTATTTTGTTCGGATTAGCACCATAAAGGCTAAATCTAAATTAGGTGAAGTATGAGAGACATTAATGATGTTCCAAAGTCCTGCAATCATATTTATCCACCTGCTTCGTCTGTAATGTTGTGTAATGACAAAATATCAGGTAAGGTTATTGGTTAACACTGTAACTTGCTCTTCCCAGCTTCTAGTCTTGGAGCCCATTAGTTGTTTGGGAAGCATCACTAAACAAAGCATTTTAAAATATGAATCACACCTACTAGCGCGTGTGAGATTTCTAAAACGTTATACTTAGCCGTATAGATCGTCCTTACTAATATAACTGAGATCGACAGCGTAACATATATGCTATTTGGTACCTAAGTCATCAGTGTGTCTCAGAGAACAGTAACCATCAGCTACCGAAAGGTATCAAAGCAACATGATACGTAATACCCCGGGAACAGCACATTACTCTTCGGTCCATTTTCACTATTTACAGGAGGTATTCTGTGTCTCAAAAGAGCTCTACAAAATAATGATTGAATGATCGTGATTTGCAGCTTCGTTTATCTATAGCAGTGGCAGGCATATGTGGCTTCGTTTTTATTCTGTAGTTTTCCTTTGTAGTTGGTCGTTGCTTCTGTCTGGTCATGAAAGACAGCGAATTTTATCTAGGAAAATTTCAGAACTGCCGGCTGTACAGACATGAAAAATTGAAAAAAAACGGGAAGAGAAACTGTTCGTTTTCTCAAGAAAAACTAACTGCACATTGCTTTTTATGTGCTATGTTGATCTCAGCGACAGACTGACGTGAAGAGGGCGAATAGGTACGCTTTTATCAGTTATGGCTGCTGCTACAGCCATGTTAATATGCAGTGATGATAATCATGCATGTCTGCTTCTACATTGAAATTGTACAGAAGCATACCACACGATACGCCACTAACAATTATTTCAGTTAAAATATAAACTGTGCAAATATGAATCTGAACTCTGATTTAGGTCTATCTCACAAAAATTAATATTTAAATGTTGGTTGTAAAAACAATCTCTGGATGAAATCATATGAGTGAAATTTGAACTTCGGCTTGTGTAATCTTTCTGATTGTTTATGTACACGTACGAATGTCCAGTAAGGTAATTGTGATGAATACTTGACATCCACTACATCCTCTTTGTCCTCGTGCTGTGTTCTCTCTGATTAACGTTTTGGCCTCACATTGGTCCTTTCCGTTCATCATTTGCTTAGTAAGCTCAGTATGAACGCAATATAACATTCCTTTTTACGCAGAACGAGAATTTTTCTAGTTTGTCAGTGCTCAATTTTGTAGCTTTCTTTCCAAATGAAGAGATGTATCGGAAAATTTTTCCCAATATTCCGAAAGAGTCTTCGAAATTCGGTAATTCATCATGTTTCCGAAAAGCATAAAAGCGCGTTTTTTCTTTTCCTTTTTTTTTTTACAATGGAGCTCTTAACAATATTGTTACGTAGAAAGTTATTAACGGGTAGAAATGTTGGCTGAAGGTACGGAAGGCATGTGTAAGACATATGTCAACATGAATACGTAACTGGTAACAAAAATGAATTTTTTATCTGTATGACGCTATAATCAGAATGGCGTTTGCATGGATTTCAGGGTGTTTGGAATATTGTTGGCCCGACAAGAAGGCAACTTCAAATTTGTTTGCTTTATATGTGAATGAGATTCCAGATAATGTTAAGTTATACTTTCGCTGAATGATCTTCCGAAAATACTCATGACAACTTTACACAGCGAGCTTCTGCTAAGGAAGCACTTCTAGACATCTTAAAGGCGGGATAGTAAATGATGTCATTACATTAACATACGTTTTTGGGTAGGGTCCGCCTTTAGTAACCCACAATTTTGTTTTTTGTCCCAGACATGTTTCACTGCAGTTGCAGCATCGTCAGTGGGCTTTTTATTATCATGGTTGTTAAACATAAGGAATGTTCTTTACTGTTTAAATACATACAAATATTAGTTTCTAAATCGTAATTACAGATTTTGAAGAGCACATAAAATTGTGTATTCATACCTTCTTACCACATGGTGTGGTTTTTCTGCAGGAGAACCACACCATGTTGTAAGAAGGTGTGAATATACAATTTTATGTGCTCTTCAAAAATCTGTAATTACAATTTAGAAAGTAATATTTATATGTATTTAAAAAATAAAGAAGCCCACTGATTATGGTGCAACTGCAGTGAAACATGTCTGGGACTAAAAACAAAGTTGTGTTTTGTTAAAGGTCTACCCCACCCAAAAACAAATGTTAATGTTAATGTTAAAGCGAACACAGACAAAAGAGCTTCAACCTCAAAGTGGATGTCAGTACTTGTTTACCGCAGTCATACCTGAAAAAAATTAAGTTTCCCTTTTTAAAGTCCCTCACGTATTGTAATTGTCGACGGACGATATATTCGAAAAACATAGTGAATATGCAAGTGCATGACGAGCGATTCCATCATGACTGAAACTGATATAAAAGAAATAACACGGGAAGTACACTGACAGACAGTTATTGCTGAAAAGAGATGGTATGGACAAACGTAGGAGACAATCCAAGAAAAGCAATTTTCAAGGGAATCCCATTGCTTTATGCTAGGCGTGTTAGCTTACAAATGTTTTTTATGTTTATTTATCTCTTACACATTTATATTGTTTACACAGAATATGACTGCTGGTACGAATTTTGGCAGCCAATTGGAATAATATATTAGACCCCCCCCCCACCTTCCAACAAAGCCCATGCCAAGACTTACTTCTGCCCACTTCCCCTCCATACCTTGAATCAAATTGATATTGTAATATTATGTGAATTTCGTGGGTAATACATGAATTATAACTCATGTGTATTCAGGTATTTAATTCACGAGATTAAATCAGGAAATAGAAGAGCAAGAGAAGAATAGTAGATTAACAAAGCATCAGAATTGTGGCAAGTCAAGAAGCAGCGATAACATCTTCTAGCTGACATGGGAAAATCACTGTCGCGTTCTCGCCATTTCTGCATCTAAAGCACTGGTAACAATGTAACGGCAAGTCTGAGGATTAATTTTTACTTGAAATACACTATAAATTTATGGTACAATTTGCCGAGTTACAGTCCACGTTTGGCTGTCTGACATTGCTTCCACAGCATACAACAGTCAAAAGAAGAACTGAATCGACATTGTGTTATATAATGAACCTATACTTTAGTTTGTAAAATGTGATTAAGCTTCAAAATTAAGTACTCTTTATCAGTAAAATTATCCAATCTGCTGAGAATCTCTGCTAATGTACAACTGACACATCAGAGAAAACAGACGCAATAGAAACTGAGTAGTACAGGGTGAAAACCTGAGGGCGAATGGTAAAGTGAGTACTACTGTTGTCAACAACAAATAGCAATGCTTAACTGAAACAAACCTTTTTTGAATGAAGACCCACAGCGCATGCCATTGGTATTTGCGCTGTTGTTCACATATTTTCGGTACAATACAGATACAAAGATTAGGAATTCAAACGACATGAAATTACTCCGTAACGCGCCACCAGACACCGCGTTCTCCTTGTACCAAAAACATCAGAATATTTAAACGCTTTCTTACTGTGGGATACATCTGAGTCAAAGGTGCAATTTGCCCTTGATCCGATTAGAACTTGCTATAAAAATGTTCCTTTCTGCTGTATCTGAGCAGCGGGGTATTTAACCAAAATTATCACGAAAAGCTTAAAACAAAGATTCAGTTCGAAGGAAGATCGAAAACATTTCCCACTGTTTAGTAGGCAAATTTATTATCACACTACACGACCGGGTGCAACGCTCTTTACCTTCTTTGAACACAAAATATACTGATGAGCCAAAACATTATGACCGCCTGATTAATAGCTTGTTTATCCGTCTTTGGAACGAAGTACATCACTAATTCTACGTGTCGTGGATCCGACTGCTTGTTGGTAGGTTTGTGGACGTATGTGGCATTAGATGTCTACGCACAGGTCGTGTAATTCACGGAAATAACGGGTCCCTGATTTGTGAACGCGAGTGTACTGCTGAAAGATGATGTCGCCGTCGAGAAAGACATCAAGCATGAAGGGATGCAGGTGGTCCGCAGCTGTCAGCCTACCTTCGATTACTACCACAGGTCCCATGCAAACGCAGAAGAACGTCTCCCATAGCATAACATTGCTCCAACCACCCTGCGTTCGCGACGTGTTGCACGTTTCGAGCAGCAATTATTGTCTGGGGACAGGGGTGATTTAAAATTTTAGAAAGCATTCTGTAATTCTAGCACAGCTATCGGTATAAAATACTAAAAATCAAATAAAATCAATCTCGATAGCGTTTTCAGATTTTTTTATTTGCTAGAAAACCATCTTGAATCTTTTCCCTGCCATTATGGCTGCTGGTGGCGGAAGACGGTGATAGACGTCAGTGACAACCTTACTTCTGGCAGCAGCCATAACAGCTGGGGAAAGCCTGAAGACGGTCTGAAGAAAGAGACGAAACGGGTTGTTAACAAACAAAAAAATCTGAAAACACGATCGAGACTGTTTTTATTTGATTTTTAACACGACTGATGGGTTGTCGGTCCTTGCTCCCAGCGAGGGCACGTGCCACCTCTCGCCGACAAAAGCACAGAACGGGCTGCAGGTCCAGTTCTGCGAAAACTGCTCAGTTCCCCAGGGACTTTGACCGCCTTCTGGCAACAAGCAGACTACGCCAGTAGCGCACCTTCACAGCGAAAAATACATTAAACTTTCCTCCTTAGCAAACACCCCCCAGTGCTGTGAGTAAAGTAACTGCGAAATTGTGACCGACAATGAAACAACAACCCGTTGCGATATGTGGCACTCATGCCACAGAATATCTCTGAAATTATCTCGGAGGAGTACGGGTTCAACGAGTATATCATCAAATCAGTGAGGAGTGCAGACCCCTCTTACGACACTCACACTCTAAACATCATGATATGGAACAAAAGAAGGTTTGGATATGTTCCAAGGTAATCTTCATCCATGAAGTTTTTATTTAAGTCCATAAATCAAAACTTTCACACTTCCACTTTATTTTCCAGGTTTTCTCTTCAGGAGTCTGGCGTCGTTACACTGAAATTCCCTTCAGGGAAGAGAGAGCGAAGATGAGCCTGGGTTTGCGTTGTCTCTCTGCGATCATAATACATTATTGTTAGTACTTGTTATACAGGGCTTCCGAGTTTAGATGCATTCACATTATTCTTATGGTCAGACTGTCTTCCTGAACGATCTTAGCCTCCGCTAGCTACAGTTCAGTCCAGTAGACGGACGCTGACACGAAGAAAATGGTGTGTATGTGAAAGTGTGATATGTGGCGCTGTGTTCGTTTTTGTGCTTTGTGTGCCAAATAATGACATATTCAACAAATATGGGCAGATTTTCCTACACAACTTTACCAGTACACAAAGCAGACACACCTCATCACACTTCAGAGGAATCTATAAGTAAAAATTAATGTACTCATACTGCAAAGAGCCTGATAGTAGCAGAAAGCTCCCGAAATGCGTCATGCTGATAGATGTAGGCATATAAGAAGGACTGATGCTGAAAAATTATTTTACAAATTTTGTAATAGTGTCGCAGACCTCAAATTCCATGCAGCCTGGTAAATTTAAGTAAATAAATTGACAAAATTTAGAGAACAGTTATTCTCCACAGACTGAAGATCGATTATACTGTCACCAACGAATATTGTGCATAAGGACCGCGAAAACAGGGTAAGAGAAATTAATACCCATACAGGAACTTGAACAGGAAATGAAATGACTGTCAGTGGCAGAAGGTACACTCCGCCGTAAATAGCAGGGTAGTTTGCGGAGTATGCATGCAGATGTAGATACAAGGTGAACGTTCTCTCGCTCATTACGTGCCTCATCCACTACATGGCGTTGTGAGCCAATACCTTTACTACACTTTACAAGTGCGAAATGGAAATACAGTATTTCTACGTTTTGTCTTTTCTTCTTTAAGTTTGTCACTCTCGGTACGCTGACCATTGACAGGCGCAGAAGTTTATTTCGAGAGATGCGGTGTTTCTGACCTTGTAAACATTCTGGGCGTCATCGTTTTCCCGCCAGTTTTGCAATTGTCTGGTGTCATCAACAACGGGGTCAGGTTACTTCGCCATAGGCTGCACTGAAGAACTCTAGGATTCATGTCGGAGACGTACCATTACCGTGCGTTCCTTGATAAAGCACGTCACGCTTAGAAATAACTTGCATGATATTTATTGTGCTAGTATAGTTACACTTGTTGTGATGAGTGTGCAAGGGCGTATTTTCGTTTCATTATGAATTTGATTTATGTAAAGATTTTTTTTTAAATTACCGCTACCAGTCACAAACTTTCTCAACAATTGTATTACTTATTTATTTAGCGGCATGTTACAAGGTAAACCTCATCTTCAGGCTAAATGGCATTACAAAAACAACTTTAAAATAAGGCAGTACTGATGTTACATAGTCTTTTCGTAAATGCTGTGGTCATCCTGTGGAAGAAGAGAAAACTTACACTACTGGTCATTAAAATTGCTACACCATAAGAAATGCAGATGATAAACGTGTATTCATTGAACAAATATATTATACTAGAACTGACATGTGATTACATTTTCACGCAATTTGGGTGCATAGATCCTGAGAAATTAGTACCCAGAACAACCAGCTCTGGACGTAATAACGGCCTTGATACGCCTGGGAATTGAGTCAAACAGAGCTTGGATGGCGTGTATAGGTACAGCTGCCCATTCAGCTTCAACACGATACCACAGTTCATCAAGAGAAGTGAGTGACGTATTGTGACGAACCAGTTGCTCAGCCACCATTGACCAGACGTTTTCAATTGGTGAGAGATCTGGAGAATGTGCTGGCCAGGTCAGCAGTCGCACATTTTCTGCATCCAGAAAGGCCCGTACGGGACCTGCAACATGCAGTCGTGTATTATCCTGCTGAAATGTAGGGTTTCGCAGGGATCGAATGAAGGGTAGAGCCACGGGTCGTAACACATCTCAAATTTAACGTCCACTGTTCACAGTGCCGTCAATGCGAACAATAGGTGACCGAGACGTGTAACCAATGGCACCCCATATCATCACGCCAGGTGATTCGCTAATATGGTGATGACGAATACACGCTTCCAATGTTCGTTCACCGCGATGTCGCCAAACACGGATGCGACCATCATGATACTGTAAACAGAACCTAGATTCATCCGAAAAAATGACGTTTTGCCATTCGTGCACCCAGGTTCGTCGTTGAGTACACCATCGCAGGCGCTCCTGTCTGTGATGCAGCGTCAAGGTTAACCTCTGCCATGGTCTCCGAACTGATAGTCCATGCTGCTGCAAACGTCGTCGAACTGTTCGTGCAGATGGTTGTTGTCTTGCAAACGTCCCCATCTTATGACTCAGGGATCAAGTCGTGGCTGCACGATCCGTTACAGCCATGCGGACAATATGCCTGTCATCTCGACTGTTAGTGATACGAGGCCGTTGAGATCCACCACGGCATTCCGTATTACCCTCCTGAACCCACCGATTCCATATTTGCTAACAGTCATTGGATCTCGACCAACGCGAGCAGGAATGTCGCGATACGATACACCGCAATCACGATAGGCTACAATCCGACCTTTATCAAAGTTGGAAACGTGATGGTACGCATTTCTCCTCCTTACACGAGGCATCACGACGACGAGTCACCCGGCAACGCCGGTCAACTGCTGTTTGTGTATGAGAAATCGGTTGGAAACTTTCCTCATGTCAGCACGTTGTAGGCGTCGCCACCGGCGCCAACCTTGTGTGAATGCTCTGAAAAGCTAATCCTTTGCATATCACAGCGTCTTCTTCCCGTCGGTTAAATTTCGCGTCTGTAGCATGTCATCTCCGTAGTGTAGCAATTTTAATGGCCAGTAGTGTAGTAAGGAGTGCTGTCACTTTGGAAGCTGGACTGATCAGTGCAGCTTCCAAAGTGACAGCACTCCTTACTAAGATTTCTCTTCTTCAACAGGATGACCACAGCATTTAGGAAAAGACTATGTAACAACAGTATGGCCTTATTTTAAAGTTGTTTCTGTAATGCCATTTAGCCTGAAGATGTGGTTTACCTCGAAACATGTCGCTAAATAAATAAATAATACAATAGTTGCGAAAGTTTGTGACTGATAGCTGTAATTTAAAAATCCTTTACGTATGTCTTGGGACAGTCACGGTCGAAAAATAGTCAAAATGGCTTCAGAAGTTTTGATTATTAATGTGTGGAGCGATATAATCACGTGAGTGTGGAATTCATTGTGTTTACGGCAAGAAACGTTTCTTCATTAGGTAACGTTTATTCTGTAACGGAGTATTCGACTTCGGTAACTGTAATCTTAACGATGGAATGTGAAAGCGTGATACGTGCAAATATGCGAATGCGGACTATCGAGTCAGATGTGTTAGGCATGTGACTAATTCAGTTACGATTGGTCGTCAGAGTGTGTACGAGTGATTATGACCCATAAAGTGTTCTAATCATATCGCCAAGAAGCATAGCCAAAGTTGGAGACTGTTGATTCCCATTTCGTGAACATATTAATGTGAGACGAACACAAAATGGTCAGCTAGGTACCTGCAAAGTTTTTCATATCATCTGTGCTTATAATCTAACAACCTTGTAATTCGCCTGATAGCCGCATGTTGTTGAATGAACGTTTCTCTTTGAACTGTTGCAGCTTCTAACTACTGAAAGCGGCACTTACATAGACAATCCTTTTTTCAGTTTACCAATTAAAGCAGTTACATGCAGTTAGTTCGTCACGAAAAAACGAAAATAAGGACCATTAGACGCCAACGACTCTTCAGTGTGAAGCTCATGGATAAGACGGATTCACACTGTTGAGTGGGAATGGTGAACGAAGTGAAATAATTTCAGGAAGCATCCCACCATTCACATGAAATTATTACGTGAAATATCAGAATCTGAAATGGGGATATCCGAACGAGAATTTGAGTCTGTCTTCTGCTGAATAATGTTGTCTAGTGAACGTTCAATTCATCAGAATGATGGTCACAGTAATGTTTATGAAGCACTGTACCACGTTGTTACGTCGTATATGAAAAATCCTTTATGAACTGTTCTGCGTGAAGTTATGAAAAGAACTGAGGGTACTATGCATAGAAATATACTTGCCAAAATGTTACGAAGTTGTTAGCTACCACCCATTACCGTCGTGAGGAAAGAGTAGGTCAAAAAAAGTGACAATCTGTACGCAATACTTGTTGTTTGTCTCTCTCGTTTGAAGTAAGGCGTGTGACAAGTGTAATCTCCCGTTATCAGAAAGCTAGGTAGGCCAGTGACTGTACAAGAGAGGTTAGCATTCCGATTGCTGACGGAACTTGGAGAGCGGAAAATTTTATCACAGGTTGCTGCGTTCAGAAAACACTTCATGACACACATTCTGTGATGCAGTAACGCAGTGCTATCACTTTATTTGACTATTGTAGACTGGAAGCTACGGTACAGTTAAATTAACAGATTAGGGTGAAGAGACTTGATGAGTAATGCCGCTGACATAAATTCATTATCCCGTTGTAGTTATTTTGGAGTTAGGATTGAGTGATCGTATATAAGTACTTGCCTGTTTTGTAAGTGGTCTGAATTCTGTGCGCTATTTCCTTTTCTTCTGTGGTAGTAACTAGGCAGTTTATAAAACTAAAGTCAGTCGATGATTATTGAGGATACCAGGCGTCATAACGGCAGACTAGTTTTAATGAAACTTCTGATTTATTGATTGTAAATCTAAGTTGATAAAGGTACATGAACTGCTAAAGGACATAAGCATATCCATTGATAACTAAATAAATAACATTAACTTTATCGTAAAGTTTGTGGATACACATGGAGAATGAAATATTATGTTAGATCGGCCGGAGTGGCCGAGCGGTTCTAGGCGGGGACCGCTACGGTCGCAGGTTCGAATACTGCCTCGAGCATGGATGTGTGTGATGTCCTTAGGTTGGTTAGGTTTAACTAGTTCTAAGTTCTAGGGGACTGCTTGATAGGTTCTCGGGACTTACGCCGGATAATATTGTAGAAGCCGCACAATATTTCAGCGAGACAACTGCCCGCCATCTTCAGGTGCTACTGTCGCGTCGCTGAGAAACGCGCCAATTTATATGCTGGCTTTCTAGAACAGCGCAGGCGCCAGCGGGGCATAACGTCATCGAAGACCAATCGTAGACAGCGTCGAATACCAGAGTCCTCTGCTGGAGAAACGGGTCGCGGTCTGCGGAAGCGCGCCGTGGCGCGGGAAATGCGGCCGGGAGCGACGGACCCCGTTCGCGCGCGCGAGGTGTTGGCGCCCGATTTAAGCATCTGCGCTAAGGCTTCCCATCTGCGTTGACTCGGTGCGGTTGCTAATCTGTGGCTGACGGTTCCTTAGTGCCGACAAGGCTGGTTCCCAGGCTTTGCTCAGGTGAAACCCCGTGTCTCTGTTTATTAGCTCACTGCTTATACGTATTTCGACCGCCTCTTTGATGATGGAGTCCCAGTATGTGGAAGCATGCGAGAGGATCTTGGTTTCTTCGTAATTCATGCCGTGTCCCGTGTCAAGGCAATGTTCAGCAACCGCAGATTTCTCTGGCTGACCCAACCTCGTGTGACGTTTATGTTCGTCGCATCTGTCTTTGACCGTACGACACGTCTGGCCAATATAAGATTTCCCACACTGGCACGGGATTTTGTATATTCCTGGTCTCCTCAGGCCGAGGTTGTCTTTAACAGAGCCCAGCATCGATTTCACTTTTGCTGGAGGCCGGAAAACACATTTAATACGGTGTTTCTTGAAAATTCTGCCCACCTTAAAAGACACGCCACCGACATACGGTAGAAAAACCAACCCTGTGGTGTTATCTGCTTCTTCAGGTTGTTCTTGAGGTTTGGAGCGTGCTGGTCGAAACGCGTTCCGGATCTGCTTCTCGGAGTACCCGTTCTGGGCAAATACAGAGCGGAGATGGTTGAGCTCTGCCGATAAGCTGTCCTGATCTGAGATGGCTCTAGCCCTATGCACTAGCGTCCGTAATACACCGCTCGCTGTGAGGGGTGATGACAGCTCGTAGCTTGTAAATACAAGTCTGTGTGCGTAGGCTTCCGGAACACACTGTGACCCAAGGAGCCGTCACCTTTTCTACGCACCAAAACATCCAGAAACGGGAGCTCACCATCTTTTTCTACCTCCATGGTAAAACAGATACTTGGATGGATGGAGTTCAAATGTTCCAGGAAAGAAGGAAGCGTTGCTGTCCCATGCGGCCATACCACAAACGTATCATCTACATATCTCCAAAAACATTTGGGTTTCAGAACCGCCGTCTGAAGTGCTTTGTCCTCGAAATCTTCCATAAAAAGATTTGCTACTATGGGAGACAAAGGGCTACCCATAGCAACACCGTCAGTCTGCTCGAAATACTGGTTGTTAAATAAAAAATAAGTCGAGGTAAGCACATGTTTGAAAAGGTGTAAGACTTCCCCTTCCAGCTTGGCTCCTATAAGTTGTAATGAGTCCATCAGAGGCACCCGTGTGAACAAGGAAACCACATCGAAACTCACTAGTAAGTCTGTAGATTCAAGACGCAAGTTCTTCATTCGCCGTATAAAATCTTCTGAGTTTCGAATATGGTGTTCACATTTCCCCACCATGGGACTCAGAAGAGAAGCCAGATGTTTAGCTAGATGGTATGTTGGGGCACCTATATTATTAACGATAGGGCGAAGCGGAACATTCTCCTTATGTATCTTAGGCAGGCCATAAAGTCGTGGCGGAACTGGCGCTCGTTCTCTTAAACTCTTCTTTAGATGGTCAGGAAGTTGGCTGGATTTGAGGAGAGCGGATGTCCTCCGTTGTACGGCATCCGTCGGATCTTTCTGGAGTCGACGATACGCTGTATCCTGTAGTAGGTCCATCAACTTGCCAGAATAAGATGTAGCAGGCATAAGAACAGTGGCGTTACCCTTGTCAGCTGGTAAAATTACTATATCATTGTCTTCTTTTAAAGAACGGAGCGCTCTTCTTTCTTCAGTGGTGACGTTCTGCTTGGGTGCAGGCATCCTGGTTATTGATCTACAAGCCTCTCGCCTTATTTCTTCAGCAGCGTCATTCGGAAGTTTTAAAACACCTTGTTCAACGGCACTGATGAACTCCTTGATGGGCAAGGTCTTGGGAGTAGGCGCAAAATTAAGTCCCTTTTCTAACACTGACATTGCAGCGTCACTCAGTGGTTTATCTGTGAGATTAAACACAGTCCGTCTGCTAAATTTCTCTTCTTGCAATGACCGGCGTGTAAGGCGTTGGAACTTAGAAGTTTGACGCGCTGTGATTTGCTGCAGTTGTCTCGCTGAAATATTGTGCGGCTTCTACAATATTATCCGGCGTAAGTCCCGAGAACCTATCAAGCAGATGCAGCGCCGGAAAAGCCTCAAACAGCACATCTAGGGGACTGATGACCTCAGAAGTTAAGTCCCGTCGTGCTCAGAGCCCTTTTTTATTTTAGATCAACAATCGTTTCTCAAGAGAAGTTATGGTCGAGACCGATGACAAAATCGATTTTTACATAATTTTCAACCCTATAGTATATAGTTTATGCCTGCAAAAGTATTTTTAATTGTGAAAGTACTTTAGAAGTTAAAGCATGTTGAATGGAACAGTTCGCCGACCGGAATACAGGCAGCCGTGGCCGCTGGATGAATTAGTTCAACACACTATTCGACTAGTACACCAACTGCAGTTTAATAAAGATTTGCTTAAAATATATGCCAGTTTCAATACGAAAAATGACAGCGAGAGTTTCAATGTGTTGTGTTCGAGTATAATGACTTTTCTGGAGACTAGAAATCTACTCTGTAGGAATCAGCATGGGTTTCGAAAAAGACGGTCATGTGAAACCCAGCTCGCGCTATTCGTCCACGAGACTCAGAGGGCAATAGACACGGGTTCACAGGTAGATGCCGTGTTTCTTGACTTCCGCAAGGCGTTCGATACGGTTCCCCACAGTCGTTTAATGAACAAAGTAAGAGCATATGGACTATCGGACCAATTGTGTGATTGGATTGAGGAGTTCCTAGATAACAGGACGCAGCATGTCATTCTCAATGGAGAGAAGTCTTCCGAAGTAAGAGTGATTTCAGGTGTGCCGCAGGGGAGTGTCATAGGACCGTTGCTATTCACAATATACATAAATGACCTTGTGGATGACATCGGAAGTTCACTGAGGCTTTTTGCAGATGATGCTGTGGTGTATCGAGAGGTTGTAACAATGGAAAATTGTACTGAAATGCAGGAGGATCTGCAGCGAATTGACGCATGGTGCAGGGAATGGCAATTGAATCTCAATGTAGACAAGTGTAATGTGCTGCGAATACACAGAAAGATAGATCCTTTATCATTTAGCTACAAAATAGCAGGTCAGCAACTGGAAGCAGTTAATACCATAAATTATCTGGGAGTACGCATTAGGAGTGATTTAAAATGGAATGATCATATAATGTTGATCGTCGGTAAAGCAGATGCCAGACTGAGATTCATTGGAAGAATCCTAAGGAAATACAATCCGAAAACAAAGGAAGTAGGTTACAGTACGCTTGTTCGCCCACTGCTTGAATACTGCTCAGCAGTGTGGGATCCGTACCAGATAGGGTTGATAGAAGATATAGAGAAGATCCAACGGAGAGCAGCGCGCTTCGTTACAGGATCATTTAGTAATCGCGAAAGCGTTACGGAGATGATAGATAAACTCCAGTGGAAGACTCTGCAGGAGGGACGCTCAGTAGCTCGGTACGGGCTTTTGTCAAAGTTTCGAGAACATATCTTCACCGAAGAGTCAAGCAGTATATCGCTCCCTCCTACGTATATCTCGCGAAGAGGCCATGAGGATAAAATCAGAGAGATTAGAGCCCACACAGAGGCATACCGACAATCCCTCTTTCCACGAACAATACGAGACTGGAATAGAAGGGAGAACCGATAGAGGTACTCAAGGTACCCTCCGCCACACACCGTCAGGTGGCTTGCGGAGTATGGATGTAGGTGTAGATAGATGTAGATGTTTGCACTTGGAGACTGGTACCGAAACATATTCTTTGTGGAGCAGAAACTGTCGTAATAACAGCATTTATAGCTGCTGATATATTCAAAGAAGGATTTTCATCTATTCTAAAGACCACGAACGTGTCACGAATCGTCTTCGGGATGAACCGAAAAAACTTTGCTAAGTCATCCAATAAGAGACGCTTGGCCGCCGCAGACTGAGGAATGTCTCAGTTTGTTAAGAGAGCCCGGATTCAATAGATACAGTATCAAATTCAGAAAAAGAGCATGTTTGAGGAAGAGGAAGGATGCCACTATGGTCCTGAGGCCGTAGATTAACCGCAAGTTTTGAAACAACGTGTTTTTTTCCAAAATTTAAATACGTTCTTCTTGGAACAACATTTTTCAGCGCTTACCGCTGTAGAGCCTCGACAGATTAACTGATTTATTCATTTCTTTCTATAACGAAGGATAATTAAATTTAAGAGGGCCTTAGCGAGAGCTTCTATTCTGTATCCGATTTTGAAATACTCTTTTAAACATTTGAAAGTAGAAAAACGTGCCAAGAAATTTACATATTTTTTTCAAATAACTGCCATTTTTGGGGTCTTTTTCATAACGTCATAGTGACAGCCTCTAAAATTCTGATTTAACGATTTCCATTTTTATGGGTTTCAGAAACAGCGGCGAGTCTCTACAACGCTTTGCACAGACCAGGAGGTGCCGCAGGATGCATGCTTTGACACGGGCTGCAGCCGCCATTTTTAATTTGTTACGAGATATTCCTTTTTCATACACGAATATATAATAAATTGGTAAAACACCCATTTTAATACAAACATCCCGGTTGAAAAATCATTACTAAGCCTTATCCATTTCTCTCGAACAGAACCTTCCATTAACAATGTACCATAAAGGTGACATGCCGATGAAGTAGTTCCTAAGCGGTGACGTATACAATGAGGTCACAGCATTGTCGATGCTCACTGTACAACAACGATCAACTAGGTTATGTGATTCTTGAGTTTCTCCCGACGTATTTGATAATCAAAATATCCACGGGTATGCTGCCGGTCTATAGTGTCCAACGGGCCCGTTGGACACTATAGACCGGCAGCATACCCGTGGATATTTTGATTAACTAGGTTATGCTTTGTCGCTGCAACCACACTTCTGTGTTTTGCGCTTTCCTAATAATTTATTGATAGTTTTGACTTTTCATTACCTCCTATAGATAATCTACTACTTTCTTTATTGGCCTACACTTGTTGTTCTTCTTTAAAATGTTTCATGTCCACACAAACGTCAATGTTGATTCTCTTTTTCAATAGTCACTCTGAGGTTCCTTTACTTATTGATATCTTTCAATATACCTTCGATGATTTTCTTTCTGTCCACACGGTCCTACCCTTCTCCAAGGCCACATTTCCGTGACCTTTAAACACTTTCCGTTAGGCATCAACAGTGTCAAGTTTTACTTTCATACCGGATCAGACTCCAATTAAATGTCTTGGCGAATTTGGTTGAACACACCAAACTATTTGTCGATCTTCTTTAATTGAAACATGTTCCAGTAACTTTAATCTTGAACTTTTTTAATTGTTGTGGATTTAGACAGTAATTATGTAAACGTTTTGTTTTACGATTGGCTGTTACGGCAATACTGTCCTCGAATCTAATGTACAGAATGGAAATTCCGACCATGTTATGTCCAGATCCTTTTACTTTCAAGATCTTAGTAGCTTTCTCTAAGAAAAAGATCAACAAATTTGGTGACAAGAGCAACGTTGCTTTATGCTTTTTCTAATTTCACATCACATTCTGCCTATTACGCCCTATCCTCACACTAAGGACGTCTTTAATATTGTTCTACTACTCATACTGGACCCGAGCTCGCTAACACTCCCTTGTGCGGTCGCTGTCGACTCGAGACTAGCTAGTTCACATGCTCATGTGAAAAGAGTTTTCACCATCGGTATTTCACTGAACAATTGATTTCTCGCTAATGTCCTTGAATAAATTGCAAACCAGTGCATCGTAGAGTGAAGGCGTCTGACACTGATGACGGTGGTCCTCATGTGGATGATCCTAATGTTGACGTTAAGTCTGACGGTCCCTTTGGTGCTAGTTCCATGAGATTGCAACAAAAACATGACACCACACTAAAAACGCAGCCATTATATTTACGTACTCTCAAGAGCTATACTTAAGACACACTACCCATACACGGTTGGAAGGTGCCATTGTATATGGAGGAAATAAAAAATATTTTTGATCACACTTAAGTAACTTGTTGTTGTTGTTGTGGTCTTCAGTCCTGAGACTGGTTTGATGCAGCTCTCCATGCTACTCTATCCTGTGCAAGCTTCTTCATCTCCCAGTACCTACTGCAACCTACATCCTTCTGAATCTGCTTAGTGTATTCATCTCTTGGTCTCCCCCTATGATTTTTACCCTACACGCTGCCCTCCAATACTAAATTGGTGATCCCTTGATGCCTCAGAACATGTCCTACCAACTGATCCCTTCTTCTGGTCAAGTTGTGCCACAAACTTCTCTTCTCCCCAATCCTATGCAATACTTCCTCATTAGTTATGTGATCTACCCATCTAATCTTCAGCATTCTTCTGTAGCACCACATTTCGAAAGCTTCTATTCTCTTCTTGTCCAAACTATTTACTGTCCATGTTTCACTTCCATACATGGCTACATTCCATACAAATACTTTCAGAAATAACTTCCTGACACTTAAATCTATACTCGATGTTAACAAATTTCTCTTCTTCAGAAACGCTTTCCTTGCCATTGCCAGTCTACATTTTATATCCTCTCTACTTCGACCATCATCAGTTATTTTGCTCCCCAAATAGCAAAACTCCTTTACTACTTTAAGTGTCTCATTTCCTAATCTAATACCCTCAGCATCACCCGACTTAACTCGACTACATTCCATTATCCTCGTTTTGCTTTTGTTGATGTTCATCTTATATCCTCCCTTCAAGACACCATCCATTCCGTTCAACTGCTCTTCCAAGTCCTTTGCTGTCTCTGACAGAATTACAATGTCATCGGCGAACCTCAAAGTTTTTATTTCTTCTCCATGGATTTTAATACCTACTCCAAATTTTTCTTTTGTTTCCTTTACTGCTTGCTCAATATAGAGATTGAATAACATCGGGGAGAGGCTACAACCCTGTCTTACTCCCTTCCCAACCAATGCTTAATAAGTAACTTAGATGAAATAAACCTTAATGTATACAATCACAAGTTTTACTGGGATGGTCGCACTCGTGGCGACCGAACATTATACGAATTATAACGTAAATGTCACATTTTCAGCCTACTTCTTCATTCTTCGCGTCGGCCGTTCCGGGCAGAAGCTAGCCAAGATACGAAGGAACTTCGGTAGGTAAGTTACACATTCTTATTACGATAGACCAAGGAACTTTCTTTGAAAGGTGCACTACACTTCAGAGTTAGAGAGGTACATAACACTATTTCTCAAAATAGCCATCAAGTCTGTGTAAATAACAGCTGGAACGTTCTATCAATCGTTCAGATCCTCGACGATGGAAAATCGCTCCTTGGTCACCGTCATTTGAAATTCTCTTTCCCCGCAGATGTTCTTTCAGTTTGCCGAAAAGGCAGACATCGCATGTTGCAAAATCTGGACTTCCCGAATCTCTATGCAATTTAGACGTTTTGCCCACTCTCCCACATATCCTTGTGCACCTGTTATCCGAACTGCAGCAGAACTGTCTGCGAAGAGTCCCGGAACATGTTCTCTCTTCTGACAATGCGCCACTATCGTTGCGCAGTTGACCTAGCGTGGGATGACATATGTAACCTACTTTCTGAAATCTCTACATATAAGCAGATCTACTAAGGCTTTACTCCCACAAGCCTTATTATAACGTGTCGAAAAGTATATTATGTAACGAGTTTGATCCCCAGTTCTCGTACTGCTGTCACTCATTAACAGAGGCAGCGACAGATTTTGGAGACTCTGTTACGATAGTGAGTTTAGATAACTAATGTTCACGTACCAGTAGCTTTCAAGTCATCACCTACAAACCTCAGCAACAACAGCAGAAAAAGGAACTAATGTTACGTCGGAAAACTGTTTTTAGAAGAATGCTCAAAGCTACAGAACCAATGTCAGAATTCTGGAAGTTTTTGGTAACGAAATTTAAAATAAACTACGCGAAACATATCATTTACTAGTGCAGTAGTCATACTTCTCAGACTGCAACGTTCGTTTCAGAGTTAAGGTTAAACATTGTCTCCTCCAAGGTTTCGTATTGCACTACATTCGTAAGCTGTCTTTTATTATTATTGAATATAATACTTGACAAAAAAAAAAATATTAGGGCCCTATCGAAGAGCCGCGCGGGATTAGCCGACTGCAAAAATGGACTGTGCGGCTGGTTCCGGCGGAGGTTCGAGTCCTCCCTCGGGCATGGGTGTGTTTGTTTGTCCTTGGGATAATTTAGCTGAAGTAGTGTGTAAGCTTAGGAACTGATGACCTTAACAGTTAAGTCCCATAAGATTTCACACACATTTGAACATTTTTTTCGAAGACTTTCCCCACAGCGGGCATATTTATATATGACTCAAAGGTCTAGGCACGTAATTTGCAGTTCAGGAAAGGTCGAGCAAGTACCTGCTAATCCCCTAATGGAATACCGTAATTTTCTCTTTATATGGAAGAGCGCGTTTTCCGCTACACAGGTACGTCTAGCGACGAAGCTCGTTGCTGACAGCAGAGACGAGCATAGTAGCGCAAAAAATAGTGTCGAGAAGCTAAGTCACTGTATAGTTGAGTTATACTTGCAGTAAAGCGTTACTAAAAGTAAAGAACAGTGTGAAACTAATGTATACTGAAAGAGTAAACTCACAGTGTTTTGTGTACATACGGCGTCTGTAAGTATGGTTGCCCAATGTTGTGTGCACATCGGAAATATCACGCCTATCATCATCATCATCATCATCATTTATTGCCTTATCGGGCCTTTAAGGCCTACAGCAAGAAGAACAAAAGGAAAGGTAAAGACAAAAAGACTTACAAAGTACTCTATACAGTAGTAAAAGTTACATATGTACATTACAGCTTAAAGAAAAACGAAAAAAATAAACAGGGCATTCAATCAAAGGTTTAAAAGGCAAGAGGGATACATTACAGAAACAAAAAAACAAAAAAAAAACACACACGCAGTGTCTGTCAATTACACGAGAGGAGGGAGCTGTTGCAGATGGCAGTCCATCTCATCCGGTCGTTGGCGTCCTCCTCCACGGCTGCTGGTTCCACTTCTTTCAGGATCGTTGTTATCCTATCCTTCCATCGAGTTCTTGGGCGTCCTCTAGGGCGTTTTCCTGTGGGTTGAGAGTGGAGGACTCTGTTTGGAAGGGATCCGTCTGCCCGTAGGATGTGGCCAAACCATTGGAGTCTCTTCTGCGCCAATATTCGTCCAATGTGTGGCTTTCCATACCGCTGGTATAAATCTTCTTTTTTTCTTCGTTCCCATTTACCTTCCAAGGCATTGTAGATGGGTCCATATATCTTCCGAAGTACCTTCCTTTCAAATGCACATATTGCTTCTTCTGCTGTTGCTGATGTTGCCCAAGTTTCACAGCCGTATAAAAGTACTGGTCTCACCAGTGTCGTGTATAGGTGGATCTTGTTCTTCTGCGATATCAGCCGAGATCTGAAAAGATTGTTCAGGCTAAAGAACATGCGATTAGCATTTGTTATACGTTGCTGTACTTCTTTCGTTACTTCACTTCTATTTGTTAGTATGGAGCCCAGGTACTTGAACTCTTCAACTCGTTCGAAGGTATGCCTGTCGACATCAATGGAAGGAGGGAGATCTCGGCGGCGTGATACAACAAGATATTTAGTTTTTTCCTCGTTCACCACCAGCCCAATTTTCTCTGCATTGTGGAGGAATCGGGAAGTATCCCTGCGTACTTGCTCTAGAGTGTCGCCAAGGATCACAACATCATCAGCAAATGCCAAGATTGTGTCTGCTCCCACCACCTCCATCTCTCTGGTTCGACAAGTGTCACGGCTTACTTTTTCCAGGGCCAAATTGAATAATATTGGCGCCAATGGATCTCCTTGTCTCAATCCATTTTGTATACTGAATGATGGTGATAGTTGATTACCAAACCGCACTTGGGCCGTAGACTGAGAGTAGCAAGCAGCAATTAAGCGGATGTATTTTGATGGGATGCCAAGTTCCTCTAACGTTTCCCATAACGTGGCGCGGTCAATGCTGTCATAAGCTTGTCGAAAATCGATGAAGATGAGGTGTAGATCCTTATTGAATTCGTAGAATTTTTCTATCAACTGCCTCAGAGTAAATATGTGATCAATTGTCGATCGTCCAGCAACGAACCCACATTGATAGGTCCCTACAATTCCTTCAGCCAGTGGTTTCATGCGGTTTAGTAGCAGTGTTGTAAAAACTTTGTAGCCAATTTCAAGTAACGAAATCCCTCGGTAGTTGGATACATGAGTAGCATCTCCCTTCTTGAATATGGGACATATGATTGCTCCCTTCCATTCCTCAGGAATAACTTCTGCTTCCCAGATGGTAGAAATTAATCGTTTCAAAGCACCCACCAGTGTTTCCCCTCCCAAGCGAAGCATCTCAGCTGTGATACCACTACCTCCTGGAGCCTTGTTGTTCTTGAGTGCTTTTAGGGCAACACTGATTTCTTCCTCAGATGGTTCAGGGACTTCAACTCTGTCAAAACGGGCATCCGTCTGTGTTGTCCCTACTGGTGGGTTGTCGGGATTCAATAGGTTTTCAAAATGTTTTTTAAATAGGGTTGCTTGCTCTTCTGGCGGTACAACTTCACCCGTCTCATTCGTTAGGACCAATGTACGTTGTCTGTATGCGCCTCTGGCGAATCTTGAGGCCTGGAAAAACGAGCGTGACGACTTTGCTTCTTCGACTGCAATCAACAGACTTTTGTGGTGGTCCCGTTTCTTCTTTCTCATGAGTTGGTCCGTGTTACGCCTCGCTTCGTAGTAAGCTACCCTTGCTTCTTCCGAGAGTTGCTGTAGCCATTTTATCCTCTTCGCTGATCTAATCTCAACAGATTCTCGACATTGTTCATCGAACCAAGGTTTACTTCTTCGTTTTGCATCGCAAACTAGTTCTTCATTTGCACTTTCTAACACTGCATTCCTCAGCAGCATCCATGCGTTCTCCACACTGGTAGGGTTCTCTGTTATTGTGAGATGTTCTGCAATTTTTTCTTGATAGCGCTGTCTCACTTCTACATCTTTCAACTTATTCTTGTCGAAGCGGACCATCATTTCAGAATTTCTTCTCCACATGGTTGAAAGTTTCAGACGTAGTTTGACTACCACTAAGAAATGGTCTGAATTCATATCTGCCCCGCGAAAGGATCTTACATGCTCGACACTACAATGATGTCTTCGGTCAACAAGAACGTGATCGATCTGGTTCATCGTACTTCCATCTGGGGATATCCAGGTTACTTTATGCACTGCTTTGCGGGGGAAGTATGTGCTTCTAACGATCATTCTCCTTGTATCGGCAAGGTTAATTAATTTGATACCATTCTCGTTGCTTGTTTCATGGATACTATCAGGCCCTATCGTTGGACGATACTGCACTTCTCTTCCCACTTGGGCATTGAAGTCTCCCATTATCAACTGAATTGAGTGTCTTGGGAGTTTGTCTACTACATTCTCTAGTTCTAGATAGAAGTTATTCTTTGTTTCTTCATCGGCATCCTCTGATGGGGCATGACAGTTGACTAGGCAGATCTTATATGGTTTAGCGTGTAAAATCATCCAACAGATTCGGTCGTTTACAGGAGACCATTTGTTGACAGCCGATATCATTTTATTGTGTACAGCAAAACCAACTCCAGAAGTCCAGGCTGGGCTTAGCTCATTGCTGTTAAAGAGCGTGTGAGTATCTCCAATCTTCATAACACCCTGAGGAAGTCTTGTTTCTTGAATTGCTGCCACTATGCATTGATATTTACTCAGTTCTCCTCCAAGTTGTTTCATTCCCCCCGTCATGATTGACCTTACATTCCATGTTCCAATTCTAAATCCAGAAAATCCATTTACGTATCCAGTTTCGTCACCATTTTGATCCGTCCAGTTTTTCCTTTTGTCTTTTTCTTTAACCAGAATCTTTTTTTACAGAGGATGGGGGGTTGGCCCATCCTCTAACCCTCCTCCTTTCTCATCCGGGCTTGGGACCGGCAATGGCGAATGAATTAAAAACAGCCCTGCAATTGACAACCTACACCTAGGCGAATACATTAGGTGTGATATGTGGATCCTAGAACACAAGAGATCTAAGTGCAATTTTATTAGTTTTGAGTAAATCAAAGTTAAATTTAAAAAAATTATTTTTATGTGGAATAAAAAAGTTAATTATGTTTTTCTATTTCAAACTATTATTCAACTCTCAGACACTCGATATCACTTGAAACTTTACTCGATTTTCTAAATATTGCGTTTCTTTAAATATTTTTTGAGAAACAATGTTTGCACGAATACGAAGACATCACTTGGATCCCCTCAAGAAATGGAAAGTAAAATCACAGCAGTAGCTTAATGAAATTCCTTTATTATTATAAAAATTTACGAAAACACACTTTAACTTAAGGTTTAGGGTACGTTGAAAAATTGTTATGTATAAGACAACCTAATCATCAATCTCTGTATCATAAACATTGTAGGGTTCTGATTCCTCTCTTTCTTCAACAACTGGTGTTGTTTGCTTCTGTTGTCATAGGGCAGCCTAATATAATATTGATGGTGGATTGGCGGGACAAATTGGTGAAGTTTCATAAGACTGTCATATTTTTTCTTCTTCAGGTTAGGTTTCATACCCGCCGTTTGAAGAACTGGGAGCTGTGCAGGAAGACAATCTGATCTTGGTGGAATCATTGGAAACGCTTTGAATGTCTCAATACTTCCTGACGTGTTATTGTAAAACAGAGTGGTTGGATTGACTTTTTGAGATGAAGAAATTGCATTCCTCGGATTCCTTTTACTACTTTGGGAAAGAAAGTGTTGAGTTGCAGGATTTAATGAAATCCTCATCTTCCATAAGTTTTACAATAAACTTGCGGCTTGAAGATGCAACCAAGTCAATCCAGTCGTTTGGGACATACATGTCTCTTTGGAGTTTTTCTTTTTAATTGGTATGAGCTCGAAGCCTTGGTCGCATTCATTGTACGAATGGTCCGACACCAAAAAAAAGGTGTATCACCGTTTGAATTTGGGTGTTTCTCACCACATAAAGCCCAAATTTGAAGATCAAATGGCTTCTATTCTGCCCTCCACAGTTACCACTAAATGCTACTAAGTGCTTCACACTGGGAGGCAGGCTAATGATATACTTCGCACCCACTTCCAGCTTGCCCCCTCATGCCACATCTACATATGCCCCGTTTGGGTTTTAAGATCGTAAATATCCAGATTATATGTCCATAATTGCCACATGTAGTAAGCCTTTGAATTTCTTAATTTTGAAGTACGAAACCGATACAAGCTGTATCTTTATCATGTAATTCGCTATATTTCCTTTTTATATCTATAACAACTTCCGCTGTTCGCTGATGTAATTCTTTTTCTGTTTCTGCAGCTTTTTTTTTTCTTCATTGGTACCATTCTCTATTACAACTTGTAGCCCGTCACAGGTACACAGGTGTCACTTTGGGGTCTGTGAAAACTTAGTTTGAATTCAGTGTTGAAAATTTTTCTGTAAAAACTTTCTTTCTTAGTCTCGATGTTTCTTTCTTCTTCACAGAACTTTATGTGCAAATCATACATTTTAGATAAAATTAAGTAATGGTTAAGATATTTCACATTTAGTGTCTTTCTCGGACTATAATGGTTTTGATAACGAGGGAAGTTTCTGATATGTTCCTTGATTATTTCGATCCTATGGTACGAAATTTTATTTACTGGTTCCCGTAAAGGCAATCCACCAGCTGTTCCCCTTCGCTTTACAATTACATTTCTCACTCTTTTAATTAATTCATCTAGGGTTTCGAGAAAAAAATGTTTTGCATGCTCTGTATGCACCTAGCTTAAATATACATGAAACAAATTTTTTGATTGCAGCTCCTTTTTACTGGCTCTAACACATATGCTACTTTCAAAGATGCTGTTTGAAGCTCCCAACTTCCAAGTTTCCAAAATGAATCTAAATGCTTTGTCTTTGTTGTGAAGGGATGTTACCAGTACATTTATACCGGCAGTTGTGGTCGTATGGTTGCATTTCTTTTTTCCTGTGTATTTTGTGTTTTCTGTCAATATGTGACTGACCTGAATTTCTTAGCTTCTTTCTTTGTATTTGTTGCCAATCGTGAACTCTTCTTACGCGTTTTTTGCCTCGCTGAGGCTCTGGAGGAATGGCGTTGTCAGGGAGGTCTTCTGCTTCACCACTTTCTGGAAACAAAAAATAGATTTAAACGGAGAATATTAAAAAGGGTTCAAAAAGTTTTTCTAGTAAAAATAGCATAATACACAATCATGCTTCCTTTATCCTGCTCTGGTCACTTACAGAGTTTATTTGATTGTGCCACGACGAGTGGCTGGAGATCTACCAGAAGCTATAGACAAATTTACTACTTTTGGTATAAAACCAACAAAATAAATAGGAACCTGAGCCAAGGAGTACTATCATCTCGAAGATCTTTGAATAGCAGCAAAGACGAGCTCTAATCTATAATGGAGAGATAAAATAAATTAAATTACCTGACAATTCTTCGCTGCTTGTAACACTCTCTTAGCCAGGATCATAGTCCTTGTCATCATCAGAGTGATCTCTCTCTACAAAGCACAACGCAATATTAAGCTTAGTAAACAAAAATTCACCTCACTTAACCTCATTTTACAATGCTTTCAGTGTTATTTTATGGGTTTATTTACTAATTATTTTTATTTTAAAAAGGTAAGTTTACTGTCGATAGACTTCAGTATAAGTGTGTAGTTACTGTATCTGAGTCAGAAAGGTTGTCATCAATGTTGGTTCTTTGTCTAGCAGGAACAGGCACTGAGTTATCCATTTTTCGTTCACAGTTGAGATATTACAGCACTGAAAAATTATTATTCCTTATGTGAAACTGAAATATCACATTTACTGAGAGACTTTTAAACGGCTTGGACAAAACTAGGCCTAACTGCCTATGGGCTAATTGAAGTCAGAAGCAAGTTGTAACATTTGACCGACGAAACGAAACAAGCTAGAACGAAAGGGATCCAAATGACACATAGACCCCTAGCACTCTAATGAACTATATCTGTTAGTTGGTGAAGGGGTGCTCTGTTAGTTGGTGAAGGGGCGCTCCGCTAGGTGGCAGCACCTGTCAAGAAATCTTCTTAGACATCTTTACCACTCAAAATTACCAAAATTTCAATAAAACTGGAAATTTTAGAAAATGTCACTCATATGTTCTAGGGCCGTCACACAAAGTCGTGATGATACTCTACTATAGCTTACTTAGGAGATCGTTAGACACTGGACTCGCATTCGGGAGGACGACGGTTCAATCCCGCGTCCGGCCATCCTCATTTAGGTTTTCCGTGATTTCCCTAAATCGCTCCAGGCAAATGTCGGGATGGTTCCTTTCAAGGGGCACGGCCGACTTCCTTCCCCGTCCTTCCCTAATCCGATGAGACCGATGACCTCGCTGTCTGGTCTCCTTCCCCGAAACAACCAACCAACCAACCAACTTAGGAGATCAATAATGTTGAATAGATATCTTACTGAAATTAATACAATTAGATACCGTAAAATTATTTATTTTCAAGCAACAGAAAAACGCAAAAATGTATATAGAATGTCAGATTCTACTCTTAATTTAGCTTTGAGCTGGGAGCAGAGCACCAGAGACTTTCCTCAAAATCGCACCCCTGTTTATCAGACGGACACACTAAGTTGGTGGATACTGATTAGCCCTGTGAAACAGAAGTCATTCACGTTGACTGCCAGTGACTGCAACGACCTCAGAGAACAAGCAAATGAACTCAAGACATTTACTGGGATTGCTTCCCTGTTTGCCAAGCCGTGGTGCGTATCTCACTGATCACAGTGCTTGGATACATGGTACTGCGGCGTCGACGTGCTCGGTGCTTTTTGTTGCCGTGCAGAGGATGTACGTCGCAAACCTATAAATTCTGTCTGCACGGTTGACCTAATATACAGTCTGCAAGCTCCTAGAGCTGAAACTACTTCAGTACGACAAAGAAAAGATTTCTGTTTTCTCATAAGCCATAACAGAAACTCAAGTATTAGTTCGTAAAAAATCACTTCAATATGTCAAAGACGCCACAGAGAGGCAAAGAATCGTCACTCTGCTTACAGAGAAACGACTTACCTCGCTCGTAATGGTGAAATCGACACTTTGCAAGTTCAAACAGTGAGTCTCTTCACTGTTGCTTGTACTCGTAAAGCGACATTCTTCTCTAGCATTACTTTTCCTCAACCGAAGTAGTCGATACCAGAACCAATTTTCGAATTTTGAACAGGTCAGTATTGTCTCAGCTGTTTTTATAAAAAAAATTCATATGATGTGTTATATTACAAGCTAAAATCTATAAAAATTATTCTTTTTTTTGTTAAAATCGATATGTGCTATCTTGGAATGTACAGTTAAAATTATTTTTTAGAAACATTTGAAATTAGGAAATATTTGGCAGACTTAAAATTTCTATTTCTAATTACGCAATTTGATGCCATTTATTATGTTATATCTGGATTAATTTATAAAATAATAATATAAATTAATAGAAATTCATTTGTCAAAAAAATTTGTAAACCCTTTGGAATATTGTTAGTACCGCAGAGTGAAGTAGTAGTGGGCATGCCTCTGATGTGATCGGACGTGTTCTTGTATTTTGGAAGAACAATGTAATTTCAGCTTTGTCAATGTGAAAATTCAAAAGACAATGTGATATAGAAAAATGTGAGAGGAAAAATTATCGTGAAAACAAAAAAATTCCACTATCTTACTTCAAAATCATTTAAATCGGTTGGAACCATGAGAACCTAAAATGTCGAAAACTTCAGCTTCAAGAATCAGCCCCTAGACGTAAAGAGGTGGAGCCAAGTACCAGAAAAAAATATAAGTAAGAAGTTTATTGTAAATCTTACCCGCCTCGTATTTTTGAAAGACGAGGCTTTACCATAGACAATAGTAGTGACCTCAACAACAAATTGTGGGAGGGGGAGATTATTTGCTCTTGTCAGCAAAGGCTCTAAATCGCATCCTGAGCGAAGTGTCCCCCTTCGACACCCGTAGGAGAGTCCTTTATACACCGTACATGCTTTTTCAATAAGGCCCGCCGCGTCCGCTTTTGTGCCCTCTGTAACAAATCCCTGTGACCATCACAAAAGTAATGTCTCCCATTAAATGGGTCATGAAGCTGCCAGACAGCCGCCTGCAGCTCATACTCTATATAGAAAATTCTAGGCGAGGGAAATCGGTAGATGTGATGTACATACACAGAGAGACAAATGATTATAATTTCAAAAAAATTGATGATTTATTCATCTACACCTACATGGCTACTGTCCGACCCCGGTAGCTGAGTGGTCAGCGCGACAGAATGTCAATTCTAAGGGCCCGATTCGATTCACGGCTAGGTCGGAGATTTTCTCTGCTCAGGGACTGTGTGTTGTGTTGTCCTCATCATCATCATTTCATACCCATCGAAAGACTTGCACCCGGCGAACGGTCTACCCGACGGGAGGTTCTAGTCACACGACATTTACATTTTTACATGGCTACTCTGCAAATCGCAGTTAAGTGCTTGGCAGATGGGTCATCGAACCACCTTCACAATAATTCTCCATTATTCCACTTTCGAACAGCACACGAAAAAACCAACGCCTACATCTTTCCGTGCGAGCTCAGATTTTTTCTTATTTTATTATGATGATAGTTTCTCAATATGTAGGTCGGTGTCAACAGAATATTTTCGCATTCGACGAGAAATTTCGTGAGAGGATCCTGCTGCCACGAGAAACGCCTTTGTTTTAATGATGCCACTCCACATCCTGTATCATGTCCATGACACTCTTTCCTCTACTTCTAGATAACACAAAACGTGCTGCCTCTGAACTTTCTCGATGCAAACCATTAATCCTATCCAGTAAGGACCCCACACCGTGCAGCAGTGCTCCAAAAGAGGACTGATTGATTTATCGTGTAACCGATGTTTAACGGATTCCTTTTAGCACTCTTGTGGATGACTTCACACTTTTCGTTATTTGGTGTCATCTGCCAGTCTTCTCAACAAACACATATCTATTCCAAATCTTTTAGCAAATTGTTTTGATCTTCTGATGACTGTACTAGACGATAAATGACAGCATCATCTGGTAACAACCTAAGGCGGCTTCTCTGAAAATCTAAAAATACTCAGTCAATTTGAAATCTTTTGTCGATAGCACTCAATTCTTCGTGTGAATAAAAAGATAACTGTGTTTTACAAGAACGATGTTTTCTAGTTCTGTGTTCACTATGTGTCAAGATACTGGTCTCTTCGACGTAATTCATAATGTTCCAAAATCCTGCTGTGTAACGACGTTAATAGTATGGGCCTGTAATTTATTGGATTACTCCTATTGCCTTTGTTGAATATTGATCTGGCCTGTACAGCTTTCCAGTATTTGAGTGTGGATCTTTCGCCGAGCGAGCGGTTGTATATGATTGTCAAGTTTCGAGCTATTGCATCAGCATACTTTGAAAGGAATCTAGTTCGTATACAGTATGGACCGGTAGAGATGCATTTATTAAATGATTTAAGACGCTTCACAGTTCCGAGGATACCTACTTCTGAGGTACTCATGTTGACAGCTGTTCTTGATTCGTATTCTGGAATATTACTTTTTCTTCTCTGGTGAAGGAATTTCGGAATGCTGTGTATAGTAACTCTGCTTTAGAAGCGCTGTCATCGATAATAATTCCATTGCTATCGCGCGAGGACGACATTGATTGTCTTGCGGCTAGCATACTTTACGTAAGATCTAAATCTCTTTGGTTTTTCTTCCAGGGTACGAGAGAAGGCTTCATTGGGGAAACTATTACAGGTATCTCGCATTGAAGTCCGCTCTAAATTTCGAGCTTCTGTAAAAGAGCGCCAATCTTAGCGATTTAGCGTTCGTTTGAATTTGGTATGCTTTTTTTTCGTTGTTTATCCAACCGTGTTCTGACCAGTTCTGTATACTATGGGGAAACAATTTTTTTAGTTTATTTGGTATAAATCTCTCAATTGCCGTCGATACTGCTTCCTCCAATTCAAGCCACATTTGGTCTACAATTACATAATTTGGAAGGAGTGGCAACTGTCTCTCAGTATGGCATCAACAGAATTTTTATCTCCTTTCTTTAATAGACATATTTTTCGTTTATTTTTGGTGGATTTGGGAATTACGGTATTCAGTCTCACAATCACAACCCTGTGTTCACTAATTCCTATATCCGTTTTGATTCTCGTTACTAGCTCAGGGTTATTTGTTGCTAAGAGGTCAAGTGTGCTTTCACATCCATTTACAATTCGAGTGAGTTCATGAAATAACTACTCGAAATAATTTTCAAAGAATGCGTTTAGCATAATTTCGGATGATGATTTATACGCAGCTCCAGATATGTATTTTCATCAGCATATCGAGAATAAATTGAAGTCACCACCAATTATAATTATATATGTAGGGCACACGTTTCAAATTAGACTCAAGTTTTCTTTGAACCTTTCAGCAACTGTGTCACTTGAATTGGGAGGTCGGTGAAAGAATCCAATTCTTATTTTATTTCGGTTGCCAAGAATGATCTATACCCATACTAACTCACAAAAACTATCTACTTCAACTTCCCTAACAGATAAAGTACTTCTAACAGGAACAAACGCGGCAGCGCCAACTATCTTTAGCCTATCCTTTCTGAATACCGTTAGGTCCTTTGCAAACATTTCTGATGGACTTATCTCCGGCTTTAGCCAGCTTTCGGTGCCTATAGCAATTTGAGCATCAGTGCTTTGTATTAGCGCTTGGAGCTCTGAAACTTTTCCAACACAGCTAGCAATTTACAAGTGTCATACAGATGACTCATAGATCTACGCTCTTCCTGTTTTCGACCCGCACCCTTTGAGACCGAAGTTCTTTTCGTGCTTCCGCAAGACCCTCTAACCTAAAAAACCGCCAAGTCCCCGCTACCCGTGTATCCACTTCCTGCTTGTAATTGACTCCTGACCTATCCACCACCATATGGAGCAAGTCGAGGAATCTGTAGCCGACACGATCGCAGAACAGTCTGAGCCTCTGATTCAGACTCTCCACTCGGCTCTCTACCAGAGATCCGCAATCGGTCCTGTCGATTTGTTGCAAATGGTGAGATCCGCTTTCATCTCACAAGCAAGACTAACAGCCTTCGCCACTTGAAATAGCCGCTCGAAACCAGAGAGAATCTCTTCCGATCCAAAGTGAGACACATTTGTGGTACCGACATGACGCACCACCTGCAATTGGCTGCACACTGCTCTCTTCATAGCATACGGAAGGACTCGTTCTACCTCATACTGTGTGCACAGTGAATCCCATCCTGTCCTTGGCAGCCATGTCCCTGTGGGACTCCATAACGAGACTAAAATCGGAGCTCCCAACTATCAGTAATCCCACACTCTGCGAATGGCTGTTGAAAGATTTCTTCTGAAACCGGACAAGCGACTGCATCTGGCTGAGGGACAGTGTCAGCCACAGAAAACACCTGGAACCTGTTTGTTAGACCCCAAGGCGACCTCCCTGTCGACCACAGGTGAAAAGGGTAAACCTCAAAGCAAGCAGTAACTGTGCTGGCCACCGGTGCACACCGATTGGCGTATTCGAGGATCGTGATTGATGTCTGTTGGATCCCCATGGCTGGGCGACAAAAATGATTCCCATCTGCTGCAGCCTCAAGCGGAGTAACCGAAGCCAACACAGCCTGGAGCTGAGAGCTAAGTCTCACCATCTCTGCTTACATCTGCACAAAGCAATCACAGTCCCTATCCATACTAAAGACTGTGGAAAAAAGCACTACACAGACAAACAAATGACTATCAACATGCACTATTAAACTCTACTGTAGACAATGACGAAAACGTAGGAACTGTGTCTAATAAACTAGATTAACAACAAATATTCTAAACTATAAAAGCACACAGATGAGACACACAGATGAGACCAAATAATCTCTCCTGGTCAGGAACTTATAAAATGTCACAAAATTAGTTTACTTTTTACTAGTTTAGTTTTAGCGGTGCCTACCATTCGACCCGACATCCAGAAGTGTTAGTCTCTAGTGCCAATTCATTTTATAGTAAGATCCGTTTGGTTATCATCAGCGGCACCCTTACAGAACAACGGTACGTCGGCGATATTCTGCGCCCTGTTTTGTTGCCCCACATGGCAAGCAATCCTGATCTTACATTTCAACGAGATAATACCCCGCCCCCCCCCCCCCCCCGCAATCCGCCCCCCCCCCCCTCAGCACAAACAAACAAAACGATGAAATTGTTCACAATCCCACAACCGTTCACAAGCCAAGACAATAGTGCGTCAATTTCACAAAGAGCAGTCAGATGATAGGTTTTCAGTGCACAACTTTTAAAAAGACGGAAACTGACTCTTATTCCAGGAGAGAGCAATAACCTTTACTCAAAGCACTACGGACTGAAAAGTAACATACGTCACTACAGTCAACTTCCATTCAGTCAGGATTGAACAACCTGTGAGTTTCCATTTCGCGGGACTATCCTGCAGAAAGCCTGGCCGCGGAATAAACGTGAGCAAACCGTGCAGAAGTGTAGCAAGCAGCTCCGAAAATCTAACCAATTCACCTTTGCTTGACCACAACAAGTAATTGAAATAACATAACCTCACCCAGTTTCTTCATGATTATCGCATTTTCAGGTTAGATCTGATCGACACCGGGCAAAGCCTTTCTTCCTGTCAGACCAGAATGCTCCCCAGTCACCACAGAGAATCGTACAGCACAACAAACAGAAATATAACGGCGGAAACCCGTTCAAACCAAGGGGAACATCGTGGCGTCCAAACTGTGAAGGCTTCCCATTGGCTAATAGACAAACTGACGTTGCAAAGATGGGAAAGTGTCTCAGTGGACACGCAAAGAGGTTGCTCTTAGGGCTTATTCCGGCAGTCGAAGCTGAGTATAGGGGAGACACGCAAAGTCTTGTAAAGGTAACTGTCACAATCTACTAAAAGCAAAAACAGAAGATGCCGAATGGACAGGCAGTTTTCAAGTTCTTTTGCTGCATAAAAATTAAACTGTCAAATAAAGACGCTATTTTCAACTTCTTTTGCTAAATTGAAAAATAGCTTGACATAGAAAGGCTACATGAAGGGGTAAATAACCAGTTCGTCGTTAATTGCCATTTTAACGAATACCATTACATAACGGCCTAGCATCTTAAACATTGACATTCCCATACCAGAAGAAATCATAGCTACTCTCAAGGCTAATCAAAATGTTACATATTTATGGCACGAGGGTAATTAATATTTTTCCTGTGAGGTAATGTAGAAGTTCTTTGATCTTGCTAGAGAACACGAATTAATGTCGAAGGTAGGTAGCAAAAAAACGTATGGTAGAATAAAAGTTTCTCTATTTAACTTGTGTCAACTGTTTGCCCACTACTTTTTCCGCGAAGTACAATATCCGATATAACGGTCAAAAATATTGGCAGCAGGAAAATGTTAAACAAACGTATTTGTTTATTTTGGACTTCGTGGCCACGAAAATATATGTCTGTTTGCTGAACACTTTCACACGTAGCGCCAGCGCGGAAGCAACAGCTGAAACACCGGAATTCCATTACTGATGCAATTTCGTCCACACGAGAGTGTTTAAATATTTTATTTTGACTTGCTCTTTACCTTCCTGCTCTGAAAAATCTCACATTTAGCGCCATCCAACCGTGCAACCGGGTCATAGGATACTATTTTATAAAGGTGTCTGCCTAATTAACTTTCTATTTCCCTTTTCGAGCTATTTCCACCCATACATTAATTTGCGACGATGTATATTTTTTAGCAGAGATAAACGAGTCAACGGACTGGTATTTTATAAAACTACAACTTTTGCTCTGAGGGTCAAGTAGTAATTCATTTCGTATGCTATATACGAAAAAAATGAAAGAATAATTCAAAACATCAGGTTGTTGCCATAACTTTTAATCGTTTGCTTCTTCGACTTCTGGAAGGAACAGTGTTTTGAAGCAGCGAAAATATTTCGAGGATAACATAATGTTTGACGTTATGTTCAATGGTTTTGCATGCTGACCTCGCCCATATTTCCATCGTATGAACAGATATTTCTTCTTCCGTTTCTTATACCATTCTTTATTTGAGCAAATTGTTTTAGTTTTCAGTTTTCTTTACAGTTTGTTTCATTTCTATTTGTGGTTTCTTCTGAAAATATTAAACCTTTTTAAAAATAAAACTGAAAAACTTCAGTCACTTTACTTGTGTACCTGGTAGATCATTATAGATGCTCATCATGCATCTATCTACCATTCACAGTGGATTACGTTTCTTTATAGTTCTCAACTTCACAGTTCCTCTCGTTAAATTGTCATTAATCAGCTTTCGAAACTGACTGTGTCCCAAAAGATACTCTACTTTGAAAGTAATAACAAGTAGATTGTTACGTAATAATGTTGTTTTAGAGAGATGACAAGTATGAAGAGGGAAGTGGCAAAATTTGTGATATGTAGAAAGATGGAATGGATTTACGTCAAGATTGGCTGCCAAAGTTGTCTACCGTCAATCAAATTAAGTATATACGTCATGTGCCAGTCAACAATTCTCAGTGCGGTGTAAGTGAAGAATAAAATGCTCTACTATCACTGAAATGTATTGTACATTAAATATTTTTGAAAATTGTTTTCGTGTTATGAATTTAGTGTACCATCAGCCAGTTAATTGTGAAGTGCCTCTTTCCGTTCGAAAGGCTGTAAATTCAATCTTTCAAATAGTAAGTACTTGACTAAGAGTTAATCATTTTCAATTGTGCTTCCTCGGTGTTGATGGTGCAATGGAGCGATCTAAAATTATGGTGATTTTCGTGTACGACTGTGATAGTGTTATCCTAACGCATTACGTTCCTCCACAGCAGACCGTCAGTGCACAGTATTACTGTTCGCTTTTGGAGAATCACCTGAGACCAGCTTTGCGGAAGAAGCGGCGACCCTTTCTGCGCAACCCACCCATAATTTTGCACGACAATGCGTGGGTGCATACAGCGCAAGCTGTGGCTGCTCTGTACGGTCTATGGGACTAGGAAGTACTCTGCCATCCACCATACTTCCGGGGTTTTAGTCCTTGTGACTTTCACTTGATTCCGAGGATGAAGGAACCACTTCGTGGCACTCGCTTCAAAATTGTTCCAGAGATTCGACAGGTAGTAGACCGCTCCATTCCCACCATCAAGGGAACAGGCACTGCTAACGGTATACTGCGCCTTCCATATCGCTGGCGACGGGTTCTTCTGTATTTGTTGTGAAGAAATGGTTGCCACTATTTAAGTTCCAAAACTCGTATATACAGGGCGTAGCACTTGTTATTTTGAGGACTTTCACTGTAGAATGTTAGTGTTAATACAATGTTTTTTGTTTACGTGTTGTGCGGTTTTTCACACAAGTTGATTTTGTGCCATTATCACTTCCGATGAAGTTTGCAGGCGGGCTCTTTCTTTCTTACTATTGGTTTCCGTGAACTGTAGAGGCTTGTGGTTTCGGTTATTTTCATAGACTAGGATTCTATGTGGTTTAAACTTTATTTTTATTTATAGGCATATCGAAATCTTGTCCTCGTGATTGTTTTGCGTGTGTATTTGTGGCATGTAAGTGTAGTTATCTTTTAGTTTGGCTTGGCTCTGTTATCATACTGTGCGATTATGCATATTGAGCATAAGAGTAACATCAAAGAATGTTTATTACAAAGAAGTTGGTTCTGAACGCTTTATATGTTGCTAACATTTCAACTGACTGCATATTCACATTAAATTCACATGGTAATTTTTTGAAAGGTTTCTTGAAGTCTTCAGCTGCCATTCTTTTTATTTCATGTATGATTGTACAGTTTCGGCCTAAGGCCATTTTCAAGTATTTTATGGATGATTTTTTTTGTAGTAAATTATGTCATGTACGTCGCTGCTCCTATGACACCATGGTATACTCATAAAATAAATCTCGGATTAATTTTAAGCAGGAACCTACAGACGGTGTAACTGAGCTCCGAAACTGGTTGTATAAATAAATTAAAAGTAAAAGAGACGGCTGCAGATGTTTTCATTTTCATTTAAACTTATATATCCTACGAGTGTCATCCCAGATACAAAATGCGAAAAATTCCGTTGTGCTGATGACATGGCAATAGAGACAGAGCCAAAGGTGTATAAGCAACGCGAGCGAATACTGAAGAATGATCTAGATACCATAAACAAATATGACAAGGGGCAGAAGCATTGCCCGTAGTCTCAGTAAACTGAAGTGTACTGTTTCCATATGAGCAACCAAGCAACAAGTACAGAATTAAAGGTATTGTTTTGTGGTAGATAGGTAAAACCCAGTCATTTCCCAAAATCTTAGTGTATACCTAGGGAGACGAAAATTTAATAGTCATGGGTGACTGGAATTCGTCAGTAGGAAAAGGGAGAGAAGGAAACATAGTAGGTGAATATGGATTGGGGGGAAGAAATGAAAGAGGAAGCCGCCTTGTAGAATTTTGCACAGAGCATAACTTAATCATAGCTAACACTTGGTTCAAGAATCATGAAAGAAGGTTGTATACCTGGAAGAATCCTGGAGATACTAAAAGGTTTCAGATAGATTATATAATGGTAAGACAGAGATTTAGGAACCAGGTTTTAAATTGTAAGACATTTCCAGGGGCAGATGTGGATTCTGACCACAATCTATTGGTTATGAATTGCAGATTGAAACCGAAGAAACTGCAAAAAGGCGGGAATTTAAGGAGATGGGACCTGGATAAACTGAAAGAACCAGAGGTTGTACAGAGTTTCAGGGAGAGCATAAGGAAACAACTGACAGGAATGGGGGAAAGAAATACAGTAGAAGAAGAATGGGTAGCTCTGAGGGATGAAGTAGTGAAGGCAGCAGAGGATCAAGTAGGTAAAAGACGAGGGCTAATAGAAATCCTTGGGTAACAGAAGAAATGTTGAATTTAATTGATGAAAGGAGAAAATATAAAAATGCAGTAAATGAAGCAGGCAAAAAGGAATACAAACGTCTCAAAAATGAGATCCACAGGAAGTGCAAAATGGCTAAGCAGGGATGGCTAGAGGATAAATGTAAGGATGTAGAGGCTTATCTCACTAGGAGTAAGATAGATACTGCCTACAGGAAAATTAAAGAGACCGTTGGAGAGAAGAGAACCACTTGTATGAATATCAAGTGCTCAGATGGAAACCCAGTTCTAACCAAAGAAGGGAAGGCAGAAAGGTGGAAGGAGTATATAGAGGGTTTATACAAGGGCGATGTACTTGAGGACAATATTATGGAAATGGAAGAGGATGTATATGAAGATGAAATGGGAGATAAGATACTGCGTGAAGAGTTTGACAGAGCACTGAAAGACCTGAGTCGAAACAAGGCCCCGGGAGTAGACAACATTCCATTAGAACTACTGATGGCCTTGGGAGAGCCAGTCATGACAAAACTCTACCATCTGGTGAGCAAGATGTACGAGACAGGCGAAATACCCACAGACTTCAAGAAGAATATAATAATTCCAATCCCAAAGAAAGCAGGTGTTGACAGATGTGAAAATTACCGAACTATCAGTTTAATAAGTCACAGCTGCAAAATACTTACGCGAATTCTTTACAGACGAATGGAAAAACTGGTAGAAGCGGACCTCGGGGAAGATCAGTTTGGATTCCGTAGAAATGTTGGAACACGTGAGGCAATACTAACCTTACGACTTATCTTAGAAGAAAGATTAAGAAAAGGCAAACCTACGTTTCTAGTATTTGTAGACTTAGAGAAAGATTTTGACAACGTTAACTGGAATACTCTCTTTCAAATTCTGAAGGTGACAGGGGTAAAATACAGGGAGCGAAAGGCTATTTACAATTTGTACAGAAACCAGATGGCACTTATAAGAGTCGATGGGCATGAAAGGGAAGCAGTGGTTGGGAAAGGAGTGAGACAGGGTTGTAGCCTCTCCCCGATGTTATTCAATCTGTATATTGAGCAAGCAGTAAAGGAAACAAAAGAAAAATTCGGAGTAGGTATTAAAATTCATGGAGAAGAAGTAAAAACTTTGAGGTTCGCCGATGACATTGTAATTCTGTCAGAGACAGGAAAGGACTTGGAAGAGCAGTTGAGCGGAATGGACAGTGTCTTGAAAGGAGGATATAAGATGAACATCAACAAAAGCAAAACGAGGATAATGGAATGTAGTCAAATTAAATCGGGTGATGCTGAGGGGATTAGATTAGGAAATGAGACACTTAAAGTAGTAAAGGAGTTTTGCTATTTAGGGAGTAAAATAACATGATGGTCGAAGTGGAGAGGATATAAAATGTAGACTGGCAATGGCAAGGAAATCGTTTCTGAAGAAGAGAAATTTGTTAACATCGAGTATAGATTTAAGTGTCAGGAAGTCGTTTCTGAAAGTATTTGTATGAAGTGTAGCCATGTATGGAAGTGAAACATGGACGATAACCAGTTTGGACAAGAAGAGAATAGAAGATTTCGAAATGTGGTGCTACAGAAGAATGCTGAAGATAAGGTGGGTAGATCACGTAACTAATGAGGAGGTATTGAATAGGACTGGGGAGAAGAGAAGTTTGTGGCACAACGTAACTAGACGAAGGGATCGTTTGGTAGGACATGTTTTGAGGCATCAAGGGATCACAAATTTAGCATTGGAGGGCAGCGTGGAGGGTAAAAATCGTAGAGGGAGACCAAGAGATCAATACACTAAGCAGATTCAGAAGGATGTAGGTTGCAGTAGGTACTGGGAGATGAAGAAGCTTGCGCAGGATAGAGTAGCGTGAAGAGCTGCATCAAACCAGTCTCAGGACTGAAGACCACAACAACAACAACAACCTAGATCACTCCTTTGGTTGAAAAACACCTCGAATACACGCCACAAAAACTGTAAACCAGTAGCAGCTTGATTAGAAAAATCGCTGGAAGGAGTTGGGGAGCACACGTAAATAGACTATGCACAGCGTCACGGGCCTGTTGTTGCTGATTATTTCTCTCTTGTATGGAGTGTAAGCTGTCATGTTAAAAAGATAGACGTACACCTTAATCGCACAATGAGGCTAATACCTGGAACATTCAAATCCTCTACCATCGTTAACTGTTCTCTCCAATATTACCTTTCCTCACTTTAGTAACAAAATGACTCGAGAGTGGAACAAGATAAGCCACCTCTTGGTCTCCAAAGATTTGCCAATTAATAACATACTTATCTACTTATCCCGTAATAGGCACAAATCTAGGAAACATATCTGGGATCACATTGAAAGAACAATGGAGATCGGAATGGCCATTCTTTTATAACGACAACTATTCGGCCTGCACAGATCCAATCAAACTACTTCTGCATTCGCCTCAGAAATTGTGAAGACGTCTTAAGAGAAAAATGGCTAAAAATCCTCAATGAAATTGTGGCGCTCAGGAACAAACAGTGCAGCGCGTAGTAATGGAGGTTTTTTTATCAAATAGAAAGAACGAAAAAAAGGAGTTGCTCATCAGGGCCGTGACGGTGGAAGTGATGTCTATTGGCTGCCGTGCCATCCTCTACCTCGCTGCGTCATGCACATGCCGTATGGAGGGGCATGTGAAAAGCGCACCATTCTCCCGGCCGTCTTGGAGGTTTTCGAAACCGCTTAGCCGCTACTACTCTTCCAAACAGCTCTTCAGTTGGTCTTACGAGCGTGAGTGCATCCCGTACCAGTCCTCCCACCAAAGTAAAATTACTGACACTGCCGGACATCAAACCCATCTCCTCCGCAGGGCAGTGATCTATGCTAACCACTCAGCCACAGACGTCGACAGTAATGTAGTGACCACGCAAGGAACTTCAAGAGCAGCAACAACTGAGGCAAATGAATGGCTGGATTCACTGGGCATCGCACTGTAGCAGACACGAATGTAAAAATAAAGTTCTTTATACAAACTAGATTTTAATTAATGTTGGTTGATTTAGGGGAGGCGACGAAACAGTGAGGCCATCGGTCCCATCAGGTTAGGGAAGAATGGTCAAGGACGTCGGCCGTGCCCTTTTAAAAGGAACCATCCCAGCATTTACCTGAAGCGATTTAAGGACATCACGGAAAATGTAAGTCACGATGGCCAAACGCGGATTTGAATTGTCGCCCTCCCGAATGTAAATCCTGTGGGCTAACCACCGCGCCATCTCGCTCAGTTTTAATAAATGTTTTAATAATGTAATCACTATTAAACATTCATTATCTTTAAAATTTAATTAATAATGCGCTTAATACATAAATGTTTCACAGTAGAATGTATGAAATTGATTTCCTCTGTAGACGCCACATGATAAATATACAGATAACCTCCGTTAGTACCTGATGTCACATACGGTTCAGTAGCGCATAAAGTAAGTTGTACCAGCTGATACGCTACCTCTTCAGTGTATGTGAAATACAGAAGCAGCATTTGCAGCACGAAAATTGTAAGTCAGACTTTCTGTACTGTCAATAATTTGCACTTGAGAAACATTTAGTTTCTACGCAGCAGAAGATGGAACGGTTTGTCGAAAATGTGCAAGCCAGACTGTTATCTGGCTGGCTGTGCGGACTCCGCTAAAAAAATATCGAAAATTAACTCCCAAGTGGTCTGTTAAAGGCATGACCGCGGGCCGGAGTGGGCGAGCGGTTCTAGGCGCTTCAGTCTGGAACCGCGGGACCGCTACCGTCGCAGGTTCGAATCCTGTCTCTGGCATTTTGTGTGTGATGTCCTTATGTTAGTTAGGTTTCAGTAGTTCTAAGTTCTAGGGGACTGATGACCTGAGCTTTTAAGTCCCATAGCGCTCAGAGCCATTTGAACCATTTGAACCAAAGGCATGGCCATATTTTATGCAAGTAACTGAAATAGCGAAAAGTTAGTGTAGGCTCGATACAGCTTTGGCTATAGGCTTCCGAATTCGTCCCTGGCCGCTGTCAAGGAAGAAAACATCCCACCCCGGCGAGCAAGGACATAAACGGTTATGAGAAAACCACCGAGGCGGCACAAGGACAATGATATTTTGAATTACCCCTGTCTGTCAATGTTTTGCCCGATGAAAACGGGTCATCAGAAGCTTGATGACTTTTAGCCACTGACTCGGCTTCTCCGAAAGAGGAAAGGAAAACAACATTTTATAAGAGAACACGGCGCTATCTTTCGACAGCATCCAGTCATCCACCACCAGAACCCTGAAGATGATCCTACAGAGAGACAGAAAAAGTCGAGCAGTGAAGCAATTTGAAGAGGAATGTGATCTAGCCTAATATTTTATCATCACTAGCAAGGAGCACGAAATGCTGTAGATTTACGTTAGTTATCTGACTAAAAGTATTTGGACGATTATTAGTGGACATTAATGCGGGTCGTGTCCTTCGCTTCTATGACGGCGTGAACTCTGTTGGAGACGCATTCAGTGAGGTGTTTGAATGTCTATTGAGGAATGGTAGCCTTTTTCCCCTCAACAGTCGAAGCCAGAGGAGGTAGTGATGTTGGACGCTGGTGTCTCGAGCGAAGCAGACGTCCTAACTCACTGCAAAACTGTTCAATTGGCTTCAGGTCATAAATCTGGGCAGGATAGTCCATTATAGGAATGATTTTGTTCACAGTCTGTTGCCCCACAGATGCTGCTTTATGACACGTTGCATTGTTGTGCTGAAGCAGTCATCGCCTACGAACTGTTCCCCTGTTGTATAAAGTAGACAACTGTGTGAAATATGTTCATATCCTTCCGCATTTGCTTTTTCTTACGGGCAATAGAATAGTCGTATCCTAGCTATACAAAACATCCCCATATCGTAAAACCACTTCCTCCGTACTTCGCTGTTGACATTACACATGTTGGCAAGTAACATTTTCCAGGCATTGCCACGGAAACCATTCCGTTGGATTGTCAGAAAGTATAGCGTGATTCATCACTCCAAACCACTAGTTCCCAGTCATCCACTGTGCAGCGACATCACTCTTTACACCACATGAAACGTCGCTTAACACCGACTGCAGAAATATGTGGCTCTCTGAGCACTATGGGACTTAACATCTGAGTTCATCAGTCCCCTAGAACTACTTAAACCAAATTAACCTAAGGACATCACACACACATCCATGCCAGAGGCAGGATTCGAAGCTGCGACCGTAGCGGTCGCGCGGTTCCAGACTGTAGCGCCTAGAACCGCTCGGCCACTCCGGCCGGCCTCACATACTTCTGATCCTACAATGTATACAGGGTGCACAGTAACAGTCACATAAGCTTGCCAGGCTGTTGCAAAAAACATTGTGCTGAGAAACAATTTTTAAGAAAAAATTCGATATGTCTGCCGTTTCCGAGTTAATAGCCAAACAGGCGTTGCACGCACAAAATCAAACGGCCTGCCACACAAAATGTCGGCAAACGTGCTCTTAGTTTGGTTTCCTAAATCCGAACGAGAGAGCGATTCTGAAATTGAAAACGGGATGGTAGAAAGGATCGAGTCCGAGGCAGTGGCTGAACGGTCAAGTGAGATACCAGCTACGCTACGTGAACACTACTTGCTTATGGCGGGCTGGTAGTCGTGTGAAGTTAGCACCCCTTTTCCGAGAAATATACATTTTTTTCAGAGTTCTTGATAGATATGGCATACTTCTAGAGTTCTTTGTACAAAATTTCAATAGTTCTGCAGAATTTAGCGAAGAAAACAACAATATTCGAAAAAATTTTCGTATCGAAAACGTTCTTTGGAAATTTCCGCAAAATGTAAATAAGTACAAGAGTTCTGAGCACAGTTCTGAACAGAGCTCCAAGAGTTCTTTCGAAAATCCAAGTAACGTTTTTTGTGCAGCTAATAGTTTACGAGATAATTGCATTTTAATGAGAAAATCTTTTCACTTACTGTGAAGTTGGCACCCTTTTTTTCAGAAAGATATATTTTTTTTAGAGTTCTTGATAGATATGGCATAGTTCTAGAGTTCTTTGTACAAAATTTCAATAGTTCTGCAGAATTTAGCGAAGAAAACAACAATACTCGAAAAAATTTTCGTATCGAAAACGTTCTTTGGCAATTTCCGCAAAATGTAAATAAGTACAAGAGTTCAGAACACAGTTCTGAACAGAGCTCCAAGAGTTCTTTCGAAAATCCAAGTAACATTTTTTTGTGCAGCTAATAGTTTACGAGATAATTGCATTTTAATGAGAAAATCTTTTCACTTACTGTGAAGTTGGCACCGTTTTTTTCACAAATGTATACTTTTTTCAGATTTCTTGATAGATATGCCATAGTTCTAGAGTTCTTTGTACAAAATTTCAATAGTTCTGCAAAATTTAGCGACGAAAACAATATTCGAAAAAATTTTCGTATCGAAGACATTCTTCGTCAATTTTCGCAAATTGTAAATAAGTACAACAGTTCTGAGCACAGTTCTGAACAGAACTCCAAGAGTTCTATCGAAAACCCTATTAACATTTTTTTGTGCAGCTAATAGTTTACGAGATAATTGCAATTTAAGGAGAAAATCTTTTCACTTACTGTGAAGTTGGCACCCTTTTTTTCAGAAATGTATACTTTTTTCAGATTTCTTGGTAGATATGCCATAGTTCTAGAGTTCTTTGTACAAAATTTCAATAGTTCTGCAAAATTTAGCGACGAAAACAATATTCGAAAATATTTTCGTATCGAAGACATTCTTCGTCAATTTTCGCAAATTGTAAATAAGTACAACAGTTCTGAGCACAGTTCTGAACAGAACTCCAAGAGTTCTATCGAAAACCCTATTAACATTTTTTTGTGCAGCTAATAGTTTACGAAATAATTGCAATTTAAGGAGAAAATCTTTTCATTTACTGTGAAGTTGGCACCCTTTTCTTCAGAAATGTATATTTCTTTCACAGTTCTTGACAGGTATGCCATAGTTCTAGAGTTCTTTGTACAAAATTTCAATAGTTCTGCAGAATTTAGGGAAGAAAACAACAATACTCGAAAAAAATTTTTCTATCGAAATCATTTTTTGTAAATTTTCGCAAAAATTAAACTTGTACAACAGTTCTGAGGACAGTTCTGAACAGAACCCCAAGAGCTCTATCGAAAATCCTAATAACATTTTTCTATGGCGATAATAGTTTGTGATAAATTGATTTAATGTGGGACACACTTTCTCTACAGAAAATATAAATATATTCGTACAACAGTTCTGATGACAGTTCTGGACACCACGTGAAGAGTTCTATCGAAATTCCTAGTAGAATTTTTTAGTGCAGGTAATAGTTTAAGAGGTAATCGCAACTTAATTAAGAACCCCATAAGAGCTCCTACTGTGAAGCTGGCACCCTTTTTTTCAGAAATATATATTTTTTTCAGAGTTATTGATAGATAAGTCATAGTTATAGAGTTCTCGGTACAAAATTTCAATAGTTATGCAGAATTTAGCGAAGAAAACAACATTGTATAACAAAGCTGATTCAGGAACCCTTTCCTTTTGATACAATTCTTCCTGTTGCCACAATAAATCACTTGTGCATAGATTCCAACTGTACTGATCATTACAAAAATACAACCATTGACCAGCGGCGCACATTTCTTGCAGCGTTGTACAAAGCATTCGGCTTATCCGCTGTGAAAATATCACACTTAACGCTATTTTAAAATTTACGGTGGATGGCTTCCGTTTATCTACAATGTCAGCATCTATCGAATTATCTTCATGCAAACGTGATGCCTGGATCACTCACTTTCCCTTTTAGGTACGGAGGAAACTAGAGTTCAGTCTTGTGGAAGTCAAAAAAGGAAATGTGGGCAGCCCTTCTTTTACTGATAGCAAACTCTAGAGAAATCTCCACACTTGTTTTTCTTCATCATGCCAACAAAAGAAAAACTCTCCCTTCATAGCTCTATTATCATTCCAGTACTAGTAAACCAGTTATCCGCTTTCACATTTCGACCTGACTGATATATAGGTTTACACAGTCACAGAACAACATCAAATTGTTTATTGCTCAGTTGGTAAATCCTTCTGGTTGCAACACAGCGTATATTTCCAAATTGTACAGGTACAATACTTAACAATCCACACTTAAGAATCCATACTCGTTTGTTTTGATTGATACATATTGGCGAAAACTGTACCTTCCACAGAATCCTTCCAGCTTCTTGCCTACTGTAACATTTTCTCCAAGGGTGTAAGATTTGTGGTAGTTGCGTACAAACACAGTAAATATTTCCCGAATAGCTGTTAGCTTGTCTAATTGTCTCCTTTCATCACGAATAGCGCGACTGTAAAATCTAAGGCTCTCCAGAATAAATTTGAAACGTTTTATGTTCGTTTGCGAGGTGAAATTTTTCAATGCCATCACCATCAGTTCCACACAGATCTTCCAGGCTTTATCTGTTACTTTTGTTAACAACAATTAAAAACAAGAGACTGATGAAGGCTTTCAATTCAATATCATCTATTGATTTTACCCCTCTCTCACGCTGAAATGAGGCTTTGATGCTCTCAAAATTCTGATTGGAATACAAAACTACAATAGACAAATATCGTCATCTATGAGGTAATTACAGCATCACAAATGCTGCTTTGGCTGCACCTATTGGTACAGGTAAATTTCGAATAATATTATGCTCTTCGAACAATATGCTTCGAATTTCTTCAACATTATCTAGTACTTCCCACTTAAAATAATAAAATTTCTATAAAATAACGCAACCAGGCGCAGTGTATTAATCTGATATTTGACGTTCAGACAGCGGACACTGACTATTAAACAGTTCAAACAGAATTTAAGTGCAGTTTACATTCTGGATTAGCTTTGTACTACTTACTACGTTGATAAACAAATAAACTAATCGCTGAAATGAAATACGAAAGGGCACAGTGGATAAAAACGAGCAATCGGCTCATATCTCATCAAGAGAGCATTAGCGTCGATACTGAATCATACATACAACAATGAAAGGCACACATGAAGTGTATATTTTTAGAATCAGGAAGAACCAGATGAATTTTATCACGTAAAACAGTAATTGTTTTGAACTCTCATGACATCCAGGACCCACTAACAGCTAAAAATATGCCCAGGACCCTCATGGATGAAAGTTATATTGCAACATCACCAGCCGCTAGGATACATAAAACATGTGCTGTGTGTAACGAATAAATTTGAAATTGATGTCGTTAATATTGTTGCAAACATTTGTTCTAGTTAGAAAGGAAGTGTGGAAGTTTGATGAGTTACACTACAGCGAGAGTTAAAAGTCTTTACAATGTATAGAAATGTAAGTATATTTACTGAATATATCGTACAAACGAACTAAGTAGTATGTTTAAATCCTAATTCAATACATGACTAATAGAGGTGTTATAATGTTGAGGGGATACAGTATTAAAGTTAATAAGAAGTTCGAAATTTATAAATAAGAACCTCGTTTATTTGGTCCTCAATAATCCGGATTTCCGGTTTATCCGGATTCATATTTTGTGTCCCTTGGTATTTTTCTCTTTTTTTTCTTATAACACGAAGATGTGTAGTCGGTGAGGTACATAGGCTGCTTATCACCAGGCCGGTAATTTAGTCTAGTACTGAGTGATAAGGAACTCGGAGTGTGTGAATGACATTGTTTCTCAAGTATGGTACATTAATATAACGGTGTATTGATGCCCATCAAGTAAGTTGCATAGTAACCACGCCAACAGCACTCCACCACAGCTCATTGTACCTCTGGTGCGATTCTCGACAGGTGTGACACCATCTGGTTAGTGGCGCGTGTGAATGTATCTGCTCTCTCAGCCATCTGTTTGTTTTGCACTGACGAGCCTTCTCTCCTTGAATCATCTAAGCGTGCACATCCCACGCTTCCAGCTACAGTTACTAGTCAGTCTTAAGAAGGTGTACTGGCATTTGTATAGTGCTGAACATTTAGACTTTTTGTATTTAGTAGAATATACATCCGGTTTTCGATTTTCGGTTTTCCAAAATAAAAAGTGAGAATTTACGATCGTACTCATAGCTGTACTTCCAGCAGTACTTCATCTCCTGCGTTCCCAATTTCGTAGAAGTTGTCCTACGAAAATTGCAGAAGAAGCACTCCTGGACGAAAGGATATTGTGACGATATTCTTTGGTCACAGCCTCGGGTTAGAGACCCGGTCCGGCACACAGTTTTTATCTGCCAGTAAGTTTCACATCGGCGCACACCCACTGCAGAGTGAACACACAATCTATTTCATAATCTACTGGCACAATAAAAATGTTATGAGGATTTTTAAAAGAACTCTTTCGGTGCTATCCAGAACTGGTAGCAAAAGGGTTGTGCCAATTTATTATAATGTAGACCAAGTGGGTCTCTCGAAAATGCTATTATCTCATTAACTGTTATCCCCACAAAAAATGTTATTACAGTTGTCGGTAGAACTCCTAGGGTCGTATTAAGAAATGCCGTCAGATCTTTTGTACGAATTTATTACTTTTACATGACAAAAGTGAGTCCCACATTAATTATCTCATATAATGTCATCGTCACAAATAATGTTATTATAGTTTTTGGTAGAACTCTGTGGGTGATATTCAGAACTGTCATCAGAACTATTCTACGAATTTTGCTATATTAGATAAAGTGAGTATCAGATTAAAACAATTATTGTATAAACTATTATCGCCACAAAAATGTTCTTATCATTTTCATTGCAACTCTTCCGGTGCTATCCAGAACTGCCAACAGAACTGTTATACAAATTTATTTTTTCCAAACTGACAAATAATTTTTTACCATACCAAAATTTTGCCGTGTTATTGTTTTCTTCCCGAAATTCTGTAGAACTATTCGTGTTTTGAGCAGGGAAATCTAGAACTATTGCATATATATCAAGAACTGTGAAAAAAATTTATATTTATCGTAAAAGGGGTTCAAACTTCACGGGAAATGCTCATAAGCATTCCTTAATAATGGCAGTTACTACGTAAACAATTACCTGCACAGAATATGTTACTAGTTTTCTCGATAGAACTCTTACAATGCTATCCAGAGCTGGCATCAGAGCATACGAACAGACATAATTTTTTTTTTTTTTTTTGAGTAAGAGTGCCCCACAATTAATCAATTACCATACAAACTATTACAACCACAAAAAATGTTATTATGATTATAGATAGAAGTCTTGAAGTGTTAACCAGAACTGTTCATCAAAACTGTTGAACGAATTTACTTTTTCTGTGGAGAAAGTGGGTCTAACATCAAAGCAGTTACCGTATAAACTATCATCGCCACAAAAAGATGTTATTAGGATTTTCGATAGAGCTCTTGGTGTTCTGTTCAGAACTGTTGTACGAATTTACTTTTTGCGAAAATTGACAAAGAATGTATTCGATACGAAAAATTTTTCGAGTATTGTTGTTTTTTTCGCTAAATTATGCAGGACTACTCAAATTTTGTACAAATAACTCTAGAACTATGACATTTCTATCAAGAACTCTGAAAATATATATATATATTTCTGAAGAAAAGGATTCCAACTTCACAGTAAGTGAAGAGGTTCCCTAATTAAATTGCAATTATATCGTAACGTGTTAGCTGCACAAAAAATTGTAATTAGGATATTCCATAGAACTATTGGGGTTCTGTTCAGAACTGCCCTCAGAACTGTTGTCCGAATTTACTTTTTGCGAAAATTAATAACGAATGTTTGCTATACGAAATTTTTTTCGAGTATTGTTGTTTTCTTCGTTAAATTCTGCAGAACTATTGAAATTTTGTACAAAGAACTCTAGAACTATGCCATATCTATCAAGAACTCTGAAAATAATATACATTTCTGAAAAAAAGGGTGCCAACTTCACAGTTAGTGAAAAGATTTTCTCCTTAAATTGCAATTATCTCGTAAACTATTAGCTGCACAAAAAAATGTTACTTGGGTTTTCGATAGAACTCTTGGAGTTCTGTTCAGAACTGTGCTCAGAACTGTTGTACTTATTTACAATTTGCGAAAATTGACGAAGAATATTTTCGATACGAAAATTTTTTCGAATATTGTTTCCGTCGCTAAATTCTGCAGAACTATTGAAATTTTGTACAAAGAACTCTAGAACTATGGCACATCTATCAAGAAATCTGAAAAAAGTATACATTTCTGAAAAAAAGGGTGCCAGCTTCACAGTAGGAGCTCTTATGGAATTCTTAATTAAGTTGCAATTACCTCTTAAACTATTACCTGCACAAAAAAATTTCACTAGGATTTTCGATAGAACTCTTCACGTGGTGTCCAGAACTGTCATCAGAACTGTTGTACGAATATATTTATATTTTCCGTAAAGAAAGTGTGTCCCATATTAAATCAATTTATCTCAAACTATTATCGCCAGAGAAAAATGTTGTTGGGATTTTCGATAGAGCTCTTGGGGTTCTGTTCAGAACTGTCCTCAGAACTGTTGTACAAGTTTAATTTTTACGAAAATTGACAAAAAATGTTTTCGATACGAAAATTTTTTCGAATTTTGTTGTTTTCTTCGCTAAATTCTGCAGAACTATTGAAATTTTGTACAAAGAACTCTAGAACTATGCCATATCTATCAAGAACTCTGAAAAAAATATATATTTCTAAAAAAAAGGGTGCCAACTTCACAGTAAGTGAAAAGATTTTCTCATTAAAATGCAATTATCTCGTAAACTATTAGCTGCACAAAAAAATGTTACTTGGCTTTTCGATAGAACTCTTGGAGTTCTGTTCAGAACTGTGCTCAGAACTGTTGTACTTATTTACAATTTGCGAAAATTGACGAAGATTGTTTTCGATACGAAAATTTTTTCGAATATTGTTTTCGTCGCTAAATTCTGTAGAACTATTGAAATTTTGTAATAAGAACTCTAGAACTATGGCATATCTATCAAGAAATCTGAAAAAAGTATACATTTGTGAAAAAAAGGGTGCCAACTTCACAGTAAGTGAAAAGATTTTCTCCTTAAATTGCAATTATCTCGTAAACTATTAGCTGCGCAAAAAAATGTTACTTGGGTTTTCGATAGAACTCTTGGAGTTCTGTTCAGAACTGTGCTCAGAACTGTTGTACTTATTTACAATTTGCGAAAATTGACGAAGAATATTTTCGATACGAAAATTTTTTCGAATATTGTTTCCGTCGCTAAATTCTGCAGAACTATTGAAATTTTGTACAAAGAACTCTAGAACTATGGCACATCTATCAAGAAATCTGAAAAAAGTATACATTTCTGAAAAAAAGGGTGCCAGCTTCACAGTAGGAGCTCTTATGGAATTCTTAATTAAGTTGCAATTACCTCTTAAACTATTACCTGCACAAAAAAATTTCACTAGGATTTTCGATAGAACTCTTCACGTGGTGTCCAGAACTGTCATCAGAACTGTTGTACGAATATATTTATATTTTCCGTAAAGAAAGTGTGTCCCATATTAAATCAATTTATCTCAAACTATTATCGCCAGAGAAAAATGTTGTTGGGATTTTCGATAGAGCTCTTGGGGTTCTGTTCAGAACTGTCCTCAGAACTGTTGTACAAGTTTAATTTTTACGAAAATTGACAAAAAATGTTTTCGATACGAAAATTTTTTCGAATTTTGTTGTTTTCTTCGCTAATTCTGCAGAACTATTGAAATTTTGTACAAAGAACTCTAGAACTATGCCATATATATCAAGAACTCTGAAAAAAATATATCTTTCTGAAAAAAAGGGTACCAACTTCACAGTAAGTAAAAAGATTTTCTCATTAAAATGCAATTATCTCGTAAACTATTAGCTGCACAAAAAAATGTTACTTGGATTTTCGAAAGAACTCTTGGAGCTCTATTCAGAACTGTGCTCAGAACTCTTGTACTTATTTACATTTTGCGGAAATTGCCAAAGAACGTTTTTGATACGAAAATTTTTTCGAATATTGTTGTTTTCTTCGCTAAATTCTGCAGAACTATTGAAATTTTGTACAAAGAACTCTAGAACTATGCCATATCTATCAAGAACTCTGAAAAAAGTGTATATTTCTCGAAAAAGGGGTGCTAACTTCACACGACTCGGGCTGGTTGAATACGCGCGCACAACAGCCTGGGAGGCTAACTTCAATGCTATTTAACTCGGAAACGACGCAACGTATCAATTTTTTTCCTGAACAACTTTCTCTCTGCACAACTTTCTCTGCAACACCCTTACAAGCTTTTCAGGCTGTTTCTGACCAACCTGTACAGGACGGCATTTTGTTTGCAGCTTAATTTAAATTACAAAAATAAACGTGGAAAGTCATCTTACAATGAAGTTGTGATTATGAAATCGGTAGCACAGTTATTCTTTAATAGACTACGTTATTAAAAATGCTCGGTTGCTACTTCTTTTTACGTTTTAAGAATTAAAAACATCAAACTCACACCCACTGGTAGCCTAGCGCATGTAAATAAAGTAGAGTGAGCAGGGTGTTGGTGCTTTGCTGCCTTACGAGGCCAGACGGCTCAGCGCGGAGACCGTAGAGTGTCCCACCGACCCCTTCCCTCAGCAGCGGTCACGGCCTGGGCTGTGCTTTATTTATGGGCACAGTGGTTGTGCGCTGCTGACTGCGGCGCGCTGACACGAGGCATCTGGCGCGTGGCACGGCCCACACCGCCCCCTCCACCAGCTGACAGTTATTTACCGAGCCGTCTGCCTTCCATCTGCCGCGACCTCTCACACCGAGGAACCAGATGCACAGGTCACGGCAGCCGACGTTAAGCTGTATTTCTCCAAGAAACGTTGAAACAGATAGAGGCGCTCCACATTACTTTACTACACTCCTGGAAATTGAAATAAGAACACCGTGAATTCATTGTCCCAGGAAGGGGAAACTTTATTGACACATTCCTGGGGTCAGATACATCACATGATCACACTGACAGAACCACAGGTACATAGACACAGGCAACAGAGCATGCACAATGTCGGCACTAGTACAGTGTATATCCACCTTTCGCAGCAATGCAGGCTGCTATTCTCCCATGGAGACGATCGTAGAGATGCTGGATGTAGTCCTGTGGAACGGCTTGCCATGCCATTTCCACCTGGCGCCTCAGTTGGACCAGCGTTCGTGCTGGACGTGCAGACCGCGTGAGACGACGCTTCATCCAGTCCCAAACATGCTCAATGGGGGACAGATCCGGAGATCTTGCTGGCCAGGGTAGTTGACTTACACCTTCTAGAGCACGTTGGGTGGCACGGGATACATGCGGACGTGCATTGTCCTGTTGGAACAGCAAGTTCCCTTGCCGGTCTAGGAATGGTAGAACGATGGGTTCGATGACGGTTTGGATGTACCGTGCACTATTCAGTGTCCCCTCGACGATCACCAGTGGTGTACGGCCAGTGTAGGAGATCGCTCCCCACACCATGATGCCGGGTGTTGGCCCTGTGTGCCTCGGTCGTATGCAGTCCTGATTGGGGCGCTCACCTGCACGGCGCCAAACACGCATACGACCATCATTGGCACCAAGGCAGAAGCGACTCTCATCGCTGAAGACGACACGTCTCCATTCGTCCCTCCATTCACGCCTGTCGCGACACCACTGGAGGCGAGCTGCACGATGTTGGGGCGTGAGCGGAAGACGGTCTAACGGTGTGCGGGACCGTAGCCCAGCTTCATGGAGACGGTTGCGAATGGTCCTCGCCGATACCCCAGGAGCAACAGTGTCCCTAATTTGCTGGGAAGTGGCGTTGCGGTCCCCTATGGCACTGCGTAGGATCCTACGGTCTTGGCGTGCATCCGTGCGTCGCTGCGGTCCGGTCCCAGGTCGACGGGCACGTGCACCTTCCGCCGACCACTGGCGACAACATCGATGTACTGTGGAGACTCCACGCCCCACGTGTTGAGCAATTCGGCGGTACGTCCACCCGGCCTCCCGCATGCCCACTATACGCCCTCGCTCAAAGTCCGTCAACTGCACATACGGTTCACGTCCACGCTGTCGCGGCATGCTACCAGTGTTAAAGACTGCGATGGAGCTCCGTATGCCACGGCAAACTGGCTGACACTGACGGCGGCGGTGCACAAATGCTGCGCAGCTAGCGCCATTCGACGGCCAACACCGCGGTTCCTGGTGTGTCCGCTGTGCCGTGCGTGTGATCATTGCTTGTACAGCCCTCTCGCAGTGTCCGGAGCAAGTATGGTGGGTCTGACACACCGGTGTCAATGTGTTCTTTTTTCCATTTCCAGGAGTGTATTTCACATACATCTTTACCGTTTTTTCAGATTTTCTACTCTAGGCATGTTGCACATACGGAGACCAACGCTCCCGCATTTCAAGGGATCTCCTGTGTCATAGCAGTTTCTCTTTAATTCTTCCGTCTACTATAGCGATCGCCCGATTCTCCCGCATATTTCGTGTGATCAGTGCTTAAACATTAACCGCGCGAAGTGCTGTCCGCAGTTCGGATCCTCTGAGCGAACCATGTCGAAAATTTTTCGCATAATAATCGACATTATTGTCGACATATACACTAATGGCCATTAAAATTGCTACACCAAGATGAAATGCAGATGATAAACGGGTATTCATTGGACATATATATTTTACTAGAACTGACATGTGATGACATTTTCACGCAATTTGGGTGCATAGATCCTGAGAAATCAGTACCCAGAACAACCACCTCTGGCCGTAATAACGGCCTTGATACGCCTGGGTATTGAGTCAAACAGAGCTTGGATGGCGTGCACAGATACAGCCGCCCATGCAGCTTCAACACGATACCACAGTTTATCAAGAGTAGTGACTGGCGTATTGTAACGAGCCAGTTGCTCGGCCACCGTTGACCAGACGTTTTAAATTGGTGAGAGATCTGGAGAATGTGCTGGCCAGGGTAGCATTCGAACATTTTCTGTATCCAGAAAGGCCCGTGCAGGACCTGCAACATGCGGTCGTGCATTATCCTGTTGAAATGTAGGGTTTCGCAGAGATCGAATGAAGGATAGAGCCACGGGTCGTAACACATCTGAAATGTAACGTCCACTGTTCAAAGTGCCGTCAATGCGAACAAGAAGTGACCGAGACGTGTAACCAATGGCACCCCATACCATCATGCCGGGTGATACGCCAGTATGGCGATGACGAATACACGCTTCCAATGTGCGTTCACCGCGATGTCGCCAAGCACCGATGCAACCATCATGATGCTGTAAGCAGAACCTGGATTCATCAGAAAAAATGACGTTTTGCCATTCGTGCACCCAGGTTCGTCGTTGAGTGCACCATCGCAGGCGCTCCTGTCTGTGATGCAGCATAAAGGGTAACGGCAGCCATCGTCTCCGAGCTGATAGTCCATGCTGCTGGACTAAACTGTTCGTGTAGATGGTTGTTGTCCTGCAAACGTCCCCATCTGTTGACTCAGGGATCGAGACGCGGCTGCACGATCCGTTACAGCCATTTGGATAAGATGGCTGTCATCTCGACTGCTAGTGAGACGAGGCCATCGGGATCCAGCACGGCGTTCCGTATTACCCTCCTGAACCCACCGATTCCACATTGTGGTAACAGTCATTGGATCTCGACCAACGCGAGCAGCAATGTCACGATACGATAAACCGCAATCGCGATAGACTACAATCCGCCCTTCATCAAATTCGGAAACGTGACGGTACGTATTTCTCCTCCTTACACGAGGCATCACAACAACGTTTCACCAGGCAACGCCGGTCAATTGTTGTTTGTATATGAGAAATCGGTTGCAAAGTTTGCTCATGTCAGCACGTTGTAGGTGTCGCCACCGGCGCCAACCTTGTGCGAATGGTCTGTAAAGCTAATCATTTGCATATCACAGCATCTTCTTCCTCTCGGTTAAATTTCGCGTCTGTAGCACGTCATCTTCGTGGTGTAGCAATTTTAATGGCCAGTAGTGTAGTATTTTTTTTGTTCGTCCGTCTATTGAAAGAAGACGGCTTGGCTCCAGACAACGCGAGGGGCGGAGACAGAATTACATAACTTACACGTCTAAAGGTCATCTTTATTTATTTATTTATTCATTTATTTTTTGTTAAGGGATCGTGAGACAGGGAAGTTTACTTGTTTCTCGGTCAGTACAGCTAATCCATGGATGCACGCGCCTCGTGCCGGTCACGGTTTAAATAAAGCGCTGAAGTAATAAGGACTCGCGATAGTGTATTACAGAGACGTTCATGTCTAAAAATACTCGTTGCAGCATTTAGTTTTCAGTTGACTGACACAAACTTATCGTGTGCTATGTAAGCGTGACTTTACATCGTTCATGGGGGTAATGCCGACTGCAGCCAACATTCTTGTACAGAAATTTATAAGCGAAACGAAAGAGAAGCCAAGGCGTCTTCAAATTTACGGCAAATATTTTGATAATGGCATCAAGCCATTAAAAACGTTGCTGGTGAGCTATCAATCGTTCTTCGTTCTGTCAAACACAGTATCAACTGCAGAAGTATGGATTGTGGAAATAAGTTATCGAAGGATGTTTTCCATGATTAATTTGGCTAAGATTTTGTCATGTGGTCGAATTAATGCAGAAGCGATTGTGAAAAAAATATTGTCTCCAAGAAATGTTCAGAACTTCACTTACCTCTTGAAAGACCCAGCAAGCAACATTTTCTCTGTTGGAGTTGATGCCTTCAACCACAAAAACAGAAAAATGTTCTCTCTATTTGCAAGATATTTGGATCTTGAGAACGGAAGAAGAAATAAGATTCTGTAGTTTAATGAAGAGATTAATGATACAGCAAGTGCAGTACGCAGTAATTTAGATGGCTGCATACTGTGCAGAGACTGTAAATGTAAATTATGGACAGCATAATTTTGTGTTTAAAGTGGTTCAACAATACAAGAAGCATCTGGCGATACAAAATTCTCGAATCACATTCTATATAATGGAACAAAACTTGCATATGATACATTATGTGTAGGTACTGAAACGCTTCTCTTGAAAATATATGGACATTTCTCTTTGTCATCCATTCCAAGAAAATGCTATGTACTTGTTCAGCTCAAATTCATTGCTACTAAATCTCCCTTAAACCTTCCCTCAGACCATTGTCAGATATTGGTCATCTCCCTTAAGACCATGATCAAACGATTGTCGTCCTAGTTGTACAGAATATAATAAAAGGATATCGACAAACTGCCAAGTGTTGTAGACAAAGCAAGAACGAGAGCACAAGTTCGGAAATGTCACCCAACGACACAGTAGTACGTCAAAGTTAAAAAGGCCAATGCCTGCTTCGAGGTAGCCGCCTCAGCTGCAAATGCTTTGCACCAGCTCTCATGAGCATATTCTAAGTTCGAATATAACAAATTTCCTTGAGCCATAAAACTTTCTGTCCTCAAATCAACACGTATTCCGAAAGCCTAACTCGTGGAAAACTCGGCTTGACATGTTTTCGCACGGTATTCTGCGAACCGTGGATGAAGGACGACAGAGTTCACCAATGCGTTTGACACAGTGCCACAATGCAGACCCTGTATACGAAATGGGTTCCCTGATCTGTGGGCGGCTGGGAGACTTTTTAAGTAATAGAACCCACTATACTAGCCTCGAAGGTGAGCCCTCATCCAAGACAAAGTTCAGGCCAGGAGTGCGGAGATAACTATGATGGGACCAGTCTTGTTGTCTCTATACAGGTGTTTTACAATCCATGTTACACACTTTTAGTGGTTGTAAAGGGGTATTAGTAGATCAAGTTTTACATAGGAACCTGTGTCCGGAGACGTCATCCAACGACGCTACAGAGAATAAAAGTTATAGGCGCTGTAAATGTATGTATGTACAGACTGATCCCGCGATAATGTTACAAACTTCGAGGATCATGCAGAAGGATAAGTGTATAAGTTTGGGGGAAGTGTCCCTACACCGGAAACGAACGAGTCGAAAGTTACAAGCGAAAACCATGCTGATAAGTGTCACAGTGGAATACATGTACTGGTGCTGTTGTCGCTAACAGTTTAGGGTAGGCAACTTTCAGAGGTAGTATTATGGACGAAAACAAGGAAGAAACGTCCAGTAAAGATTGGCTCTAAAATGCATACCTTAAAAGCTATGAGCACTTGTTCAATAGAGGAGATGTGTTTCACACTAGCGGAGGCGAACAAGTGCTCAAAAGCACTCAGGTACGCATTTTAGAGCCGATGTTTACTCGACATTTTTCCCTTGTTTTGGTCCGTACTACCAACTCTGAAAGTTAGATACACTACAATCTTGGCACCAACAATACTGATGGATGCATTCCACCGTCAGAATGAAATGAAATGTCGTGTGGCGAGGGCCTCCCGTCGGGTAGACCGGATGGCCTGGTAAGTATTTGGAGGTGACGCCATTTGGGCGACTTGCACGTCGATGAGGATGAAATGATGATGAGGAAGACAACACAAACACCAAGTACCTGAGCGGAGAAAATCCCCAACCCAGCCTTGAATCTAACCCGGCCACCCGGCATGACCACCGGCCATTGTGGCCGAGCGGTTCTAGACGCTTCAGTCCGGATCCGCGCTGCTGCTACGGTCGCAGGTTCGAATCCGGCCTCGGGGATTGATGACCTCAGATGTTAAGTCCCATAGTGCTCAGAGCCCCCGGCATGACAAGCCGGCGCGCCGTCCACCCAGCAACAGTGGTGGTCACGGTCAGAATGATGTTCCCGTGTAACTTTCGACTCGTTCGTTCGCGGTACAGAGACCCTTACCTCAAACTAATACTTTTATTCTTGTCCATAATTATTGAAAGATCATAACATAGTCACAGAATCATCGTGTATATACAGACATTTACAGGCGGCGGAGCCTATAACTTTGACGCTTTGTAGCGACGTTGGATGACGTTTAAAGACATGGGTTCACAGGTAAAATTCCAGCTACTGATTTCCCTCTACAACGTCTAGAAGTGTGAAACATGAATTGTGAAACACCCTGTACATAAACAAGATATTGGACAGTGTGTGCAAAAATCTGCGGTTGGGTCGTGACGGCACTGTAATGTACCGGACAGTGTCGTCTTTAAATGGCTGCAGAAAGATACAGAATGACTTCGATAGAATTTGTATTTGGTGTGATGAATGGCAGCTCCCCCTAAATGTGGAGAAATGAAAATTAGCCCCGCGGAGTGGCCACGCGGTTTGAGGCGCCATGCCACTGAATGCGCGGCCTCTTCCGCCGGAGGTTCGAGTCCTCCCTCGGGCATGGGTGTGTGTGTGTGTTGTTCTTAGCAGAAGTTAGCGGAAGTTTAAATAGAGTGTAAGTCTAGGGTCTGATGACCTCAGCAGTTCGATCACTTAGATGTTCACACACATTTGAACATTTGAAATGGAACTTAATTCAGATGACTATGATAAACAATCCTGCAATGTTCGAATACAGTATTAGTGCTGTGTGGCTTGAAACAATCACTTTGATTACGTTGCAGAGAGACATGAAATGGAACAAGCAGATAAGATCGCTTATAATGAAGACGAATTCTCATCAGTTTATTGGCAGAATCGTGGGAAAGTGTAGCTCATCTACAGAGTGCCTACATCGGATGTGTGCACCTGATAAAGACCTTCATACTGATGATGCGCTGTTCTCTGACGCCGTGTCATCAGACGACGCGACATCGTTCTCTTCGATCCTCTCCAGTTAGCGTCCACCTACGCATACCGGCCTTCCTCCATCTGGGTTTCAAGCTGTTGCCTCCCTTTCTGTGTCTGACGTTACCTGTGGACGCTCTTCTGATAGTGTTCCACTGGAGCGGCCCAGTGAGACGCTTGTCTGCTGGGCGGACGATGTCGATGCTGAGGATGGACGTCCTGGGGTGTACAGAGTGATGGAACCCTCTTACTGTAGTCGGCTCCCTCCCCATCACAGTGATGCGCCCTTCGACGAGGGTCTAACAGGGAGTACCCTGTGCTTCCCCTGTATTTGAATCGTCCGTCTTCCTGCCGATGATAGCTTTACAAATTAATCGCGTTGACATCGTCATGTCAATATAATTCGCACACGCCAAAAAATGCCACGAAATGCTGACACTGCGAACGTTGACACTGTCTTCCGTCAGGAGGAGCATGTTGCAACCTTTTGTGCTTCCCATGGCGTTACGGCACATGTGTCCCATTGTTTCCCTGCTGGTACTGGTGTGGCGATCCTCCTACGTGATAGTATCCTCGCTGATACAGTTGCCTATCTCACTGATTCCAGAGGTATGGCTCTCGCAATTAGTGGCGTCAGTATCATCAACTTCTATGGACCATCTGGTTCGGGTCGCCGCTGTGAACGTTCCATTTTCTTCGCTGAGGCAGTCATCGCCTCTCTTTCTGTGTCGGCGGGATACCCTCATCATGGGAGGCGATTTCAGCTCCACCCAGTCGCTCAGAGATCAACTGTCACGTCAGTCTACTTGCGCGGTGCTGGCGGCAATTCTCCAGCAGCTCAAGCATTTGGTCTTTTGGGGGCATGTTCATCGTGATTGTCTAGGGTTAACGCATTTCACTAGCCATTCTTCCAGTCACCTCGATCGTGTCTGTATCTCCTGCGATATTGTCAGTGGGGTGCAGGCTTCTAAAGTCTGACTCATCGTGTTCTCTCACCATGACGCATAGCCATCCACCTCTGCCGCCAAAGGGTTGGCGTGGCTGGGGACTGTGGAAACTAAACACTCTCCATCTTATTTTACCAAAGTGCCGGCGGCTTATCGAAACATATGGATAGCTTGTCGTCGAACCTATGATGCATATCAGTCTCACCTGTCATGCCGGTGCTCTGCACAAGGGGTGCCCTCTACAAGATGTGGATTGGATATAGAAGGGGGAAGCGGCGTGCTGCATGCTAACGGCATTGCGTTCATATGCTTGCCACGGTTTGCTGTTCAGCGTAATGTACCAGACCCTCACCCTCCCGCGGTGCAGGTACGCTTTAGCCTTGTATCAGGTCCGTGACACAGCAGTCGGCCATTTCGTCAGCTCTCAAATGGTTCTGTGGCACCGCACCGTTGGCCTTAGCAGCCTGTTGCTGGAGGCCCTTGCACCACGGACTCCTCATCTCCTATCCAGCTTTCGGAAATCTCGCCTCCCTCCTTTTGCTTCGGCGATTTTTTGTTTTCGAACTGAGATATGTCCGTACTGTAAATTACCAACACATGTGACATCCACGAAGGCGATCTATGGCTTTCTTCAGGAGCAGGGGTCACCGAATGTGATTACTCGAAGCATTCCCACATCGACTGGCTGCCAGTCTGGCGATTGGTGGGCGCCCCTTATCTTGCCACTGACGTCCAGTCTGCATGATATCTTACGGTCAATGGGAAGCAAGTATGAAAGTCACGCCTTCACGGCTTGCAGACACCCGCTGTGTGTCATCTGTGGTGCTTTAGAGATGGACGAGCACCACCTGCTGTGCGGATCGGTGATAGGCGTCTGGTTCTTTGAGCGGCAGACGCTGCCCCTAGTTAGCCGTACGACTCCTCATCAAATACCAACCCACCTGATGCTCTTTCCTGATACTTTCCACAAACGAAGAAGAACTCCGTGAGGTTGATTTGTGGGCATGCAGTTCACTACTTGTTTGTTAATGGCGAGTAAAATTATTTGTGCCACTTCCTTAGTGAAAGCCACTGTGCAGCTGCCCGCAATCCGAAAAACAGACAATTTTTCTCCCATTTGTAGTGTGTTTCTTAACCCACCCCAGAATTAGAGTGTCATTGCAATGAGGACTTGATCTTCGCCTTTCCCACTCTTACAACCAGTTATTCTCTGGTCATCGTAATGTTCTTCTCGAAAAAAACACTAAGCGTCCATATAGTCATCCCACCGTCGGTTTCTCTGTGATATTAATTAAAAAACGGAAAATTCATAAATAAACAAATCATTGATGTTCTTTGCACCTCTACCGTCCGCTCCCTACGCTTTACTACTTTTTTTTTTTTTTTTTTTTTTTTGGAAGGGGGCAGGGGGGAGGACTCAAAATGGTGGATAGGCCTCAGACTATAACCTCTACCCACATTGCCCCCACCCTTCCCTTTCGGAGCCATGAAGTTTCCTTTGGAGGAAAATAAAAGAAAAACAACGAAAAGAAATACGGTTACCACGCCTGCCTAGTAAGCAGGAGATCCAGATTCCAGTCCCGGCCGTGGCACAAAAATGTTTCAACTTTCCCTATTGATTTAAATCAAGGCCAACTCGCAGCCTTTGTCTGTACTTCCTATGCGTCTTTACTGCTGGTATATTTCAAAGAACACACCAATCCCTGCATCGCTGCTATGTTCTATGCCAGCATGAAAACGATGGTGACTCTGAATATTTGCTACGACATACCCATCTTAATTAAGTGGTAACAACCTGTATACGAGAGCATACTCATTTTTCATTTACTTTGATCTTTTTAGGACATGATGAAAAAGGAAACATGGGCATGCGATTGTTTTCATTTCCAAGCAAGTGATGTATGGTACGTCAGCTAAGTACGATACACGTTGTAATGTTATGATCTTTGTGGCTGTATTGGTTCAAGTTTCGTGTGAGCGTCCGGGGTTCGGCAGTAGTGAGTGCAAGCTGCCTGCCACACTTACGGACTTAAAACACTATTACTTCTACCAGCTCTTCGACACCTTGTAGGTTCACAACAACACAGAACGACACTTCCAATGGTAACCATTCGAGCTGCTTAGTGCAGATGCAGGTGAAGTTTAATTACCAATCAGTAAACCCCCAAAAATTCATAAACAAATGGAATGAAACAATTATCTTTCCTGGTTAATCAAAAAATTGTTGCAGATAATGTCAACTGTCTTACACCGGAACGCCGACACAGCGAATTCCCAATTCCGGCATGTAGAGCCGAGGATGATACTTATTTAGAGAAAAAGGGTTGCTTCACCAAATGGTAGTAAGACAGAAAAGACGATTGTATTCGTTAGAGTGAAAATTTAGTTTATTGATTCAAAATTAATAAGCATCGAAGATCAAAGGACACTATAGTGACAATTCACAATGTCATTGATAATGCAGTTACTGGGCATGGAATTACCAACCGAAAGAAATTATCTAGTCGTCGGCTAAAATTCTTGTCTATATAGACTGCACCGGGGTGGCCGAGCGGTTCTAGGTGCTACAGTCTGGAACCGCGCGACCGCAACGGTCGCAGGTTCGAATCCTGCCTCGGGCATGGATGTGTGTGATGTCCTTAGGTTAGTTAGGTTTAAGTAGTTCTAAGTTCTAGGGGACTGATGACCTCAGAAGTTGAGTCCCATAGTGATCAGAGCCATTTGAACATTTTTTGACTGCACTGAATAAAAGCTGAAGGTACTTGAATGCTCTGCGGAAGACTGTTTCTCAACAGACCAATGACCTTTCAAAGTCAGATCAGTTCGCAAATGCAACATTAGTGGAGAAGGTCGATTGAAGATCCAAATACAAGAAATTCACTTTAAAAAGGAAACTCAAATCGTGAAATAAACACGCAAATTGTGAGTTGCTCAGAAGTAAAGCAGATAAAATGCTAAGTGGTGCACTTAGTCGAAAAGAACAGTGAAAGAAGCGGCAGGCTGGGTCGAACACCATATCTCCGCGACGAAACGTCCCCCAAACAGCTCAAACCATGGCCTCGAACTCGACTTCGTCTGACTGCGTTCTCCTATATTCGTCACTGCGTTTCTAGGCTATCGGTGGAGGAGTGGAATCCCGAGTTTTACCACTGCGACAGCTGAAAATTTCTCCACTTATTCAGGACTCCAGGGGAAGCCAGCAGAATTTTCTCCGAAAGGACTTGTTGTCCGTAAACTGACTAGAAGTTGGTACTGGACGGGCTTCACCCCCGATTCGTCTGGGTGTACAATGCAGCTCGTTCCCACGCTGCCAACGGTAGCCTCTGCTTATGATTCCAGGAAAGGTCGAAGGCGTTTCTGGCTGCTCCCAGGGACGACTTGTACGAGTATTTGACACAGCTCTGAGAAAGCGTCTTGCAGTACCGCGGCCTGGAAGCGCCTATACCTCGAACAGCCTCCTTATGCTGCTCTAACGTCCTTGGAGGAATTCAGGGAAACACCCCGAAAATCCATTTCTCACCTACCGAATGTCCTATCAGCTGGCGTTTCTTACCACGGAATCTAAAGAAAATTTCAGATAACAATAATAACTATATTAATGACATGTGATTAGATTAGATTAGATTAGATTAATACTAGTTCCATGGATCATGAATACGATATTTCGTAATGATGTGGAACGAGTCGAATTTTCCAATACATGACATAATTAGGTTAATTTAACAACATACTTAAGTTAATAAAACAATTTTTTTGTGTTTTTTGTTTTTCTTTATTTTTTTTATTTTTTTATTTTTATTATTATTTTTTTTAATATTTTGTTTTTTTTTCTTTTTTTCTTAATTTATATCTAAAAATTCCTCTATGGAGTAGAAGGAGTTGTCATTCAGAAATTCTTTTAATTTCTTCTTAAATACTTGTTGGTTATCTGTCAGACTTTTGATACTATTTGGTAAGTGGCCAAAGACTTTAGTGCCAGTATAATTCACCCCTTTCTGTGCCAAAGTTAGATTTAATCTTGAATAGTGAAGATCGTCCTTTCTCCTAGTATTGTAGTTATGCACACTGCTATTACTTTTGAATTGTGTTTGGTTGTTAATAATAAATTTCATAAGAGAGTATACATACTGAGAAGCTACTGTGAATATCCCTAGATCCTTAAATAAATGTCTGCAAGATGATCTTGGGTGGACTCCAGCTATTATTCTGATTACACGCTTTTGTGCAATAAATACTTTATTCCTCAGTGATGAATTACCCCAAAATATGATGCCATATGAAAGCAATGAGTGAAAATAGGCGTAGTAAGCTAATTTACTAAGATGTTTATCACCAAAATTTGCAATTACCCTTATTGCATAAGTAGCTGAACTCAAACGTTTCACCAGATCATCAATGTGTTTCTTCCAATTTAATCTCTCATCAATGGACATACCTAAAAATTTGGAATATTCTACCTTAGCTATATGCTTCTGATTAAGGTCTATATTTATTAATGGCGTCATACCATTCACTGTACAGAACTGTATGTACTGTGTCTTATCAAAATTCAGTGAGAGTCCGTTTACAAGGAACCACTTAGTAATTTTCTGAAAGACAGTATTGACAATTTCATCAGTTAATTCTTGTTTCTCAGGTGTGATTACTATACTTGTATCATCAGCAAAGAGAACTAACTTTGCCTCTTCATGAATATAGAATGGCAAGTCATTAATATATAATAAGAACAACAAAGGACCCAAGACTGACCCTTGTGGAACCCCATTCTTGATAGTTCCCCAGTTTGAGGAATGTGCTGATCTTTGCATGTTACGAGAACTACTCATTTCAACTTTCTGCACTCTTCCAGTTAGGTACGAATTAAACCATTTGTGCACTGTCCCACTCATGCCACAATACTTGAGCTTGTCTAGCAGAATTTCATGATTTACACAATCAAAAGCCTTTGAGAGATCACAAAAAATCCCAATGGGTGGTGTCCGGTTATTCAGATCATTCAAAATTTGATTGGTGAAAGCATATATGGCATTTTCTGTTGAAAAACCTTTCTGGAAACCAAACTGACATTTTGTTAGTACTTCATTTTTACAGATATGTGAAGCTACTCTTGAATACATTACTTTCTCAAAAATTTTGGATAAAGCTGTTAGAAGGGAGATTGGACGGTAATTGTTGACATCAGATCTATCCCCCTTTTTATGCAAAGGTATAACAATAGCATATTTCAGTCTATCAGGGAAAATGCCCTGTTCCAGAGAGCTATTACACAGGTGGCTGAGAATCTTACTTATCTGTTGAGAACAAGCTTTTAGTATTTTGCTGGAAATGCCATCAATTCCATGTGAGTTTTTGCTTTTAAGCAAGTTTATTATTTTCCTAATTTCAGAGGGAGAAGTGGGAGAGATTTCAATTGTATCAAATTGCATAGGTATGGCCTCTTCCATTAACAGCCTAGCATCTTCTAATGAACACCTGGATCCTACTATATCCACAACATTTAGAAAATGATTATTAAAAATATTTTCAACTTCTGACTTTTTGTTCGTAAAGTTTTCATTCAATTTGATGGTAATACTGTCTTCCTCTGCTCTTGGTTGACCTGTTTCTCTTTTAATAATATTCCAAATTGTTTTAATTTTATTATCAGAGTTGCTGATTTCAGACATGATACACATACTCCTGGATTTTTTAATAACTTTTCTTAATATAACACAGTAGTTTTTATAATTTTTGATAGTTTCTGGGTCACTACTCTTTCTTGCTGTCAGATACATTTCCCTTTTCCGGTTACAAGATATTTTTATACCCTTAGTAAGCCATGGTTTGTTACAAGGTTTCTTACGAGTATATTTAACTATTTTCTTGGGGAAGCAGTTTTCAAATACATTTACAAAAATGTCATGAAATAAATTATATTTTAAATTGGCATCAGGTTCACGGTACACCTCATCCCAGTCTAACTGCTGTAGGCTTTCCCTGAAATTTAACCAGTTACATCACAACGTGTGTGTGTGTCCTCTAAGTCTTTCTTTTCTCATAGTGACAGTTAGTTAGTGCAAACAATTTGTTTAGGTATATATTTTCTTTTCATTTTGAGTAAAGACGTCCTTACGCAAGGTTCCAATTACATTCACGTAGCGCAGAAAACGTGTAGTTGCGACCGTTAGTTCCTATACTCAAATTCCTTCGTTGGATGCTGTCTCTCTGACCTACTCTTTTGGTCACTGTCTTTCTGCGCCCTTTATAAAGAAGACTGCCTACAGAAGACCAGTGCGACGTTTCTCGAATAATGCTCGAGTGTTTGGGATCTCCACCAGATCAGATTAAACGAAAACATCGGAGCAATTCGGAGGGGTGTTGCCAGATTTGTTACTAATCAGTTCGATCAACACGCGAGTAGTGGTGAAATGGTGGTCGGCGAACACAAATGAGGTTCACGGGCCCACCAATATACACTATATGATTAAAAGTATCCGGACACCTGGCTGAAAATGACTTACAAGTTCGTGGCGCCCTCCATCGGTAATGCTGGAATTCAGTATGCTGTTGGCCCACCCTTATCCTTGATGACAGCTTTTACTCTCGCAGGCATACGTTGAATAAGGTGCTGGAAGGTTTCTTGGGGAATGGCAGCCCATTCTTCATGAAGTGCTGCAGTGAGGAGACGTATTAACGTCGGTCGGTGAGGCCTGGCACGAAGTCGGCGTCCCAAAACATTCTAAAGGCATTCTTAGGATTCAGCTCAGGACACTGTGCAGACCAGTCCATTACAGGGATGTTATTTGTTATTGTCGTGTAACCACTGCGTCACAGGCCGTGTATTATGAATAGGTGCTCGAACGTGTTGAAAGATGCAGTCGCCATCCCCGAATTACCCTTCAACAGTGGAAAGCAAGAAGGTGCTTAAAACATCAATGGCCAGCCGGAGTGGCCGAACGGTTCTAGGCGCTTCAGTCTGGACCCGCGTGACCGCTACGGTCGCAGGTTCTAATCCTGCATCGGACATGGATGTGTGTGATGTCCTTAGGTTAGTTAGGTTTAAGTAGTTCTAAGTTTCTAGGGGACTGATGACCCCAGAAGTTGTCCCATAGTGCTCAGAGCCATTTGAACCATTTATTTGAAAACATCATTGTAGGCCTGTGCTGTGATAGTGCCACGCAAAACAACAAGCAGTGCAAGCCCCCTCCATGAAAAACACGAACCCACCATAACACCACTGCCACCGAATTTTATTGTTGGTACTACACACGCTGCCGGATGACATTCACCAGACATTCGCCAACTCACACCCTGATATCGGATCGCCACATTGTGTACCGTGAATCGTCACTCCACACAACGTTTTTCCACTGTTCAATCTTAAAATGTTTATGCTCCTTATACCAAGCGAGGCATAGTTTGGCATTTAATGGCGTGATGTGTGGCTTATGAGCAGCCGCTCGTCCATGAAATCAAAGTTTTCTCACCTCCCTCCTGTCATAGTATTGCAGTGGATCTTGATGAAGTTTGGAATTCCTATGCTATGGTCTGGATAGACGCCTGCCTACCACACATTACGACCCTCTTCAATTGTCGGCGGTCTCTGTGAGTGAAAAGTCGAGGTCGGCCTGTACGTTTTTGTGCTGTGCATGTCCCTTCACGTTTCCACTTCAGTATCACATCAGAAATAGTGGACCTAGGGGTGCATAGGAGTGTTGAAATCTCGTGTTCAGATGTATGACACAAGTGGCACCCTATCACCTGACCACATTCGAAGTCCGTGAGTCCTGCGGAGCGCCCCATTCTGCTCTCTCAGGATGCCCAATGACTGCTGAGGTCGCTGATATGGACTACCTGGCAGTAGTGGCTGCACAATGCACCTAATATGAAAAACGTGAGTTTTTGGGGGTGTCCTGATACTTTTGACCACATAATGTACGTCTCGCCTAAGGACCATAAGGACAAGAGAAAACAGGGCTCCTGTGGATGCGTACACACACGTACTGAATACTGCATCACATCTGAATGTGACACAAACACAATTTTTTCATATCATCATCAGAGCTCTGTAAACAACCGGCGGAACGTTCTAGCTGTCACTCAGATCTTCGACGACAGAAATCCGCTCCTTGGCCACAGAGCCATACGGGAATAGCAGCGTGAACGTCCCCACCTTCCAAAAACATGCGACTGCTGCGAACCATTTTCTCGATTAACTAGACAATGTCACCTGTCGTCGATGTCGATAGCCTTTCTTCCCAATCTTCATCAGCCTTGTCCGATCGGTCTTGATCAAATTGTTGGCCTCATTCCACTACGATTGGACGCGATATTGCATTTGGTCCATATACCACCAGAGTACCGAGCGAGGTGGCGCAGTGGTCAGCACACTGGACTCGCATTCTGGAGGACGACGGTTCAAGCCCGCGTCCGGCCATTCTCATTTAGGTTCCCCAACCTTCCCTAACCCGTCGGGACAGATGATCTCTGTTTGGTCTCCTCCCCTGAACCAACCAAGCAACCGCCAGAATTTCACGGTAAATCTGAGTGCAATTTAGGTGTTTTCCCGCAAGAATCGTACTGTCCCGCGTACTTCAGCTTTGGATTGCCTTTCTATCAGAAGCGCGACTTCACTCCATGCAGCAGGTACACCTGTTATCCGTACCACAGCAGAACTGTATCTTCGGGAAACTAACAATATGTTCTCTCTTCGCCGGCCGGGTTGGCCGAGCGGTTCTAGGCGCTACAGTCTGGAACCGCGCGACCACTACGGTCGCAGGTTCGAATCCTGCATTGGGCATGGATGTGTGTGATGTCCTTAGGTTGGTTAGGTTTAAGTATTTCTAAGTTCTAGGGGACTGATGACTCAGAAGTAAAGTCCCATAGTGCTCAGAGCCATTTGTTCTCTCTTCTGACAACGTTGGGCAATGGTCTTAGGGTGGAAGCACCACCGTAAATGTAGAACGCAAGCGAAAATTCTCGCCTTGTGCCTCGAGGAATTAATAACGTTAGATGACGTCGGACATTCATTCGTCTGTCCCACATTGTAATGACTCCAAAGCGCGGCGTCGCCGAGCAAACTATCATAAGCTGCGAAGGAGTGACCTAGAAGAAGTTGCCCCTATAAATTCGACACTATGTAGAGTCGTTGGATGACGTTACAGGACATGTATTCTTGTACTTACTTGGGCTGCATCCATATATATACTCCACAGGCCAAACACTGGTGTGTGGCGAAGAGTAGTTTCTGTACTACTGTCAGTTGCCTCCATTTTCCAGCCGCGAATCGTGCACGGGAAGAACGAGTGTTGATAACCCTCCGTGTGAACTGTAATCTCTCTAAATTAACTTTATGGTATTTCCACGGAATGTACGTACGTTGAATTATCGTATTTGTTACCTCTTCTAGCAACTTAAGCTATCGGAAATTTAACAGTACAACACGCTATGGTAAATAACGCCTGTCTTATAGTGTCTACCAATGGAACTGGATGATCATCTCCGTACAGCTTTCGCGTTTAGTAAACATAGCTGCAATCGTGCACATTGCACTTCTCAGGTTTTTTAGTTTTTCAATCTTTTTTCCGTATTTTATCTACAGATTATCTAAAGTGGTCATTCTGTAAAAATAGCACATATATTATTCGCGAATTGTAACTTTTCTTCTGACGAGTGACGGATGCGGGGAGTGAGGAGAACGGATGGGATATGCTGCGGAGAGAAATGGAATGCGGATGCGGCGGGGCGGCGGGGGGAGGGGGGGGGTGAACAAACTCCGCCTCAATATTCTGTAATTACGCAGTGCAGTCAACAGAAACATGAGTTTTGAGCTTGCACGAGCTCCTGATAACCGACTTCCTTTTTCGAAATGGAATAGAGGGCAAGGCCATCCGTGATGGAAAAGCAACCGCGTTACCACTCATTTTCCAAAAATTCTCAATGAAAGTATCCCATCAAAGCACAGAGAGGTACAGGACAGCTAAGCAACAAAGCGGACAACAATATAGTCAACACCGGCTTATGACGCACTGCAAAGTTTGCAACGAACATGATGTGCAAATCACTGTGGCACAGAATCCCTCGACTGCTGCCATTTGCTACCTATCAGACTAGGATGCCTGCGTGCCAAGTTATAGTTCCCACATAATAATGTGTTTCTACATTTTAAGTTTTTGAAAACAACCAAAAGTCGCACTTAGTATTTCTTATTTACCAGTTTCAAATGAAGAAGAGCATCATCATAATATACACTGTAAAACATACAAACAGAGATAATACATTTTTCTGTTTATAAACTGGTAACAGGTTCGTTGTGTACAATTTTCTTGCAGCGTTTCTCTTTTTTTACAAGTTATAAAGTCCACTGTCTTTTCCTACGTTGTTAGCTGAGGTTGAAGTGAAAGAAAAGTTAGCTGTACATTGACCATTCACGATTTTTCCACTTTTACGAATACACATTTTCGTAGAATTATCGGATATCTGTCAGAGTCACGTTGTAATTACTTGACGATATTTCGCCAAACAGACTATCTTGAGCTGGTGACCGATGACTGCCGTTCCACTCCTGGCGGCGTGGCGTTCTATTGAGGCTGTAACGGGTATAAGTGCAGTTATATGTGGTACCTTAATATGAACACACACCAGTGTGTTGGTTGCTTTTTCTGTGGGTGTAACAGTCTTCCCGCAAACACATCACATAATGTAGTACCTAATGTTTTCTGCACGGTCATAACAGCACCACCAAGTCTGCAGCATAGGCCAACCGTTCATGCGTCCACACTTCCACACCTGACGTGCTGCCGCTGGGAAAACAAGCATTAATGGGTTGCTCTTGCCACATATACCTGGAGATACAAACCAACCTAAGAACATACTAATCCTGACGACTATAATTATTAGTCTGCAAATGAAGTAAATACTCACTGTCCTCAGTCACCAATAAAAAATCTGCGCTTATACCCATTACATCCCATGTAGGACTCCGTCAACAGTAGAACATATGTCATCAGTGACCACCTGAAACTGGGAATTAGTCTGTTTGCCGCAATGTCGTGGAGTTCATACGACGTTATCAGGCCTGTCACCCTAGAATTCTACAAATTAGAAGTAAGCTGGGAAAGCATCATCAGATCAAATATGCTTTTTCTTTGGTCGTATTTTCGTTTACTTCACTTTACTTCACGAAAGTTCTCTTCGTAGTATTGTTATATTTTCAACTGTTCCGCACTCTACTCTGTGAAAGTTCGTGATTTCATACCGGCACCTAAATAAGAGAATACGTCACGTCTGGTAAGAAGAAAAAGAAAGTGTTGCACCGCCACCGTACCAGTATAAAGGCGGTACAGAGTAAATTTAGTTTCCTATTTTGTGTTCGTGTTTGGAATCCTAGTTGCTTTGAAGAAAAATGTTTCACGGACCAAGAGAGATGGGTTAATCTGTTTCTTTACGAAAACGCAGCAAGAAAGTGAAGAGAATAGTTGAGTTGTAACCAGAAAGTTATCCTAACAAAATGTGTCGAAAAAGAGTATTAAATCAGGGAACGTGAAAAAGTTGTTCCTGGAAGGTCGTTGAAACGCTATGCATAAGGTAAAGGGCCAGTCTGAAACTAGCGAAACGAGGGAAATATACTGACGAACGAAGACATCTTGATCACTGCCCAACACGAGATAGAATTTCACGTGATGGTGTTGTGGGCGCGTGACGCAGTAAGGAATGTGCATATGCGGAGCTGAGATGACGGGGAAATCTTTCCAGTGACGATACGGGTCGCATTTTGGGAAATCCAGTGGCATAAGCAAGTTTGGCAAAGGACAGGTCGTTAAACCTGATGCCTGAGAACGAACATCTCCGTAATGGCGAAGGTGATCGGCTTTCGCCGCGCTACTGTCGTGAGCATCTGTGCCAAGTGGTTGCAGAACGGTGAAACCCTCATCACAGAAGATGGAGGTCGCCGGCTTTCTTACACTGTAAATCAGGATAGGCGGCGATCTGTGGCAGATCTGACGACAGGGTACAGTGCTTGCGTAGACAAACGTCTTTCGGAGCACATCGTTCAGCGTAAATTGTTGAACAGCTGTCGCCACAGCGGACGACCACTGCGTTTTCCCATGTTGATCCAACGACATCGTTGGATTCGGCTACAGTGAGCACGAGATATCAACATTGGAGCGTGGCTCAATGGAAACGTGTCACCTGGTCGGATGAATCACGTTTCATGCTGAGTCGCCCGTCGTGTCCAGATACGTCAGCCAAGCAAACGGCTCACGAAGCATACACCGCGCCACGGATGTAGGCTGGTGGGAGCAGTATTATGCTATGGAGGACATTCAAACAGGCTTCCATTGTAGGTGTGGTAGTAACTGAAAGCATCATGATATTACTGCGGCCCACCTGCATTCATTCGTGCTTGATATCTTTCCCAATGACGACGGCATGACCCATCAGACAGCAGGATAAGCGGCTGAGTTACAGGGTCAGAATCATACTACAGTCGTTGATGACTTGTCCACCAAAGTCACGCGATTTGAAATCGACGGAACGCATCTGGGACTCTATCTGGTGCCAAATCCGCGCCCAGAAACCACCGGCCGGTAACGGTAATTGCGTAACTTGTACAAAGATACCTGGCGCTGAAAACATCCGCATACCTCCAAGGACTAGACGAATTTATGATACGCAGTCGCTTGTTTTGTAGGTAGTTACAATGTTTCATTCAACAGTCTATTTTGTCTTTGTGAATCTGATAGCGATTCTTCTCGGCTTTCCTTTGTTTATAGTGTCGCTTCTGTCTCATAATGTTCCTAAATGTTAAATTATGTAGCCGGAATAATCACGCCTGGAACCTGGAGCTGTACTCTGACGCCCTCTCAATTAGAGATCCAAGGTCTTAATTTCTCTGACTTTCAGTCACGTTAAACACCCAAGGCCCAGAAGTAACATTAAGACTAGTGATAACTTCCAAATAAAAGGATATTCAAGAATCAGGGGTCGATTTACAATTTCGAGCGAATTACGGATAGCTAGCCCATCACATCCCTGCCTCAAAGCAAACGCTTTAGCTTCCTACAAACTCCATTAGACACGTCGCTGAGAGACAACGTTGTCGTCTAGAGGTGCAACCCTATTAGGCCAGATTCAAAGAAAAACCCCTACCCTAGCCAGGAAATAGCTTGTGGCGATTTCGCTATCGGGTGGACTTTAATTATTCTTAGTAACTGATATAGTCCACCAAATTGTCATCCGAACCTGACTACACTAAGATTTTCATCGACCTAGATCAAATTCCAATCAAAAGAGACCAAAATTAAATTATCTGATAATTGGTATTTTCAGTAGCTAATGAGCCCTGAAATGTTATAGTATTTGAATGTGTGGACTTAGAGTGGAGAGATCGTACGTACGTACGACTACTGATATTGCAATTTCCCACGGAATGGTTTCATTTCTGTCATTTCTACTAGCCCTCGTCTTTTTACCTACTTGATCCTCTGCTGCCTTCACTACTTCATCCCTCAAAGCTACCCATTCTTCTTCTACTGTATTTATTTCCCCCATTCCTGTCAATTGCTCCCTTATGCTCTCCCTGAACCTCTGTACAACCTCTGGTTCTTTTAGTTTATCCAGGTCCCATCTCCTTAAATTCCCACCTTTTTGCAGTTTCTTCAGTTTTAATCTACAGGTCATAACCAATAGATTGTGGTCAGAGTCCACATCTGCCCCTGGAAATGTCTTACAATTTAAAACCTGGTTCCTAAATCTCTGTCTTACCATTATATAATCTATCTGATACCTTTTAGTATCTCCAGGGTTCTTCCATGTATACAACCTTCTTTCATGATTCTTAAACCAAGTGTTAGTTATGATTATGTTGTGCTCTGTGCAAAATTCTACCAGGCGGCTTCCTCTTTCATTTCTGTCCCCCAATCCATATTCACCTACTATGTTTCCTTCTCTCCCTTTTCCTACACTCGAATTCCAGTCACCCATGACTATTAAATTTTCGTCTCCCTTCACAATCTGAATAATTTCTTTTATTTCATCATACATTTCATCAATTTCTTCGTCATCTGCAGAGCTAGTTGGCATATAAACTTGTACTACTGTAGTAGGTGTGGTCGAAGTAGAGAGGATATAAAATGTAGGCTGGCAATGGCAAGGAAAGCGTTTCTGAAGAAGAGAAATTTGTTAACATCCAGTATTGATTTAAGTGTCAGGAGGTCATTTCTGAAAGTATTCGTATGGAGTGTAGCCATGTATGGAAGTGAAACATGGACGATAAATAGTTTGGACAAGAAGAGAATAGAAGCTTTCGAAATGTGGTGCTACAGAAGAATGCTGAAGATTAGATGGGTAGATCACGTAACTAATGAGGAAGTATTGAATAGGATTGGGGAGAAGAGAAGTTTGTGGCACAACTTGACCAGAAGAAGGGATCGGTTGGTAGGACATGTTCTGAGGCATCAAGGGATCACCAATTTAGTATTGGAGGGCAGCGTGGAGGGTAAAAATCGTAGAGGGAGACCAAGAGATGAATACACTAAGCAGATTCAGAAGGATGTAGGTTGCAGTAGGTACTGGGAGATGAAGAAGCTTGCACAGGATAGAGTAGCATGGAGAGCTGCATCAAACCAGTCTCAGGACTGAAGACCACAACAACAACAACAACATGGTATCATTATTTGTCTAAAATGTCTGTAATAGGATCTATGGAACATCCTGTAATTCCTCAGGGCCAGTTACCTTTCCTGCATTGAACGATTTTAGTTGATTCATTATTTCGATATCGTTTACGTCAGTATCTGCTATTTCGAGCTTCGTGCAATAACGGAAGACTGAAACAATTTCTGATCGCCGAATTCAGTATTGACGCATCAGTATCATCTATTACGGTTTCAGAATTTTCAGTATGCGAGTAATAAGATGATTCTGATACGTTCACTGACTTTACATGAGACGAAAACGTCTTACTATTTTGCATCAGATCGGTCACCAACATTTTACTTCCGAAATTACTGAGCACTTCTCGTGCTGCTCTCCTAGCGCTTGTAGGGACTCACATTTGTCAATAAGTCTCTGATTCATGTAGCGAGGCCCTCTCTGATTTCAAACGACTTTGTAATAGTCTACTGAACTTAGAAAGATCTTTTGCATTCCTCGCAGATTTGTTCGGTACATAATGTGTAAGGCGTATTGTACAACAGTTTTACCCATTGTAACTCGATGCCTTCGTTGCATGAGGTGAATCTTTAATGTTCACTACTCACGTAATCGACAATCTTGCTTAGAAAAAATGCTTCCCTACCTTCCGTACCATTCATTACTGATGTTGTAACAGCCTTATGCCCGACGATTCCGTTCTCAGCTAACTGCTTCGAAAAGTTAAGGTCTGATAGTTATTATAACATCTAAGATGTTGCCTTAACAAACCGATTTTTAACTGCTCGGAAAAATTTTCAGAAAAGACATTCAGAACAACTTTCAACGAACCCTTGCCTACGGCGCCGATTTTAATCAATTTTTTTCCGTTGTATAGCTGAAAAATTGAAATCTCGTCCTTTCACAATAACATGATCAGGAAATTTACGCATGAGCAGTCCTTCTCTAGAACTTTCTCTCACAGCAGCTCCTGAGGCAGGGGGACTACAGAAGGATCCGATTACGAGTTCTGATTTGAGACAGCTTCTCAGCTTCTATTCCTAATATTATGTGGACATTATTCCCTTTTTTAAACGAAACTAACTCTGGGGTCTTAATACAGATGCAACTGTAACTGACTTTCAGTAGTTTTCTGTTTCTCGTAGGCTATTAATTTTAATAAGTGAGTCTAATTTTGGGACCTTACCATGAACGCTCCAGCAGTTAATATTTTCATTTTCTAATGTGCGCGGATGGCTATTCTGAGTGAGTAACGTGCCTGATTTGTTTCTTTCTACGATTACAGCACTCAGTTCGTCGTTGAGCCTGTCGACGAGGTACTCTGCGTACTCGAATAGCTGTAGCCCTGGAACTGTTCAGGGGTCCCTACAACTCCCCAATCTCTAGTGGAGAAAAAAATCCGCATACGTGGTCGTCATGAAATCGTCTGAGCATGTGGTTGAAGTTCTCCGCTCGGCTCTAAATCTGCAAAAATAGAGAGCAGTGCCTCAGCCGTGTGTACGAGTCTGTTTTCAACGCATCCGTTACGCATCTGACAAATCGAAAATGGTTTCAAGGTGCTGAATATCCGCCAGCACCATCTCTTGAAAATCTCGGACAGGAACCAGGAACCCTGGGCCTCGCGGGATTAGCCGAGCGGTCTGGGGCGCTTCAGTAATGGACTGTGCGGCTGGTCCCACTGGAGGTTCAAGTCCTCCCTCGGGCATGGGTGTGTGTGTTTGTCCTTAGGATAATTTACGTTAAGTAGTGTGTAAGCTTAGGGACTGATGACCTTAGTAGTTAAGTCCAATAAGATTAAAAAAAAAAAAAAAAACAGGAGCCCTGGCAAACATACCGAGTGCACACTAGCCTTCCTTGGCGACTTGCCATCTGCTTCGCTAATGGAGGTCAACTACCGGCCTAGTAGTGCAGCTCCCGGTTAACAACACGCCCACCCACTGTGCCTGTCTATAATTTTCAGGATAATCTACCACAAGCGCTACAATCGACGCTATTCGTTCTGGCTCAGTGAATAGCATCTTATATCTCCTGGTAAGCGTTAACAAGACAATCTCTAATCAGTAGGTGTGAACACAACATTGCCCGCCATTCATGTTTGGCTGAGGACAAAGCAGTCATATCATGAGCCTCGGAAGACGCAGCGACATCAGTGTTTCCAGAGGAATCCGAAGGGCATAGGAGCTGACACAGCTTTGACTAAAGTGCCCATCACTGCCGCAGTTTAGGGCAGCGGTCTGAAGCTTGTCGACAATGGCCAAAGCAGATGGGATGTCTTTTCTTAAAACGGCCTATTGTAATTCCTGGCAGTTGTAATACCGGTATCGATACGGCGCATCATCACAGGTTTCATACACGAATAGTAAGAGACTGATGGCTGTGTGGCTCTGTATTTATACACAGATGTTTATTGACGATCAGAACCACATCACTGCTTTGGAACGCCACCCTCGAGACGATCTGTAAACATTATCGCTTGCTTGCATATTTCTTATGCTCGTTGACAGTGGCGTCACAACCGATAACCAGAGATACTTAACTCCTCCTTTCCTCTTCTCCCTACCCCCTCCCCCATTAACATACATGCAGCATCGAAAACGACAGGACCAAGATGTCGAAGTGACGAGGGTAGAAGAGCTGGGTGGTAGGTCCCATCCGTGTCTAAAGTGGCGTGTGACTCAGAGGCGTCTGGTGGCGTATCCGTTTTAAATTTGAGAGTGGAAGCTGAAGCACCACTTGGGTTGTGGCCGTTGTCTGACGAGTTTAGGGAATGGAATGGGTTTAGTCTCCATGACTCCTTTGGCCAATAGCAGGATTGTAAATTATAGAATTGCGGCTAGGTTATAGGTGAATGACGGACTACTGGGGACCATGGGGTGCTGGGATGGGACTGCATGTTCTTATAAGTGCCCCTGCCACGGCTGATATTAATGGTGAATCAATCATGGGTGCCACGTTGCGATATCAAACAGCTTGGGCTGGCAGCAGACCCGAGCCGAATCCTGGGAATCCGCTGAATACTGTTTCGAGTATGGAGTGCTGGCTAACGAGGCCGAACTTAGAGGTCGAATAATGTTTAGGGTCTGTGCCAGCCTGTAGCCATTACTGGAGTCGACTGATATATAGAAAGGAAGGTCGTCAGAGTTTACTCAAAAAAATGATGCCCGTGAACCATGGACCTTGCCGTTGGTGGGGAGGCTTGCGTGTCTCAGCTATACAGATAGCCGTACCGTAGGTGCAACCATAACGGAGGGGTATATATTGAGAGGCCAGACATACGTGTGGTTCCTGAAGAGGGGCAGCAGCCTTTTCAGTAGTTGCAGGGGCAACAGTCTGGATGATTGACAGATCTGGCCTTGTAACACTAACCAAAACGGCCTTGTTGTGCTGGTACTGCGAACGGCTGAAAGCAAGGGGAAACTACAGCCGTAATTTTCGCCGAGGGCATGCAGCTTTACTGTATGGTTAAATGTTGATGGCGTCCTCTTGGGTAAAATATTCCGGAGGTAAAATAGTCCCCCATTCGGATCTCCGGGCGGCGACTACACAGGAGGACGTTGATATCAGGAGAAAGAAAACTGGCATCTATGGATCGGAGCGTGGAATGTCAGATCCCTTAATCGGGCAGGTAGGTTAGAAAATTTAAAAAGGGAAATGGATAGGTTACAGTTAGATATAGTGGGAATTAGTGACAAGACTTTTGGTCAGGCGAATACAGGATTATAAATACAAAATCAAATAGGGGTAATGCTGGAGTAGGTTTAATAATGAATAGTGCGGGTAAGCTACTACAAAAAGCATAGTGAACGCATTATTGTGGCCAAGATAGACACGAAGCCCACACCTACTACTGTAGTACAAGTTTATATGACAACTAGCTCTGCAGATGACGAAGAAATTGAAGAAGTGTATGATGAAATCAAAGAAATTATTCAGATAGTGAAGGGAGACGAAAATTTAATAGTCATGGGTGACTGGAATTCGGTAGTAGCTAAGGGGAGAGAAGGAAATATAGTAGGTGAATACGGATTGGGGCTAAGAAATGAAATAGGAAGCCACCTAGTAGAATTTTGCACAGAACACAACTTAATCGTAGCTAACACTTGCTTCAAGAATCATGAAAGAAGGCTGTATACATGGAAGACGCCTAGAGATACTGACAGGTTTCAGTTAGATTACATAATGGTAAGACAGAGATTTAGGAACCAGGTTTTAAATTGTAAGACATTTCCAGGGGCAGATGTGGACTCTGCCGACAATCTATTGGTTATGAACTGTAGATTAAAACTGAAGAAACTGCAAAAAGGTGACAATTTAAGAAGATGGGACCCGGATAAACTGTCTAAACCAGAGGTTGTACAGAGTTTCAGGGAGAGCATAAGGGAACAACTGACAGGAATGGGGGGAAAGAAATACAGTAGAAGAAGAATGGGTAGCTCTGAGAGATGAAGTAGTGAAGGCAGCAGAGGATCAAGTAGGTAAAACGATGAGGGCTAGTAGAATTCCATGGGTAACAGAAGAAATATTGAATTTAATTGATGAAAGGAGGAAATATAAAAATGCATTCAATGAAGCAGGCAAAAAGGAATACTAACGTCTCAAAAATGAGGTCGACAGGAAGTGCAAAATGGCTAAGTAGGGATGGCTAGAGGACAAATGTAAGGATGTCGAGGCTTATCTCACTTGGGGTAAGATAGATACTGCCTACAGGAAAATTAAAGAGCCCTTTGGAGAAAAGAGAACTACTCATATGAATATCAAGAACTCAGATGGAAACCCAGTTCTAAGCAAAGAAGGGAAAGCAGAAAGGTGGAAGGAGTATATAGAGGGTCTATACAAGCGCGATGTACTTGACGACAATATTATAGAAATCGAAGAGGATGTAGATGAAGATGAAATGAGAGATATGATACTGCGTGAAGAGTTTAACAGAGCACTGAGAGACCTCAGTCGAAACAAGGTCCCGGGAGTAAACAACATTCCATTAGAACTACTGACAGCCTTGGGAGAGCCAGTCATGACAAAACTCTACCATCTGGTGAGCAAGATGTATGAGACAGGCGAAATACCCTCAGACTTCAAGAAGAATATAATAATTCCAATCCCAAAGAAAGCAGGTGTTGACAGATGTGAAAATTACCGAACAATCAGTTTAATAAGCCACAGCTTCAAAGTACTAACGCGAATTCTTTACAGACGAATGGAAAAACTAGTAGAAGCCGACCTCGGGGAAGATCAGTTTGTATTCCGTAGAAATATTGGAACACGTGAGGCAATACTGACCCTACGCCTTATCTTAGAAGCTAGATTAAGGAAAGGCAAACCTACGTTTCTAGCATTTGTAGACTTAGAGAAAGCTTTTGACAATGTTGACTGGAATATTCTCATTCAAATTCTGAAGGTGGCAGGGGTAAAATACAGGGAGCGAAAGGCTATTTACAATTATTACAGAAACCAGATGGCAGTTATAAGAGTCGAGGGACATGAAGGGGAAGCAGTGTTTGGGAAGGGAGTGAGACACGGTTGTAGGAATGTTATTCAATCTGTATGTTGAGCAAGAAGTAAAGGAAACAAAAGAAAAATTCGGAGTAGGTATTAAAATCAAAACTTTGAGGTTCGCCGATGACTTTGTAATTCTGTCAGAGACAGCAAAGGACTTGGAAGAGCAGTTGAGCGGAACGGAGAGTGTCTTGAAAGGAGGATATAAGATGAACATCAACAAAAGCAAAACAAGGATAATGGAATGTAGTCGAATTAAGTCGGGTAATGCTGAGGGAATTAGGTTAGGAAATGAGGCACTTAAAGTAGTAAAGGAGTTTTGCTGTTTGGGGAGCAAAATAACTGATGATGGTCGAAGTAGAGAGGATGTAAAATGTAGACTACCAATGGCAAGGAAAGTGTTTCTGAAGAAGAGAAATTTGTTAACATGAAGTATAGATTTAAGTGTCAGGAAGTCGTTTCTGAAAGTATCTGTATGGAGTGTAGCCATGTATGGAAGTGAAACATGGACGATAAATAGTTTGGATAAGAAGAGAAGCTTTCGAAATGTGGTGCTACAGACGAATGCTGAAGATTAGATTGGTAGATCACATAACTAATGAGGAGGTATTGAATAGGATTGAGGAGAAGAGAAGTTTGTGGCACAATTTGACTAGAAGAAGGGATCGGTTGGTAGGACATGTTCTGAGGCATCAAGGGATCACCAATTTAGTATGGGAGGGCAGCGTGGAGGGTAAAAATCGTAGAGGGAGACCAAGAGATGAATACACTAAGCAGATTCAAAAGGATGTAGGTTGCAGTAGGTACTGGGAGATGAAGAAGCTTGCACTGGATAGAGCAGCATGGAGAGCTGCATCAAACCAGTCTCAGGACTGAAGACCACAAGAACAATTATTTTTGTCATTTGTGTGTTAAACTTCCTATCGATTGTCGACTGTTCCATCTCAGAAACAGACGCAGGACGAAAAGAGAGGGCGGTCATCTTATCGACATCATTTATTTGACAGAAACTCAAGAACCCAGAAAAGATTAAGTGGGGCCCATTATCAGACTGAGTGTACAGAGTGCGTCCTGGATCAGGAAAACGGTAACCAAGATGGGCAGTAAAGTGTAAGTCATTGAGGTTTCATCTACCCATACAGAAAATCTGAGAAGACGCCCTTTTAATGGTCCAGGGAAATCCATTTGGTCCCACACCGAATTGTATGACATGGGGAAAAACGATGAGCTGGAGTCACCCGATTTTGCACGCAAGTGTGGCCCGCACAGACCTTATTAACTGGGTTAGTAGCCTGTTGGCACAAAATGACATGGTAATGTGCCATTCACCACATCCCCAACGGTGCAAATGAAGCGACTGGAGACTGAGCATGAGCATGATGAGGACCCAGCATACATCTTGTTGTAACGTGTATGGAAGAACTCCACTAATGGTTGCCCCATTTATTCAGATGTTGCAGCCAGCTCCACTAATGGCTGACCAGTTAGTCAGATGTTTCAGCAACCCTAGCCGTTCCGCTGGTAAGGCCTAGCAGAATAGTGGGCGACATTTGGTGGCTCCACCTTCTTGGCGTTCTGTAACAGAGAGCTGCAAGAGGGCAGCTCGAATGTTGATCCTGAGAAAGACATTCTATCTACTGTGTGATGAAATTAGCATCTGGTCTAATAGGGAACCGAATTCATGGCAGTATTGGTGCAGAAGTGTGCCAAATCGCGATTTCGTCAAACGAAGAATTGAAAAGTAGGATTAATAAAGAAGATCACAATATTTAGTCAGAAAACACAAGAATATCATAGCAAAAATATAGAAAGTTTAAAAAAGTAACAAAGAGGATAAGATACTAAATGAGATATTTAAAAACATTTTTACTGCTAAGAACTTTCATTTGTCTATAGTACCTTGTACTTGGGGAGCAGAAAGATCCAATTCGTAATATACCAATGCTCAATAAAGTCATTCAAATAAGAAACTGCAAACTTCGAAATGGTGTGAGTGACACGGTAAGTTTTCCAGTTTCGTATCCTTTTTTATGTAATTCGTTCTGAGTTCAATATCGATTAACAACCAGCTTTTAGCCATACCAACATGCTGCGAGCACAATGGGTTCCTGACGGAACCAGAGCCATCGAGACAGTGTTAACTTCATTTGTTCATGTCGGTGCAGTATCGATCCCTGATGTCAATACGAAGCTCCTGACAGTTATCTCTTTTCAAAAGGGGCAGATCTATCTGAAAGCCACAGGTATGACATACCAACAAAATAACCAAAGTAACCTACGATAACTAAACAGCGAGATCCTGTCGGTATCATTGTATTAGGACAACACCAAGCTAACTGGAAATTAAAGTGCCATGAATCCATGTTTTCATGGTAAGTTAGGTTCGTTCTTGTTCGCTTTTTAGTTAATTATTACTATTTCTGAACGAAACGTGCAGAGCAAATCCAAAAATTTGTTAAAAGCGGACAAGTGTTCTGTTTATTCAGTATCGTACGTGAAATTTAGAAGCAGCTGTGTCATAAAGATGGCAAAAAGTTTAAATGTGTAAATACAGAAAACGTTTGCGAAAGGGTTATGAAAAAAAGTCCCCGTCATTAATTTATCTTCGTAGCAAACAGGCAATTTCGTACGAATTTCCTACTCAACTTTCTTACTTTTTTACTTTATCTACAATAGATTTCAAACCCATTTATGGCTTCATCTTCAGGCAGGTAGTCATCGTCAATGAAATGAAATGCACCCGTAAGCATGTCATGTTCTAATCGTTTGCAAAGGAAGTGAACAACAAACAGGAGTGTAAAAGGATTATGAAAAGAGCCTTTGTGCTCCAAAACTAAATAATTTATGCCCCCATTTTCTAGTGTGATGGAAGCAACATGATTTTCAATCATTAATGCTAATATTTTATTATCTGCGTCAATGTGTGGCTGGTTTTTGTATTATCTTTTATCCTTCCCCAACCTATCGATTCTCCGTCATGCCTTGTCTTTGTCGCTTTGAATTGCGATTTACCTATTGCTACTACGGACTAACGTATTTATTTAAAGTACCAAGTGCAATTAAAATCTCAAAATACAGTTAGAGGTAATTGTGTCCTTAGTGATATACCAGGTAAGTAGAGAACACTAACTTCTGAAAGGAGTATAGTGGAGCGCACTTGTATGTGGCACCAGAATAAGATAAGAATACCAATAAATTAAAATGAAACTAGTATACTACAAACGATGAAAGTCTCTGATAATGCGGATCGCTGACTATGCGCTACCGCAGAGCCGAAGATCTCTGGCCTGAGATTATTATAATGCTGGAGTATGAGAGCTCTAGGCGCACGGCTGTAGGTTTCTTTGTTATAGGCAACTTGTGCTAACAGTCTTAAAGAACTTCCGAAGCTTTTTACTAGGTAGACGATGGAGTAGGCAGTTTTTGTGGTGTGCTGTGTGAAGCCACCAAGAGTTAGATTAATGTAGGTATGTCAGTATTGTTGAAAATGGAAGCAGAAGTCTTCATGCAACAAAGGTAAAGATATTAAATAATTGTGATTTCTAGTTTTTTGCCTGTGCGTTTGTGTAAATGAGTTGGCTGATAATTTGTAATTGTTGAGTAACCCCAGAATGTACGTAAACCGTTTTGATAAAAAAGGCTAGTTAGATATTTCACTTCGTAATGTTTCTAAGATTTTTTAACAGAGCTGTTGTAATTTGGTGATTTGCATTTATGTTGGATTAGTGAAGCTAGATAATATTTCCTGTTTAATTCTCATTGTTTGTGAATCAATTGTGAGTAATGTAACTTCAACTGTCAGATGTTTCTGAAAAGCCAAACTTAATTTGTAATCTAATTTTGCTAAAATAGTCTCTGTGTTAGTAATTCACCAAAATCAGTACCGCCTCCTGGTCATATATTTTTTAAAGAAGTTGGAATTTCTTAATTGTTCTCGTTTATCTGCCGAAATAATTCCATGCGCATTTCAAGTATTATGTCCAGCACTGCATTTTGCTGAGTCTTAGCAAGCATATTTATATTTTTTATGAGAGACCAGAAAATATCGCGTTACCCCGTTGCTGCGGCAAGACAATTTATTTGTTATGTGCACAGGGACCAAAGTAATCAGTTTTGAACAGGACCAGATGATTCATTGCCTAAGGGGCTGAACGTATTTTGTAGTGACTGTATTTCTTTATTGGTATTGGGAGTTGCATTGCGTAATCAGTTCGCGTAAGGTTTTGCTAACAATAACATAAACACACCACTTACACTTACAACACGCAACACGATAATTCGAGTTCAATACTCATTCCAAGGTTCAGACAGTCATTCTACATAATCAACAGAAATGATTTTTAAAAGAACGTTACACTTCTAACTACACAGTTCGAATTTATTTACTTCTTCATATTTCTCATTAAACTTCTCTTCAACAACAGGTAAACGTAAATGTGACTATCGAAAATTAGATGAGTCACATATTATCATGAGCAGTAAATTACATGTTTTACTTCTTTTATTTTGTGTTTGTTTATGCTCATTGAATACTATTTTTTTTTCAAAACAGGGTGGTGTAAATACTACTGTAAAAAACAATAAATGGCATGCTTACCACTCCAAAGAAAAGAACATTAGACGCTATCTGTGAGAAGAGTCCTCCTAAAGGGTGGCTGCAGCTCCAACAACTGCTCAGAGAGAAAGGCGGGATTCCCACAACTACCTTCATCCCAACGACTACACTTATTCCAAATAAAGTCAATATTTAAAACTATAAACGTGCGAAAGTTTGGCACGGGTCCCTTGATAAAAGGTAAACAAAAGAAATATGAGCTTACCCTGCACCTCCACCCCTCTGCACGCAACCTCTAATCCTGGGCATGCTCCTCTCATCACCGATTCTCCGTCGTACCTCTTATTCGCGTTATATGATTCGGAAAACGTGAGAACAGACAAAACAGGTACGGTAGTGGTTGCAATGCATACATGAGTTTACGGTCGAAACGGACCAAACAGCTCACGAAATTTGTTCGGTGCAGTCACCAGTGTAACTTGGAGAGAGAGAGAGAGAGAGAGAGAGAGAGAGAGAGACAAGTGTAATGTAATACACATTGGATGCACCTGTGCTTCCGAATGAGTATAAAAGCCGCAGCACGTCGCAGGGACCGCGGAACATGGCCCTCAGCAGCCGGCTGGACACGGTGTAGCCCGTATATCCAGCCGCCAGAGGACAGCTTCAAACGAAATGTTTGCCTGGAAACGAAAACGGCTCATTCAGTTTAAATACGGCGGTAGCGGTCCGCTTCGGTGCTGCACGAGGGGCTGTGTTTGCCTCCCCGTTGCCACAGTGCCGGCACCGGCGGGCTTCAGCGCGTGCCACGGCCCGTGTTTGTTCAGCAGCCTAAATAGCGAGCGCCTAGTGGCCAGCGGCTAGCAGCTAGCCGTCTAAACAGACGCCGATAAATGGTTATTTTTAACGGTACGGGAACAACGGCGGCGACCCCCGGGGAGGGGCCGCGGGTTTCAGGAGCTGAAAAGCTGCAAGTGGGGGCCGCCGCCGACCGACATAAGTGGCCGGCTCGTGTGTTTGAGCGCCCCACTTTGTGGCGGCGAGCACGCTAAAAGCAAATATTGCTCTAAACACGGCGGCACGACCGGCAGCGCTGCGCCGGGGCCGCGTCGCACCGGCGACCCTCCACATCCTGTCTCCCCCTGCGGCCCTTTCACTCTGTCTCTGACCTTTTTTTGAGCAAAAACACACACACACACACACAAAAGAGGATATCAGTTATCTGGGGTGGAAGGGAAAGCCAAGGGCCAGTACATCTACATACACAGGGTGAGTCGCGTAAGACGTAACACCCCCTTTATTCCGGGGGCGATTGCACGTATCGGCATACGGTTTTCGGCGAACCATAGCCGACTATGGGGTACATTCGTTGGCACGTGCACTATAATCACAACGTTTATATTGACCGAATTAATGAGGCAAGTACATGTTTTTTAAATGGGACGCTATACCTTTTTATACCATCATTCGAATGCTCTGGAAAAGACGCGTATAGTGATGTAACACATGATGCTGTTGTGATTCAAACTTTGCTTAAAAGAGGGTGGATGAGGATTTATCTGCGTAGCATAGGCCGTGCATGCTGCATAGAGCATGGGCCTCGGCGCTTGTTGGTGACGTCACGTCAGCTAGGCACGGCGAACGCCAGGTCTGTTGCAGGCATACTCATAATGGTGGTGTCTCTCTCTCTGACACAGGAAAATGTGAAACTATTGGCGGTAGTTGACCAACACACACTTTTCTGAGATATATTCTGCAATCAATTAATTGTGTGGTACCAGTATTTGCCAGAATTAAACATCACATCAACTCCAGAGCGGCGAACAAGATAAAACGCAGAGCCAGCATGGCACTAGTGAGAGAGAGGATTCGAGATATGCGCCACAGGTTAGATGTTGTGGCCAGGCAGCTGTTACACATTCATCTGTACATGGCAGCCTCCTTAACAAGAGAAGATTGGGATTGGGTAGACCGTGCCTCCTGGTCTTTAGCTGAGTGTGCTAGAAGGAATGCTTCATCTTGCCAATCTGCAAAGTTTGACCGCATGAGTAAGAAAGCACAGCAGATGGAAGAGACACGCACTGTGACGAATCTGAGTGGCATACAGTTTGATGATACAACCTTAAAGGTACACAGCAAGGGTCTCAACTTTGCTACAACCCCTAGAAACGTACCCATTTCAGGTTTCGTCAGTGCAGTAGAGCAAATTGCAGCCACACTTCCACCTAATGTGGCAGAGGAAGTCCGCCGAGAGACCTGCAGGGCCCTCACCAAGGCCAGGCCGCCGAAATCGAACATCACAACCGAGGAGAGGCTTGCACTCAAGAAACTCCGGGAAGACAACAGCATTGTGGTACTGCCAGCAGACAAAGGGAACTCCACTGTCATCTTGCAACGGGTGCATTATGATGAGAAAGTACGCCAACTTCTGGAGGACCCTGCATACAGAATTCTGGAGTGTGACCCCACGGACAAGGTGGCCAAGAAGACTAGTGCCCTCTTGAAGGAAACAGGGATGCCCGATAAGATCATCAGACAACTACGGGAAAAAGCGCCAGTGCCACCTAGACTGTATGGTCTGCCTAAAATAACAAGGAGGGCGCGCCCCTACGTCCAATTGTCAGTAATATTGGGGCACCTACGTACACAACAGCCAAGTACTTGAAAGGTCTCCTGTCTCCATATGTGGGGAAATGTATTCACCACATCCGCAACTCAGAAGATTTCCTGCAACGCCTCAAGCAACTGCACATCACAGATTCGGACATCATGGTTAGTTTTGATGTGGTATCGCTGTTCACCAGGGTCCCACTGAAGGACTCACTAGAACTGATTGCAGAGAAATTTGACGGTGCTCTGTTGGACCTGTTCAGTCATACACTGACATCCACGTATTTCCTGTACAGAAACCAATATTACGAGCAAACTGAAGGTGTAGCTATGGGCAGCCCACTGTCCCCTGTGGTTGCCAACATGTTTATGGAGAGTTTTGAGGAGAGGGCATTGGAGACAGCCACATTTAAACCCACATGTTTCTTTAGGTATGTGGATGACACCTTCGTGATCTGGCCACATGGGATGGACAGGCTCAATGAGTTTCTTGAACATCTTAACTCATGCCACCCTAATATCAAGTTCACCATGGAACTGGAGAAGAATGGCCAGCTGCCATTTCTGGATGTACTAGTCCAGAGGAAAGCAGATGGATCAATTGGCCACAGTGTGTACCGAAAACCAACACACACTGATTTATATCTGCAGGCCAGCAGCTGTCACCACCCTGCACAGAAGAATGGGGTTCTGAAGACTTTGGTCCACAGAGCACGTGCCCTGTCAGACCAAGAGAATCTACCTATAGAGATAGAACGTCTCAAAACAGTTTTCTCCAAGAATGGACACACGGACAGACAAATTGAAAGGGCACTCCAACCAGCCACTATACCACAGGTTCCGGTGGCATATCTGCCCTATACTGGCTCTATTTCTGCCAGAATCAGTAGTATCCTTCGTAAACACAGTATCAAGTGTGTTTTCTGTCCATTCAACAAGATCGAGGGACTGCTGGGGCGTGTCAAAGACGACCTGGGGTTACGAAAACCAGGGATTTACAATATACCTTGTCAATGTGGCATGTCCTACACAGGCCAGACGACAAGAACTGTGGAGATCAGGTGCAAAGGACATCAGAGGCACACTAGATTAAGACAGGTGACTAAGTCAGCCATTGCTGAACACTGTCTAGAACTAGATCATGCCATGAAGTATGAGGATACCAAGATTCTAGCACAAACACCCAGATTCTGGGACAGTGTTATAAGAGAATCGATAGAAATTAAAATGGCTGACGATCTTATGAACCGTGACACAGGGTACCAGCTAAGCAGAGCCTGGGATCCGGCTCTGGAATTGTTAAAGGAGCAATGGGGTCAGCTGCAGCACCACACAAGCAGAAGACCCAGAAATGGAGATGGAAAACGAGCCCCTGACGGACTGGCAGGTGCACCAGACCGAAGATGGAACACCCAGAAGTGGGACTGGTGGGCACGGACCGCAGAGGGAACATCCAGAGCCGCAGCGGACGAAAAACGGAGCGGCAACGCTCCAACAGGTCGTGGTGAGCGGGCGCGGACCGCAGGGGGAACGCTTGGTACCCCAGACCGTAGATGAAATCCCCAGAAGCGGGTTTTGTGGGAGCGGACCGCAGAGGGAACACCTAGAACCGCAACGGACGGAAAACAGAGCAGCAACGCCCTAGCAGGTCGCAGGGAATGGGCGCGGACCACAGAGGAAGCGCCTGCAGCCGTTGGTGGAGGGGGAAGGCCATAGGCATAAATACTGGACCAGGTCCACTCGAGGAGCAGTCTCAGGTCGCACCTGATGAAGGTTAAGAGCTACGTGACCGAAATATCGTGCAAGTACGACGCTGATATCCGGCAGAACACCCGACAACCCAAGATATCATTAGATCGCCGTGTAACGTACGTGGCACATTATCGGTTATGCAATTCAGTGTGCTCCAATCGTCCGGCTGTCGTAGACTTTACCCTGTATTGTCATACTCAGTTCGGGGTCGTATGTATGTGAGATGTCAGTGTGTAAAGTGACATGTTCAGAAGTTTCTAGTTCCCCACAAGTGAACAAGGGTATTTAACTGAGACTAAACCGTTCGAGGTGTTCTGAATATGGACCATGCTCCGTGAGGAAATGGACCGTTCCATGTGTGGGATCCATACTTTTTAGCCTCATTCGTTCCTTGATGTCTGGGGAAAAAGTGCAGACGTGATGCCACTTTTCTGTCGAATCAAATGGCTCTAAGCACTATGGGACTTAAAAACTAAGGTCTGAGTCCCCTAGACTTAGAACTACTTAAACCTAACTAACTTAAGGACACCACACACACACACACATCCATGCCTGAGGCAGGATTCGAACCTGCGACCGTAGCAGCAGCGTGGTTCCGAACTGAAGCGCCTAGAACCGCTCGGCCACTGCGGCAGGGTTTCTGTCGAATCCCGTCCTCTCTGACAGGTATAATTTCGCAAGCCGTTTAGCTGGTGCCTTTCTGTGACGTTCTCTCCTACAATTGCAGGTACCTTGTCGCGCCTGCCTTTCTTCAATCAGTATGCTGCTGCTCGTTGACGGACGGTATATCAACGGGGCACACTGCCATCACCTCGCATAGTGCTCCCGCCGAAGTTGTTCCGGAGGCCAACGACATCCTGGGCAGGACACTTCTTTGGCTACGTCCCACAATGATTTTAGGTGTTGGAAGCCTCAGTCAATGCACCCAGGAGCTCGCTGCAAAGCGGACTATAGATTCGGTAATTCTGATATATGATTTATTATGATTAAACTTAAAATAATAAACAAAACACATGGAACATTAACAATACATCAAACTGGCTCAAATTGGATACTCTAATAAATGCTGTGAAGGTGAAGCTGTCCCTAAACTAGATTGTGACATTTATGACGAAATGGTATGTGGAACCAATTCCTTGCAACTCAAATCTTAAGAGAAACACACAGCCAACGCAACATTAATTCTGCTACAGTAGTGAGAACTCAGACAATGAACACCCAAGACTGAACAAAGTTAGAAAAAAAACGAACAGGCGCGCTCGGCTGAGCTCTGATTATCACCTAGGAATATCCCTAATCTGCCAGTGCTGCGGACATACATTACCAAGCTGTCTTCTTAACTGCAAGAACACGATCTGGCGTACCGGAGGCGATGGCTGGTTGCTTCGATGTCCCGCCGTGGTGATGATAAAGTCGCGAGTATAGCCCGACACAAATTATCATGGTTTGGTTGTTCCAGACTAAAGACTTCCTAGCAATACAAATGCGCCTCTGAGGGAGACGAGGAAGGCTCGCCACACAATCACTGACAGTACAGTGATTGATGTTAACAAGCGAAGTCACATAGTAACTCCGATACAGTCAACTTTAGCCAAAACTGCTCAAGACAGACAACATAGGCCACTTGTACGCAGACTGCTCAATTGCCAACTGTACTCGGAAAGTTACATTAAAGTCGAAACTTCAGCAACTTCGTCAAACAGTTACAATTAATAAAAGTATATTAGACAGTCAACGGAAGGCAGGCGGTCCAGAGCAGCGAGAGCTCAGTCTTGTTACCTGCTCCGACCGAAGGGCGAGAGCCGATTCTCCCAAGAGCACCCGTACAAACCGAACACAGAACATTCCTGCCCCCACGACAGTGGCTGTGGTTAAACGTTCCAATCAGCAACTCGAAAACCGGCGGAAAATTCCACTTTATTGCCGAAGCACTACCTTTCCGTGAATGGAGATTCTTGACGCCGATTTCTGCGCCGATTTTGCTACATCACGGAGCTTTGCCCTGAGCAAGCCAATCACAGTTACGATTTTGCAGAAAACGCGGGAATTTGCCCGCCAAGACTGTCTAGGAACACAAGTCTTTCCCACGCCTCGCTGGTAGCCAGGCAGAAACGGTTTTCACTAAGTTTCTGCGAAGTAACGGAATCTCTAGCCCAGCCGCTCCGTCAGGCCCCTGCGGGCGTGTTGCCGCCGCTCTTATGACAATGTCGGCGTCTGGAAAGCATTCACTCGACTCCCTCACACCCGTCACCTTAACCCTTTCGAGATCAGCAG